>NC_037530.1:15115437-15131468 GCF_001531365.2 Cynara cardunculus var. scolymus
AGTTACCACAAACAACTCAGTTCTCATTTGATTAAGCCCCTATATATATATATATATATAAAGTTTAATCATTTGGCGGTTTTGACCCTACAAGTCTAAATTCTTAACTTTATACCAATATAGGTATAAACTTAACTTTTGACACAAAACTAGTTTGAGGTACAAGTTGGTATAAGATATGGTACAAATATGTTATGCAGAATTGTACCAAAAATTCACTTAACCCAATTTGTAAGAGTTAATGGAACACAAGTATTATAATCCTCCCCTCCTAAAAAGAATATTTACTCCTCGAATTTTAGATTGGGTTAGAGGACTTACATGACTCGAATATATAAGGGTACTCCTTTCGCATAAATTCTTCTGTTTTCCATTTGGCTTCCGGCTCAGAATGATTTCGCCATAACACTTTAACAAACGTATTGACCTTCGTCGCATTTGTCTCTCTTCTCGATTAATTATCGCTTCTGGTTCTTCAATATAAGAGAAATCTTTTTCAACTTTGTCCAACGGAAAATCAATCACATGGAGAGGGTGATAATGTAATCCGTGGAGCGACGAGATATGGAAAACGTTTGGATATGTGATAGTTGAGAAGGTAACGCTAGGCGATACGCCATCTCTCTAACCCGTTCAAGTATTTCAAAGGGTCCAATATATCTCGGACTAAGTTTACCTTTGATTCTGAATCTGTGAATACCTCATAATGGTGAAACTTTTAGGAAGACGTGATCACCCATTTGGAACTCTAAATGTTTTCGATACTTGTCAACGTAACTTTTTTGCGAGATTGAGCCTCTTTCATTTTCTGTCTTGCGATCTCGACTTGTTTAGTACTAATCCGGACAAGTTCGGGTCCTTCGATAGCTCGTTCCCCCACTTCATTCCAATAGATCAGTGTTCTACATTTCCTGACCATATAAAGCTTCGTACAAGGCCATGCCGATACTAGCTTGCCAACTATTGTTATACACGAATTCCACAAGATATAGAGACTCGTTCCAACCATCAGACCACTCAAGAGCACAAGCTCGTAACATATCTTCTAGAGTTTGAATATTTCGTTCAGTCTGACCATCTGTTTGTGGATGAAAAGTTAAACTCATAGTCAATCGCGTACACCAAGCCTAGTGAAGACTTTTCCAAAATCGAGAAGTGAATCGCGAATCTCGATCCGATGTGATAGAAACTGGCGTGCCATGCAACCTCATGATTTCCCACTGGAATAGATCGGACAGTTTACTAACAAGGTATGTCTCCTGTATAGGTAGGAAATGAGCCGATTTTGTCAGACGGTCAACTACTACCCATATAGCATCATGTCGTCTCTGAGTTTTCGGCAGTCTTGTCACAAAATCCATAGAGATATGTTCCCATTTCCAAACTGGAATCTCCAATGGTTGTAACAATCAGCTAGCCCGTTGATGTTCAATCTTCACTTTCTGGCATGTAAGACATTTTTCCATGTATTCTGCTATATATCTCGTTTCATACTGTTCCACCAAAAGTACTGTTTTTGATCTCGGTACATCTTAGTGGATCCGAAATAAATTGAGAACAACAAATTGTGAGCTTCACTCATAACTGCTTCTTTGAGTTCAGAATTGTTAGGTACACAAAGTTGATTAGAAAACTAGGTAATACCTTTATCATCAACTCAAAAATCGGACTGCGAATCATTTTTAGCCTTTTGTAAGATAGCCCATAGTTCTCCATCCTCTTGTTGAGCTTCTTTGATTCGAGATACCAGAGTTGGTTCAACCGTGAGACTAGCCAAAAGTTTATTTGCACCACGATAACACAAAGAGATACCCATACGTTCTAAATTCGAAGCAATATGGGACTGAAAGGTTAAAGACGATACATTACCAAGGCTTTTACGGCTAAGGGTATCGTCGACTACATTGGCTTTGACTGAATGATATTGAATTCGAACGTCATAGTCCTTAAGAAGTTCGAGCCACCGTCCTTGACCCATATTCAACTCTTTTTGCGTGAAGATGTACTTTAAGCTTTTGTGATCTGTAAAAATATCACAAGTCTCTCCATACAGATAGTGACACCATATTTTGAGTGCAAAAATGACTGCTGCCAACTCAAGATCATGAGTAGGGTAGTTTACTTCATAAGGTTTGAGCTGGCGAGAGGTATACGCAATCATTTTACTGTGCTGCATTAGAACACAACCAAGACCACTTTTAGAAGCATCACTATAAACCTGAAAACCTCCCGATCCAGATGCCAATGCAAGAAAAAGCGTTGTAATCAATCTCTTTCTCAGTTCTTCAAAAATCTATTCCTGTTCTTCACCCCAAACAAATTTAAATTCTTTTCGAAGAAGTTTAGTCATAGGGAGAGCGATCTGGGAAAAGTTTTCAACAAACTGTCGATAGTAACCTGCCAGACCTAGAAAACTTCGGACTTCAGAAACATTTGTTGGTTTTGGCCAGTTAGTGATAGCCTCAACCTTTGCAGGATTGACTTTAATGCCTTCGCGGGAGATAATGTGGCCCAAAAATGCCACTTGATGCAACTAGAATTCACATTTAGAAAATTTTGTGTACAATTTCTTATTTTAAAAAGTTTCTAAAGTAATACGCAAGTGAGTTTTGTGATTTTCTTTCGACTTTGAATATATGAGAATATCGTCAATAAAAACGATAACAAAGTCATCCAAATAATCTTTGAAAGCCCGGTTTCATAAGATCCATAAAAACTGTTGGAGCATTAGTTAACCCGGATGGCATAACAATGAATTCATAATGACCCTATCGAGTACGTAATGCAGTCTTAGGAATATCTTGATCTCTGATTCGGAGTTGGTGATATCCAGACCTTAAGTCGATCTTAGAAAAATACTTTGCACCTTGAAGTTGATCGAAGAGATCGTCAATACGAGGTAAAAAGGTATTTATTACATACCGTGACCCGATTTAGTTCACGATAGTCAATACACAACCGCATCGATCCATCTTTCTTTTTAACGAATAGGACTGGTGCACCCCACGGAGATACACTGGGTCTAATAAAACCATGATATGAAAGATCTTCAAGTTTCTCCTTAAGTTTTTTCATTTCGATTGGAGCCATATGATATGGAGCCCTTGAGATAGGAGCAGCTCCTGGAACAAGATCAATTGTAAATTCGATTTCCCTTTCTAGAGGAACTCCTAGAAGTTCATCTGGAAAGGAACATCTTCAAGTTTAAGGCATACCTCTTTGGGATCTTGTAGTGAAGCTAGAAACCCGTCACATCCTTGCCATACTACTTCTGAGATAACACGAGTTCCCTTCTCAGGTGAAACACCCTAGAACACGTATTCGGGTTCATTGACGTCGCCGAAGATGATTTGTTTGGATTTGCAGTCGATGGTCACTCGATGTTTAGACAACCAATACATGCCAAGGATGATATCAAAGTGATCCATTTTCATCAGTAGTAAAGTAACTTCCCGAATTCGATCGTCAATAAATAACGGAAAATTTGAGAATTAACCAAGTATACATACTAGATTTCAAATAGTTAACAGGTATAAGGCTTAGGATAGTCCTATACAAGCTCTACCCATTCCTTACAATCAAACCTAAATTGTACTACAGGATCATAACCTATTGCTCTGATACCACAACTTATAACACCCTCTTCCCGCGTGGTCAAAGACGGGAGATGCCAAAAGTGGTTTAAAAAAAACAATAAATTATATAAAACAGAGAAGCTAATAAAATTTACCAAAAGATAATTACATAACCATAGATGGAGATAACGTGCCTCAAAATACGATTCCAAATTACAAGTATATCTACATTAGTCATCAAAAGTTAAAAAAGTATGACTTAATGGGTTATATTCAATATTGTCATCTCCGTAGCTCTCATCCCAAAATCCCTGCTAATTCATGTACCTGCCGAGGACAAGAAAATCTCGGCTGAGCTTAATGCTCAGTGAATGGATAATAACAACTAAACAATGAATATGAGATAACAAGTTCAAAAGCATTTATAAAGCCAAGTGATAATTCCAAAGAAAGTCAAAATGCCCCAAAAGCATATCAAGGGTCCGAAGACCAAACCGCATCACGAGGACGCGTTATTCCCAAATGATGATCAGTCCATTCAGGCATAAGTGAGGAAAGGGGTGTAAGCACAACACAGCAATCCTCTCCGTAGATTTAACCACGACCATAATTTATAATCTGATAACGGTTCCTAGGATCGATTCATACGCCCTCTATTCAACCGGTACATAATCATGTCCACCTTTAAGGACTATAAAATGAGGACGCCATGATTGTTTTAGTCACCATGGAAACATCTCAATACCGGTGCTCCCGTTATTGAGTCTATAGTAAAATGTTTCACAAATGAAGCAATCAAACAAGTCAAGTGATCAAAATGATCCATATTTCGAATAAGAATATAAGTCATAGTTCAAAAGGAAACAAAGTTCAATAACATTTGATAAGCATAAAGGAAATTCAGAACAAATTCTTCGGAATTTATCACAGATTATCCGGATTAGGAAGCCTTACGCAAATGGCTATCCTCGTGTCAAGTGAGATATGAAATCCGTACCTTAACTGAATTTGACAATTAATGCACGATCGAACGAAAATTCACGATCAAGTTTGATTTGCCCGCGTGCCTAACGAATGCATAAACGGGTTACTATTTACAAAACATAAAAACATAACATAATTATCCTAATAAAATTATTTAGTTCTTAATGTACTTAAACAACGTAGACTTCGACAAAGACAGTCGGATACGAATTGAAAACTTAAACGTAATATTTAGCCTTATTCTCTTTCGATCCAACCGCTTTTGTCCCTCTTATTTCTAAGAATTTTTACCTTACTTAGAGACCAATCCAGATTATATTGTCTAAATGAAAGTTGTAGATTGGTATCATACGAGTCCATTGCTTTTGAAATTATCTCATTTGAATCATCCATCTATTTTATATGAATTTTACAAAACTGCAAATTAATCCCGAATACAGTGTAAACAGCCCCAAAAACACACTGTTTCGAGCCACGTAGATTCATAACTGGATTTTTGAGCCTCTATGAAAGTTGTAGTATGCAGTAACATTTTTCTAACTGCAAAATACGAGCTAATTCTGACTTATGGTTTGTGAGTTATACACTGCCAAAGTATAGGAGTTGCATTGTCGGTAAAATTCGATTCCTAATTCCTGACGAGATTTATCACTCTGTGATGAAGCTCTAGACTTCTAAATCCATGTGGGACACACTTTGTGTTCAATACGAAGGAACCACTCAGGTTCAAGAAACTAGAAAGATCAATTTAGTAAGGCAGTACGAAAGCTTTCGCTGTCTGAAGTACATCAACGTTTTAATTGTCTTCTTATTGATCTAAGAGCTGTAGGCAGGGAATATTCCAACTCTGAAACTTTAACTAAGTTTGTGGAATGTCTTCCTGAGTCTTGGGACACATTTGACATGTGTCTCAAGATGTCCAATGACATGTCCTCTCTTTCTCTCTGTACTCTCTACGGGATTCTGCTTAACCATGAGCAATCTTGTCAACTGAAGAGGAATCTTGTCAAAGATTCCAGAGAAATGAAAAGCTCTCCTTTAGCTTTGATCTCTGAAGCTTCTTCAGCTGAAACCCCTTCTACTTCTTTTACTTCTTCTCTTCCTCCTGTTATTATTACAAAGATAGACTCTTCTAACTCTGAGGATATTCCAGAATCTGATCTAGTAGATTTTGATGAATCCCTGACGCTTTTAACTAAATCTTTTAGGAGATTCGCCAGCAAAAGCAACTACTGCAGATCTCCTTTGCTGACCATTAAGGAAAAGCCAAAGTCTGAAAGAATACACAAGGCTTCAGCAGTGTGCCACAATTGTCACCCCCTGGACATTTTGCAAGTGAATGTAGATCAAAGAAAGTTATGACGCAATCTTTCAAAACCCCATCCTTCTTTAGATCTAAGGATAAACAGTACTTAAAACTGAAGGAGAAGTACCGGAAGGTGAAGAACAACCGGCGAAAGGCTATGGGCCTTGTCGCTGAAGAGCATGACTGGGCTGATTCATGTGACGAATCATCTTCTGACGAGGAAGATACAGCCTACCTTTGCTTGATGGCCAAAGATGCAAATGAAGAGTCTTTAGGAGCATCTACTTCTTCTGAGCCATCTACCTCTTCTACTACTAAAGTATGTTTCCTGAATGAACCCTCTTCTTCTTCTAGTCTTTCTACACTAGATACATTGACAGTTGATCATTACAATGCCCTCAATGGCAAATCTAAAGAATATTGATCTTCAAAAATAGTTGAAGATTTGCCATTCTAAGATCAAAGAGCTGACCTTTGTCGAGGAAAATCTTAAGGATCAGGTCATTGTAAACCAAGCCATCACCGTTGAACACGAAAAGGCTATCGCTGAGCATGAGTTAGCAATCGCTGAACTTAAGGCTGACAAGGCTACTATTGAAGGGTGATGCAAAGCTTCTCTTAAAGCCTCGGAGATCATCAATGCTTAGATCCCCGCCAAGATAACGACTAGTCTAGGATTATCTATGATCAGGAAGAACGTGTTACAGATAGGTCCATCCTCAATTTTGGCACCTTCGTCTCTTCCATTCCTAACACTTCTTTCTTTCAGTCTTCTTTTACTGAGAGTCGTCTTGAAGGAACTCCTTCGATTTCTGTTTGCAAAGACTAAGGTAAATCCATTGTCATAGCACCCCTTCCTAAGAACTCTAACAAGTCCAATAGATCAAGGTCTATTCCTTCAGCTTGTAAAGCTTCTTCTTCAGGGACTAGGAAATCTGAACCCTCAGAAATCCAAGTCTTAGCTCAAGGTGAACTTTTCACCTAAGGAATCCAAATCCTCAAAGGTTCCTCCTAGAACCAATGAGAAAGGAATCCTTGGAGCTGGTCCCTCTTCTAATCTGATACTTTCTGGCCCTAAAGCTACCTTCAGCTTTAGGAAGTGCAAACACTGTGGTGAGAAAACACATATTGCCAGCAAGTGTCCTTCTGCTGCCAAGGCTGGTTCACCAGCTAAGAGCAAGAAAGTAGCCAAGGCTGAGAAATCAACCAAGGCGAAATCATCCACTAACGCTGCAATAGCAACCAAAGTGAAGAAAACCGCTGGAGCCTCTTCTTCAGGCTCAGCGAACACAACTCCTGCTAACAAGTCTTCAACATCAGAGTTGTAATTCCCACCACTGAAGCCTCCTCTTCAGGCTCAGTGAAGACTTCCACTGAAACTACTTTAGTAGTGTCAGAGGATGTTCCTTCTTCCACTCAAGCCTCTTCAGGTTTAGTGATGCCATTTACTGATACTGATTCCTCAACACCAGTGATTGACGCCACTAACAAAGTTGGATCCCAATAGTTGGGTACCAATAGTATTCTTAAATTGTTTCCTTGTACAGGACGTCAAAGGTATATGGTATCTTGATAGTGGATGTTCAAGACATATGACTGGACACAAATCCCTGCTAACTCATTTCAAGGAAGAAAGAGGACCTTCCGTAACCTTTGGAGGTAACAGAAAAGGATATACCAAAGGTTTTGGTATATTAACCAATAGTGTAACAACGTTCAAATGCGTTGCATATGTTGAAGGACTGAACCACAATCTTTTTAGCATGAGTCAGCTGTGTGATAAAGACTACACAGTAAAATTCTCGAAGAATTCATATCACGTTCTTGACAAAGATGATAAGGTTGCCTTAACCGGTTCTCGCCTTGAGAATGTATATATCATCAATATGAATTCCTCTCTCATTGAGAACAGCTGCTTCTTCTCTAAACCCTTGTCAGACATTAACTGCCTATGGCACAAACGGCTTTCTCATCTCAACTTCAAGACACTCAGTGAGCTGTCAAAAAATGATCTTGTCACTGGTTATCCTCAACATTCTTTTGCAAAGGAATCTCTTTGCTCAGCATGTGAAAAAGGAAAACACACAAGAGCTAGCTTTAAGTCTAAGAAAAATCTCTTCAGTGACTACACCTCTTTAGCTATTGCATATGGATCTCTTTGGTCTAATCAACGTGCAATCCATAGCTGGAAAGAAGTTTACACTTGTCATTGTTGATGAGTATGCCAGGTACACCTAGGTTTTCTTTCTCAGATCCAAAGATGAAGCACCTGAATAAATCATTTTGTTCATCAAGAAAATAGAAGTACTCAACAACATTAAGGTACGATCTATTAGAAGTGACCATGGCACTGAATTCAAAAAAGTACTATGGATAACTTCTTTGAGAATAAGGGAATCTCTCACAACTTTTCTTCAGTGAGAACATCTCAACAAAATGGGGTCGCTGAAAGGAGAAATCGAACAATCATTGAGGCTGCTTAGGGAATCTCATCTCCCTACTCAATTATGGGCTGAAGCTGTCAACACCGCTTATTTCACTCAAAATCGATCGCTGATCGTCAAAAGATTCAAGAAGACAGCCTATGAACTTTTTCATGGACGAAAGCCTTCTATAAGTTTTCTTCATATATTTGGTTGTATTTGTTACAATCTCAACAATCGCGACCAACTTGGAAAGTTTGATCCCAAAGTTGATGAAGGAATCTTTTTTGGATATTCTTCAGTGTCCAAAGCCTTCAGAGTATTCAACAAACAAAGACAACGATAGAAGAATCTATCCATGTCACCTTTAACGAATCTCAATCAGCTAATTCAAAACCCATCTTACATGATGAGGATGAACTAGAAAAATGGATGTTCTCTCACTATGGAAACCTGAAGCTTCCTACAGTGCTCCTCTCAACACTTAGGGGTTGTTTACCTAAATGCTTACCCGGTAAGCGCTTACCATTAGGAGTCAATACTATAACTTATTTTCTAGGTAAGATTGTAGTGTATCAAAATGGTATCGTGTGCAACAATATATATGGTAAGCGCTTACCCGGGTAAGAGTCGTCACCCTCACTTATCGGGAAAGACTTTATATCCTTATCATCGCTCTTACCAGGTATGATTATTGAGCCTTGCCATGTTCGTCTAGCGAGGAAAATTGCCCGATAACAACCTACCGGATAAGCATTTAGTAAACGGCCTCTTAATCTCCTGAAGCTTAAGATGATCCACTTATCATTCCAGTTACAGCTAGTCACTCCAACGCATCTACTTCAGAGATCGCTGCAGTGCCCATTAGCTGTATTTCTCCTTCTAATTCAAACACTGATCAATCAGTGAATGAAATGCCTTCAGTATCTGAACCTATTTCAGTCGCTGAATCTGAGGCTCCTTTGGCGATAGTTTCTATTGTTGAAGATACTTCAGCTGAAGCCTCATCTTCTGTTCCTGAACTTACCTACTCAGATAATATATGTCTCTTTGTCAACTTTCTTTCTTTAGTTGAACCCAAGAAAATCAATGATGCTATCTCTGACCCTAATTGGGTCCTTGCCATGCAAGAGGAGCTCATTGAGTTTGATAAGAACAAAGTCTAGTACCTTGTCCCACGTCCATCTGACAAATCAGTGATAGGCACCAAATGGGTTTATCGCAATAAGTTGGATGAAGATGGTGTGGTTACCCGTAACAAGGCTCGATTTGTTGCTCAGGATTATAGACAAGAAGAAGGGATTGACTATGATGAGACCTTCGCACCAGTGGCTAGACTCGAAGCAATTCGACTCTTTCTAGCCTTTGCTGCCCATAGAGACTTTAAAGTCTACCAAATGGATGTAAAGAGCGCTTTCCTAAATGGGAAACTTCAAGAGGAAGCTTATGTTGAGCAACCTCCAAGGTTTCTTAACCCTAAGTATCCAAACCATGTCTACAGGTTGCATAAAGCTCTTGATGTGTTAAAACAGACTTCTCGTGCCTGGTATGATACCCTTTCCTCATTTCTCATCTTTGAGAAATTCGTTCATGGAAAGATTGACCAGACCTTATTTCTTAGAAAAGTTAAGGGTCACATCATTCTAGTCCAAATTTATGTCGATGATATTATATTTGGTTCCACTAATCCCTCTTTGTGTTTTTGGTTTGCTGATCGCATGAAAAAAGAATATAAGATGAGCATGATGAGAGAAAAAACCTTCTTTTTAAGTCTCCAGATTAAACAATCTAATAAAGGTATCTTTATCAATCAAAATAAGTATGTTTGTGACATGCTGAAGAAGTTTGATCTATCCAACAGTTCATCTATGAATACTCTAATGGCTCATCCACTCTCTCTAAACCAGGATCCAAATGGAAAGCCTGTAAACGTTACTGTTTATAGAAGAATGATCGACTCCTTGTTGTATTTAACAGCTAGTCGACCCGATATCATATACTCTACATGCTTATGTGCAAGATATCAAGTTGAACCAAAGGAATCCCATCTGATTTTTGTTAAAATGCATCTTCAGATATCTTAAGGGAACTCCTAACATGGGTCTTTGGTACCCTAAAGGTTAAGGTTTTGACCTAATCGGTTATTCGGATAGTGATTTTGCAGGTTGCAAAATTGATAGGAAAAGCACCACTGGAGGCTGTCAGCTTTTAGGTGGAAAGTTGGTGAGCTGGACAAGCAAAAACTGAAACTCAGTGTTCACATCAACAGCTGAAGCTGAATACGTAGCCGCTGGTAGTTGTTGTGCCCAAATTCATTGGATGAAAAACCAGCTGATGGACAATGATCTTCAGTTTTTAAAGGTGCCTATCTATTGCGATAGCAATAGTGCTATTACAATTGCAAATAACCATGTACTTCACTCCAAGACCAAACATATTGAGATTCGATATCATTTTATCATAGATCATGTTATGAATGGTGATATTGAACTTCACTTCGTTCCAACTGAGTACCAGCTCGCTGACCTTTTCACCAGGCCTCTTGATAAGACAAGATTCAACATCTTGATCAGCGAATTAGGGATGTTAAACACTGAAGACTAATCTTCAGTTATTCAACTTCACTCAGTAAGTGAAATGATTCAGTGCTCTATCTCTGACACTAAACTTTTGAGTAAATATATCTATTATCTCTAAGGTATGATTACTCTTCTCTTTTCATTCGCTTAAAACCTTCGCTGAAGCTTTTCTTCTTCAGTGACTAAAGTTTTAAAAGTTGGTTTCAGTGATTCCCTTATCACTGACCATATGTATAAGAATATCTTTTTACTTATTCTCTTAAAAATATCAAAAATGATCATTGAATCTTTTTGATCAGTGATTGAAATATTTTTTTAAATGCCAAATTCAGTGATTCTCTTATCACTGATACTGTTGTCTTAAAACCTTCACTGAAGTCTCTTATCTTTAGTGACAAAATGTTTTAAACGGTCTTTTCAATGTTTAGTTAAACACTGTATGACTCTTTGTTTTCTTAAAAAACCCTTCGTTTTTAAAAGAAAATAGTTAATGAACCGTCTTAATGACGACATTCTCTATTTACTATGCGCAACGCTTTGAGACGCGCAAAAAGGTACTGTAATACGCTACCTCATTTAATGTCATCCAATCATAGATGAGAACATTCCATTTTTCATCATAGCCCTTTTTCCCAACCGTCGTCTTTTCTCTCTCTCATATTCCATTCTATCTCCTCCTACCTATAAATATGAGTCCTCTCCTCCACTTTTCTCTTTACGCTTTCAAAATTTCTAAGACGAACCTCTACAGAAATTTCCAAAGCAAGAACTCTTTCAATCTTCTCAAAAACCGTTCGACCTTTTTTCTCAAAATCATTAATGTCAAATATTTTCTTTTCTTTATCTTCTTTAAGAAACAAGTTTAATGATTTCAAGAAACTTGTTCTCTTGAAATATTAAATGATAAAGATTATTTAACCAACTCTTACTTGGTTATAATCCTATTTCTGTAAACACATTCTACTTGAAAAACCCTAAATCTTCTTTAAGGATTTTTCAAAAGAAGTTTTTATTGATTCAAAAACTTATCTATATTCTTCTCCAAAACAAATCTTGGTTTTACTAATAATCTGTTTTAACTTATTCTTATTAAAAAATAGATGGCTGCCAAGAACGTTAACTTCTCTTTCGATGAGGTATCCTTCAAGGCCAACAATCACATTGCCTTGCTGGATATCCCCTCATCCAAGGCAGACTACCAAGAAGCGGCCGACTTTCTCAAACAGTCGTCGTTCGGCTTCGCTCTCAACCATGAACCCATCATGGTCAAAAAACTTCTCCAGTAGTTCTGGTTCACTGCTGAGATCGTGGACGTCGAGGTCAAGCATGGACGACAAGTTGAATAGGTCAACTTCACCTTCAACCGCATGGAAGTAAAGTTAGGCGTGAACACCTTGAGGACGACTCTTCACCTTCCCAAAGTCTCCGACGACAGCGAACCCACAACGGCCGAGATCATCGAGTGTCTCGATGCCATTGACTATCAATGGCCAATGAAGAAGGACTCAAATGCTCATATGAAGTCCTTATCAAATATTGAGAAGAACAGGATGTCAGCTATCTGGAAATACATGTTCTCTCACTTCATGCAGTCAAAGGGTGGAAAGACTGGAGGTCAGGACCAGGCCTCTATGATCGCCTTGACAATAGACATTTCTACGATTCAACGTCGCAATATAAACTATGTTGCGGTCATTCTCGATGATCTGGTGCTGAAGATGAACAAGCGCCAGCGATAAAAGGTGGTGCCTTACACCAGGTTTCTTTCGATGGTCTTTGCTAAGATCTTTGGAGATCATTACTCCACAGAAGGTAACCTCCAGGTTTCCAAGCTTGGATTCAGGATTCTGGATCATAAGGTGAGGGACAGTGATGTGGCACTCTCTTCTATAGTGTCTTTCACTACCTCCTCTCCTCAGGTGGCCAGAACAAGGGTAACCCCCCCCCCCVCGTCTAGCCCAGCCACCAAAACCTCCTCCAAACGACCTTCTCAACCAACTCTTGGTTCTCCTCAAAAAGCCAAGAAGGCCCAAAAAAGGATAGCCACGTCTTTGGTTGAAACCTCTCGACAGGTTTCATCTATTGAAACTAGCCTTAACCCCGAGGCACCTTTAGCTAACCCTCTTAGCTCTTCAATGATTCCTCCCATCACTGTCGTATCTGTGGCATCTACCCCAACCACCTCAGTGACCCAAATCACTAAAGGTGTGAATATCAGCGCCGCCACCGCTGAACACCCACGTCTCTTCTCAACCATTTTCTTTTCTCCTTCTTCTTTGGTTTTTACACGTGTTGATGATGTATCAGCAATCGTCCTCTCTGATACTGAAACACACACCACCGGACCTAAGGTTTGTTCCTCTCGATGCTCTTCATGATACAGATGTCCATCCTCTCGACGACATCTTTGCTCATGCCAGTGACAATCCTTTGGATGTCATTGATGGCCCCTCAGGTATTCCATCCTCCTACCCTTTCATTTCTACTAACCTTGAGCCTTTTATTGCTCACACTTCCTCTGTTGCAACTCCTTCTTCTATGCATCAGCCAGATGCTCAAGAAGAGGAAGATGACGGGGGCGAGAAAAAAGATGGAGAGGATGATGACTATGATATGACATCTGACGTCAAACTCCTCCTCCCAGCTGTTGATTCAGTTCTCTACAGGATAACTGAAGTTCACCAAGAGATGCCTCGCAAGGCTAAACTTGATACGAACCTCTCAACTCTCCAAGCAGACGTTCAAGAAGTTTAGAGTCACCTCCAGACTCTCCAAGAAGCTGTTCGAGCTAACACTAAAGCCATTGTTGTTCTCTCCAACATGGTTGATGATGCTCAGGCTCTCGCCCTTCAGTAGACGGGACTTCTTCAACAAATCCTGGAGGCTGTTCGTCAACCAGCTCCAGTGATCCCGCCTTCTTTCTCTGCTGATGATCGCGCTCAGCTTAATGAGATGCATAAGGCAACGACAACTCTAGCCAGTACTCTGTCAAGGCTAGAGGAGATGATGGTTCTCCAGCATCAATGCGTGGACGAACTCTCTGGCTTATACTCTCAAGTCTTAGCTAGAGAGGGGGAGATGAGGTCCAATGCAGCTGGACCATCTGATGTTGCTGCTACTTCTGATCCTGCTGCTCCAGTATTCTCTGCAGCTAAAGCTGAAGCTCCTAGAGCTGAAGTTGTTGCTGCTCCTGTAATCCCCTCAACGAAGCAATTTTAGCTACGGCAGTTGATGCCATGCCATCCCTAGGGATGATGCTCTTCCCATCACCGCTGCTACTGGTGATGATGATGATGAAGACGAAGATGATGATGATGAAGATGACGAACTTACCATCCCAAACCCCCTAAGTGACCTAGATGATGATGATGATGATGATGATGATGATGATGACGACTTTACCATCAAGTATCAAAAGCCAACAACTGCCACCAAGGGAGTCACCCTCAGGAATTCTGCATCCCAGGGGGAGCAAATGAAAGGAGAGTCTAATCTATCAAAGAACCAGGACCACCAGTCGAAAGGCAAAGAGGTCGTTAAAGAAGGAAATCTGAAGGTACTCTTTAATATCCCTTAACCCTTATTTGAAGACTCTACCTCTCAGGTAGTAGTCACTTCTCTGTATCAACTTCAAATTCCATCAACCACCTGCGCTCGACTGGAGTGGCTCCCTAAAAACCCAGTCTCCAGTGCTCTCACCGACCAGCAGATGACTCAGCTAAAGGAGTCACTCGACCAGACTAGAGTAAAAATTCCTCTGCGTACCTCTAGTGGTGGTGAGTTTGACTTCCTTTCAAAAGCTGAAAGACTTGAGGCATTAAGGGATAAAGAAGAGCTAGAGCTTCAGAAGAAGCAGACTGAAGAAAGCTTAAAGTTGGCCAAGTCACTAGCTACGAAGATTCTCCCTAAGAGAAAGTCCAAAAAGAAGGTGAACAATGTCCAAGCCCAGGCTAAACTTCTTTCCATTGCAGAAGCTGAGCATGAGAAGAATCTGAAGCTGGTGGAAAAGGAAAAGTGATGGAGTGAAGCAAAGCTGAAAAAAAGAGTCAGTCCCCACCCGATCATCAGCGTCAGCATCAGCGGACTTTCAAAAGACGGTGGAACACTGGACTCAATGCTCATCACCACGGACAATCTCGATGCCATCACCGAGTATCCTTCCTACCTTGGTCGATATAGATACAACGAATGGATGGAGATCAGGCAAGCCATTCAGCAATCCAAGTCAAGACATAAGGCGATTATCGATGACACCATCATCAATTTCATCAAATGGATGTCAAGGTATGTCGCAGTCCCTGACAGGCCTTCTCTGAAGAAAGGTGGGAAGAAAAAACACAAGCTCTCTGATCCTAATGATGGACCATTCATAAGGAACAAACATGAAACAAGGTTCTCCTTAGATTTTAGAGTGTAGACATTTCTATGCTGAATCTTGACTTGCCAGATAAGGGTCCTTATACACCCAACGTTGTGCATTTCAAACCTGAGTTAGGAGTTATATTTCTTGACTATGAAGGTGAAGTCAGATTTTAGAGAATGTCAGAGCTACATCTATGTCCAATGGGACATTTGGCTTACCTCTTGCTCTGGATAGATGATAGCATGCTTGGAAAAGTCGTGGATCTGAAGATAGAAAGGGAATGCCTACATCGAAGAAACCTTGGTGAAGATGTACCCGATTACATAGATCTAAGTGTTCTAGATTAGTTTCTCTTTGTATTATTGTTCACTTTTCCTTGTAAATCTATTTTACTATGTCTACTTTCAGTGATTAATCTTCTAGTCTGTAAGTATTAGACATGTACTGAACTACTTGTAATATTACCAATGATAATAAAATGAGTATTTCGTGTACTTCACTGAAAAAGATCCCTGAAAAAAGTAATAGAAGCACAAGTCTATGAGTTCCAGTGTTACTTTTTGTTAGGATCGAATAGCTCAAATTCTTGGTACTAAAACTTACTTGAATGATCAGTTAGACAGTAGTAGAGCAGCGGAAACAGTATCAATCAAACATATAGAAATAGTAAGAACACAATGAAGAACAGATGATGAACACAAAGAGAATTGCTTCAAATGATTTTCAATAGATTGAAAATATCGACGATTACAAATCTGGAAGCACTTGAAATACAAAGGCCTATGCTGCTATTTATACAAG
>NC_037530.1:15131868-15134588 GCF_001531365.2 Cynara cardunculus var. scolymus
TGTCAGTACTTGCTGTTTTACTTTTTCTATACTTTTACATTTAAGGAATGAGAGCTAACAATCTCCCCCTAAGTATAAAAAAGTAACTTAAGCTATAAAGTGCAAGAGCATGACTTGATTGAAAGAAATTACAAAAGGAGATTAAACATCGTCATCAAAATGAATTGACTGATAAGAAATTACAAAACATAAAAGATAGAGTTTGATACAGGCCCTATACTATTACAAAGGTTTAACCAACTTCAGATTCTGGGAAGTCATCTACTGGATGGATCAAATCTGTCTTGATGGTTTTCTAGACTTYAAATATCCATTCTCTGAAGTTGATTTGAATTTTGATTGACTCCAAGATCTTTGACACTTCATTCGCCCTTAGATGCCCTTTGTCAAGTTCTGCAGTTGCCATTCTGAAGATCCATTCAATTGTCTCTGTCGAAAACTTGTGTGTCTCTGTTGGATCATAGATGTGCAGGATTTCGTCTTTGTCCAAAAACACAAATCCATAAATGGGGTTGTGAATGATGGTGTTTGGTGAATGCCTATGAATCCAACTTGGCCTGCTGTTAGGAGGAGAAATTTTTAGATCTTGTTGGACAAACCTCATTGCAAGCTTGAAGTCCTTCTGGCTGTAGTATTTAACTTGTGTGCGCATAACTTCTATCAGTCTTATGAGCGAGATGGAATAGGTAGACCATCTTTCCATGTAGAGGTTAAGAATTTTGTGCATGTATAGGACTTCATACACACAAAGATTATGGAAGTCAGCGTCTGTGAACTTGTAGAGATTTCCATMYTTCCTTTTTACGACAAATTGAGCAAAGAGGATAGACTTCTTCAGCAGAGTCCTTGGAGAGATAGTCACAAGTGAAGCAATAGGAGTCTCTGTGAAGACTTGCTCACGCGGCCTTATAAGTCTGGAGAACTTGTATTTGGCGAAGGCAGAAGGAATCCTGATGACAACAGGATCATAAGGAGGTTCAATGTCTTTGGCAGAGTACTTCCACACAAGAATTTCTTCTGGGGTAGAAAGAGGCTCTATAGGAGGTTTAGGGAATGGAATCTTGCTCATCGACTCGAAGATTTCATCCACCCTTCCTGTTGTGGGGTGCTCTGCCATCTTGGTTTCATCCTCTTCTAGTATGGGCCTCTRGGTTGACCCCTCTGCAAGAATAGGTTTGACAGATCCCTACAGAGTGTCGAACGTACCTATTGATGTTTCTTGGACTGAAGGGAACTTTGATGACGTACCCTCCCCTGCTCTGGGGGTATGAATATTAGAGCTCTGCCTTTTCTCGCTTGTTCCTCTGCCTTAAACATCTTCAAAACACGTAGCATTTCTGGGTCATTTTTGTATAAATCTTCATCGATTTCATCCTCTGAGCTTGAAGACGACCCCTTCTGTGGTTGCTCTACAATTTTTCCTTTGCCTTTGCCTTGAGGCTCTGGCGTTTTATCTTTTCTGGCTGTTGTAGATTCCACTATTGTGATGCCTTTGGCAGGAGCAGGCTTCTTTGGCTCTGGAGTCTTCTTCTCCCCCTCATGCTGATCATGGTCATCACCATCATGATCATCATGGTCTTTTGTGGCTTCTGCCTTGCAAGTAACCTGGGGAGTCTTCTTCAATCTTCGCAGAATCCTTAGTGCAGCCTTCTCCATCAATTCTATGCCATGTTCAACATTGGAAGTAGCATTGCCAATGTCGATTCCTGTAGCCCACCTCATCTTATGCACACACAGATAGAGGTTGTCATGCAGAGACTCACCTTCTGAGAGAAGCTTCTTAGTGCACTCTTGGATGGAGACATTTGTAGCTCGTGCTTCTTTGACTAGTTGGTCTGTATACTTCGTTACAATACCACCCAAGATTTCCATCATCGCATCCAGCTCTCTACGCGTTGCTAAATGGTTGATATTGGCCCTTGAGGAGGTGGAGTCGATGCCGTATGTGACCGCAGAGACAAACATTTGCTTGATCTCATCTTTAAAGTTGGAATAGTCGGTGTAACCTGAAGAGATGAGATCAGTCTTCAATGATTGAATGGAGGAAGGGTTGAGAGTCATAGCCTGGAAGCCTTCTGCGAGATCGTCTTTGCGAAGAACAGAGCTCTGAAGAGTTGTGATTGATGATTTTAGATCTGCTGTTGTGGAGGACAACTCCTTCAGAGCCTCTGTAAGTGGAGAAAGATCTTGAAGCTGTTGCTGGGAGATGAACAAGCTTTTCAACTCGTCCATCTTTTTGAACAACTCTGTGGCTAAGGCGTTTAGCTCCCCCTTAGTTACAAAGTCGCCCTGGGAAATCGAACCACCAACACATGGTGACCCTTCTGCCTTGGAGCGTGAGGCGCCCTCATCGGCTGGCATAGCATGGCCTGCTYGGGGACTTCCACCATATCCTTGGCTATCTCTTTGAGGAGAGCCTAATGGTGTTCCGAAGATATCGTGCCCTGTAGGTTCAGAGCCTATCATGGCAGAGGGATTTTGTGTAGACATTGGGTGTTCTAGACCTTCTGTCAKAGTGATTCTCACTTGTGCCTCTAAAGCACGTTCTTGAAGTTCACHCTCATGTGAAGAGGCAACACATGCCTCTTTAGGTTGTGGCGAGTCCTTGGGCGAATGGACTCTTATATTAAAACCTTCATCCTTTTGAGAGGATGGAGGAGTTATGTGTTGATGCCCAAGAGTGCGTTCCACAGAGGATGAAAGAGTATCCTCTGCGGCGG
>NC_037530.1:15134688-15174350 GCF_001531365.2 Cynara cardunculus var. scolymus
CGAAGTTCACCAAGAGATGCCTCGCCAAAGCGATCTTGATGCGAACTTCCTAGCCCTCCAGGCGGACGTTCAAGAAGTTCAGAGTCAACTCCAGACTCTCCAAGAAGCTGTTCACTCCAACAACGATGCCATTACTGTTCTTCACAGCAGGGCTGACGATGCTCAGGCGATTGTTCATCAACAACTTGGACTTCTTCTGCAAATCCTGGATGCTGTCCGTCAACCAGCTCCAGTGAGTGCACCCTCTTTTTATGCTAATGATCGTGCTCAGCTCCATGAGACACGAGACGCAATGAAAACTCTAACCAATGCTTTGCAAAGGCTGGAGGATACAATGGTTCTCTAGCGACAGCGCTTGGACAAACTCTCTGGCCAAATCTCTATTGTTTTAGCCAGAGAGGGGGAGATGAGGTCCAACGCTGGTGGATCATCTGATGCTGCTCCTACAKCTTCTCAGGYTGTTGGCCCAGTATCAGCTTCTGTTGCAGTTGAAGCTGAGGCTGTTGAAGCTGAAGCGGTTACTGCTCCGGTAATCCCTACCACCGAAGCTGCCCAAGCTGAGGTTGTAGAAGCCATCCCTAGGGATGATGTCCATAACATCACTGCTGCTGGTGATGATGATGATGTTGAAGATGATGATGATGAAGACGATGATGAACCTGTCATTCCAGACACCGGAGAAGATCTAGATGGTGACGACGACGACGATGATGAAGATGACTTTACCATCAAGTTCCATAAGCCATCAACCGTCACCAATGGTGTTGCCCTCGGGGAAGCTCAATCCCAGGGGGAGCAAAGACAAGGTGAATCGACTCCATCAGGGCACCAGGACCCCAAGTCGAAAGGCAAGGCGGTCGCTGAAGAAGGCAACTTGAAGGTACTTTTCTCATGCCCTCAACAAACCTTATTTGAAGACTCTACCTCTCAGGTAGTGATCACTTTAGAATATCAACTTCAAATCCCTTCAACAACTTGTGGTCGACTGGAGTGGGTATCTGATCAACCCAGCTCTTTTACTCCAACAGACCAGCAGATATCTCAGCTTAAGGAGTCGCTCGGCCAGACTAGAATAAAAATTCCTCTTCGTACCTCTAGTGGTGGTGAGTTTGACTTCCTTTCTGAAGCTGAAAGATTCGAGGCATTAAGGGCTGAAGAAGAGCTAGAGCTTCAAAAGAAGCAGACTGAAGACAGCCTAAAGCTGGCCAAGTCACTAGCTGCTAAAGTCCTTCCCAAGAAAAAGTCCAAGAAAACGGTGAGTGCTGTCCAAGCCCAAGCTAAAGCTAAACTTCTTTCTATGGCAGAAGCTGATTGCAAGAAAAAGCTGAAACTTGTGGACAAGAATAAGCAATGGAGCGAAGCAAAGCTGATAAAGAGACTCAGTCCCCGCCCAATCATTAGCGTCAGCATCAGCGGACGATCCAAAGACGGTGGTACTCTAGTCTCAATGCTCATCACCAGGGACAATCTTGATGCCGTTACCGAGTATCCTTCCTACCTAGGCCGCTATGGATTCAGCGTATGGATGGAGATCAGACAAGCCATTCAGCAATCCAAGTCGAGACACAAGACACTTATCGAGGATACCATCAACGAGCTCATCAAAAGGATGTCTAGGTATGTCAAGGTCCTTGACCGGCCAACTCTGAAGAAGGATGGGAAGAAGAAATTAAAGCTCTCTGATCCTAATGAAGGACCATCCCTAAGGAACGAACATGAAACAAACTTCTCCTTAGATGAAGTCCTGAAGGGTCAAGAGTGTTGACATTTCTATGCTAAATCTTGACTTGCCAGATAAGGGTCCCTATACACCCTACTCTGTGCATTTTAAACCTGAGTTAGGAGTTATATTCCTTGACTATGAAGGTGAAGTCAGATTTCAGAGAATGTYAGAGCTACGTCTATGTCCAATGGATCACTTGGTGTATCTTTTGCTCTGGATAGATGATAGCATGCCTGGAAGAGTCGTCGATCTGAAGATACRAAGGGAATTCCTACGTCGAAGAAACCTTGGTGAAGATGTACCTGATTACATAGATCTAAGTGTTCTAAGATAAGATTCTCTTTGTAAACAACAATCCATTCTTCCTTGTAAGTTCATGTACTATATCTCATTTCAGTGATTTTTCTTACATTCTGTAAAGATCTGGACATGTACTGTAATACTTGTATTATTTCCWTTGTTTAATAAAATGAGTATTCCATGTACTTCACTGAAAAAGATCCCTGAAAAAAGTAATAGGGACACAAGTCTATGAGTTTCAATGTTACTTTCATCATTCACTGACAATCTATAAGTCAGTGAATAAGCTTTCAGTTTCAGTTTCCGTACTTGTAATTTCCTTAGATATAACTTAAGAAAACTTTTCAAGCTCAGACTGACCTAACTGAAAAAGATCCCAAAATAGTAAAAAGGGACATGTACTTTATATGTAACTTTTCCTTACTATTATTTGATAAGATAACTTTCTTTATGTTATCTTGTTATCATCAAATAGGGGGAGATTGTAGATCCTCTCTCTCAGTGATTTGATGATAATCCCTTTTTCCTTTCACGTTGTATTTGTGTCTCTGTATTTTCAGCTCCAGCGATCATCACTGAGTATGTTCAGTGATCGCTGAAGAACTTGCATTGTAAATTCATCAGAGACAAACAATACTTCAAGAACACAACACTCACACCAAAGATCCTTCAGCAAACGTCGAAGACTGAAACTGAAGATTAGAGACTGGCAAGTACGTGATCTGAAACGGTATTCAGTGATTACAAACCTGTCTACATATGTGTGAAGACTGCTCTAGCTTCAGCGAATGATGATGAGACCTCCAGGTCATCCCAGCATTCAGCGATCAAAAGAAGCTTGCTTAGCACGATTGTTGTTGTCTTGTCCTTTTGCACACAAAGGACAAACCCTTACCCTTGCAAAAGTTAGTACGGTACGGAGCCGATTAGTCGACTCTTTGTCCACCAACTTTAAGCAAGGATGTCTGCTCAAGAATAGTGCTTTTGTACTATTCACTGTAGCAAAGGACAAGCCTTCCTCTTAAGGCTTGCCACGCACTCTAAACCTACCATATTGCATTAAATGTTCATGTAATGCACTGGGTATAAATAAAAGTGTTTCTTCTCTTTGTAGAGTGCGTGCATCTCTCTGCAATCCTTTTCTTACTTCAAGCCTCTTCTAGCTTAAGTAAAATATCTTCTTTTTAGCAATCTCTTTTCTTGTAATTGCTAAAGATCTGTGTGTAACCAAAGATTGTTTAGATAGGTTTTCTTTACCTTATCTTTCCGCAAACTGTCTTGTAAAATCTGTATTGATCTTCTCTGTCAATATATATTTTAAATTTGAAAATACTATGTTTGTATTCATCCCCCCCTTCTACAAACTGTTTCTATTCTTGTAGACCCTTATGGGACCAACACACAAAGTTATCAAGATCACAACAATGATTAACAATGGCAGACTTAAGAAATGTAGAGAGAGAAAGTTCTTCAAAGGTCTTTGTATATTGATCTTCAAAGTTTAAAATGCAGGAATGAAAATGTTACTCTAAAATTACAAGACAACTACACTATTTATGCTAAGGAAATACAAGGAAAATTACAAAGTTTGAATACAAAAATTAGGCATACAACTTTGAACCCAACAAATTTGTCCAGAGTTGCAAACTTTGACAAAACATTTCCAGATTTTCACAAAATCCAGACTTAGAAATTAATATGCTCCTCAGAATTAGCTCAAGAGAACAAATGTTAGCATTAGAGAATACTCCTTGACATATGAAGTAAAATCAGGTGAAATATTGAAAGTGATATACTTAAGATTTAAGAAGTATGGATAAATTGTACCAAATGACTGATAATGAAAAAGAAATCATGAGTAGAGAAAACAACGTATTCAAGGTTAATAGAATATTTTGATATACCAAAGTATTAACCCGACCAACCTGTACGGTTTGGGTTGGGTTGGGTTGGGTTGCACTTTGGTTTGGGTTAGGTTAGGTTGAGATTTTTCAAACCACAAGCATTGAGTTGAGTTGTTCAAATGTCTTCAACCTAATCTATCCAACCCATGAGCACCCCTAGTTGACATGGTGCTAACATGAAGTAGGTAGAAGTTGATGTGTTTATAGAAGTACTTCCAACAAAATATATATTTCCAAATTATATATCACAAATGGATATTTTGAATGTAAAGTATAAAAGCAGCATTCAAGGCATACGCCTCGAGGAATTGAGAAACCGCTAATGAGATGGCGATGTGTTGGGGTATTCGGGACTCGCACCAGCGAGGCGGTGAAGTGGGGCTTGGGGGGGAGAGGCGTTGCAGTTAAAAGTACCCATTTTTTTGTCCCATTTTATCCCTCATATTCTTTCTATGATCATACGCTTTCTCCACCTTCCCCTCTACTTGTACGCCCTTCCCCAGTCATGACTTGACGCTCTTCCTCCCTTGCTTTGGTTGTACTTCTCATTGCATATTGAAGTTCTCATTGCCGATTGAAAAGGAATGGCCAATAGGCATCCCAATATTGTGTACTATGTAAGGACTGAGTGAGGGGAGAACCAACACTTTTCGTTTTTATATAACAAGATTTTATTTGATAAATTTGACTTGTATTATCCATATTTTTTTACTGTGCAACTTTTAATCATTTTTTCTTAATAAGTGTACGACTTTAAATTACTTCACTTGATACGTGTGACTTTAATCTAATATCTAATTATTATATAAAATAAAAATAAATATTTAATATTGATTACATGTATTAAAATATTTAGACTCATTAACAACCTTAATATCATTATTAAATATGTATTACATGTATATAAATGTTTTATTTAAATTTATTGTTCGTCTTGAGGCTTACGTCTCACCTCACCGAAGGAAAACCTCGTTACATGTTCCTCTATATTTTCAAAGTATATCAATCAAAATAAGAACCAATACATTTATGTCATTCTTTATTTTTCATGTGATTTAAAAATGAAAAACAAGAAAAGTTAAAAGAAAGTAAAAACTTCCCCTTAAAATAAACATCTACAATGAAAATAAACAATTTTAAGAATATGTAATCATTATATTTGTTAATTAACAAAATGAAAAGTTTACCCTTAATTACAGAAATAGAAATTTTCTCTATTTCATAATTAAAGTAGAATGGAAAAGGAAACAAAATTTTTTAAGTGAACACTTATTTTTAGACCAACTAAAATAGTAGTGTAACCACTTATTTTAAGAATTCTACTGGAATATACAGAATCAATTCGATTTGATTTATCAGTTGGTGAAGTGATTGATTTAAGGGTTTTTCACCAAAATGACCAAATAATATCCAATCTATTAACAAAATAGCCATTTTTTCATGTTTTACCAAACTAACCACATGGATCACCCCCGGGGGGGATGTTTCACCATGGGGGTAATCCAGCCCTCTTTGACCAAAAAAAAGTACTAAAAAATATTTTAAAATTGATTTGTGGGGACCACATGTATCTGGTTTGGGAGACAACATCTAGTTTGTCTTGAATAGGGGGATCGCCCCCACCTAACCCCGGTTCTTCCTTCGGGGGTGATCCGGCCTCCAACTTTGACAGTTGTTTTGTATTTTACTGCACAAAATATCATTATATATAGCTTATGACCTCTCATTCATTTTCTTCACACCTCACTTCTCACTTCAATTCTTTGTATCTTCTAAATTGACAAAGGAAAAATGGAAGGTTTTCCTCACTTCTACTCTCACGAATTTCTTATAAGACTTATATGGGTTAAACGACGTCGACGATGTGATGATGTTCCATAATGTTCTTCATCAAAGTTTACCAGAAATGTTGACACATTTTGTTGTCGACGATGGTGGTTATGGTGGAAATCCATCAAGTGCCGCAATCCATCAAATTTTACCCGATGGTGGTACAAACCCATATGGTCTAAACACTTTTTACCCCAGTGGTAGTGGTGGAAATCCAAACACTTTCTTCCTCGGTGGTGTTGGTGGAAATTTATATTTTGAACCAAAAAATCATGTTGATCATGATAGTTATTTGGTTCAAGATTTGAACCAGTCTCCGAGACAGTCTCCGAATCAGTATCTGATCCAGTCTCCGTACTAGTCTCCGGAACAGTCAAAAACTTTGTAGAAGGTAGATATGGATGTAGATGTTTCTGTTGCAGCAGAAGTTTTGGATATACAAAAGACAATAACTCATATGCTGAAGAAATCCATCTGGTAAGGAAGAGTTTTTGGGGTATGCCCGACCCAACACCTTGCCCAGACCCTGTTTTCAAACCTAGAAAGGGAAACATTTCCTATCAGCCTACATCCCAATTAAAAGTTTTCCAAACCTTTGACTCGAAGGAAGCACTGAAGCTCGCATCGGGATTAAAATGCCTTTATGAAAACTTCCATATCAAGGTTAAGAAATCAACCAAACACCGGTATGAGGCGGTGCGTCACTCTGCTTCGGACTGTCATTGGCATTTAATGGTTGTTTCTATCGATGGTACTAGTATGTTTCAGGTACAGAAAATGCATGATGAACACACATGTTCAAGGTCCCAAGTCCACCCAAACCACCGTACTGCGAATAAAAAGGTTTTGGGTCATATATTAGCAGGGAGTTTAAAGGATTGTAGGAGAGTATACTGTGGAAAAGAAATCATAGAAGATGTGAACCAACGGTTCAATATTAGCATCTCCTACAGCTAAGCATGGCGAGCAAAGATGTATGCCTTGCAACTGTTGAGGGAGACCCCTGAATCGTTGTTTAACCTACTCCCGGTTTATCATCACAATCTGAAGATAGTAAATCTGGGGACTGTGATAGAGATCGATGTTGATGGACGAGGACGATTTGGCATTTTGTTATATTCTTGAAATTATTGTCATAATTTTATGTTTTGAAGTTTATAATTGTAACCTCATTCATCTGCAGATTCGCTCGTTTCTAGGATACATGCGACCGTTCCTTATAATGGACGGTGCCCATCTGAAGGGGCCATACGTGGGCACCATGTTCTTAGCGGTCGACATGGATGGAAACAACCAGATCGTACCCATTGCAATGGGAGTGGGGAAGATAGAAAGTGGCCCGTGATGAATATGGTTTTTACATAAGCTGAGGCAATGTATCGGTGAAGTGCCCAATTTAACCTTTGTAATCGATAGGGCTTCCTCTATCGAGTTAGACATAAGAACTGTATTCCCCAACGCACACCACGGACTTTATTATCGGCATTTGAGCCAGAACTTACGCCTAAACTTGAGTAGAAACAAAAGAAAAAGGTGGATTTTCTGGGAGGCATTCAAAGCTTATAGGGCATCGGACTTTGAAGCTACAATGGATTTGATGCGGCATAGTCTACCTAACACCGCTCAATATCTTGAGGAAGTTGGTTATGCTAGATGGGCAAGATCGCACTTTCCTGGATTGCATTACAGTGCAGTGACTTCCAATAATATCGAGTCCATCAACTCGGTAACCCAGTTTGCACGTTACCTTCCGATAACAATGTTAGTCGAATTTTATTGGACGACATTGCAATAATGGTATTTTATACATCGGCATAACGGAGGTAAATGCAACCATCCAAAACTATATGTATGATTATATAACATAGGCTAATGTTGTCAAATATTTATAGCTCAAATGATAAATGCAGTGACACCTTGGGCGGAGGCAAAAATAAAAAAGAGAATCCATAGGAGCGTAAATTGGAGGGTATATCCCATTAGAGATTTGTTGGTTGAAGTTGATGACAGGTATAAGATTGGAAAGTGTGATTTGCATGCTAAGACTTGTACATGCATGTAATGGAAACTTTCTGGTATATCTTGCGGTCATGTAATATGTGTTGCTGAAAATTTAGATATTCAAGATTGTTGTCGATTTTGTTCTGTTTGGTTCAACTCCGATTTTTATCGGGCAACATACAAGGAGGAAGTAAATCCTCTTCCACCGGAAGCTGAATATGTGTTACCCAACAAACGTATGATCGTCTTACAAAACTCTTGCAGGCCATGTAACCGTGATCGTATCCCGTCACGAGACGAGGAACCAACAGTGAAAACTTGCAGTCGATGCCACTAGAGTGGACATTTTTGTTATAATTGTCCAAGTCCGATGCCAGCTCCTAGGCCGATGCACGAAAGTTCAAGTAGTCATCGAAGATTAGTTAGTCAACCAACCAATTATGGTCCGTCTCAACCTGATACTACACAAGACTATGTATTTGATACGTACGATTTAAGTAAGTAAATATACGTTTTTATAGTGTAGCTTGTTGTTTTAATACTAAATGACAGTTTGACTGAGAAATACATGAACATTAACCATTAATACATAGACATTGCATAGCTAACATCAATTAAAACAACATTCATACATAACATTAACATGAAAACATCAATGTAAACATCAATGAAAACAACAACATTAATACATAACATGCTTGCTAATTCCCTTCTGTATAAAGTTGTTTTCAACATCAATCTAGTACTCCTTTTCATTGATCATTTTCTGCATCTCCGAGTACCCTTTCTCTATGCCCTTCACAAGTTTTTCCTCGGCTCGAATCTCTTTCTGCAATTGATTTATAGTCTTCTTCTTCTATTCGATGGCTTCCTCTAATTTACTCTGCATCTCCTTGTTTCTCCACCAATCATCACTGATCTCATTGATTTTCGCTTCAGATTTTTCTATGGATTTCTTCATTCTGGTAGGCATGGTTTGTGAAGATGGAGGGTTTAATGATGATGAGCTTCCAACCATTTCTTGCAGGAAGTGGACAAGTAATTGTATAACATTTACTGTGCTCGGTATGAAGTAGTGATTTTTGGTTTCATGAGGCATCCTATTTATACACTATCGCTCCCTACCTAAGCTTACAAGATTCAACCTGAAAGCCTGATCTATACCCCTTACTTATGTACTATCTCCCCTACCCCTAGAGCTGTCATTGTATTGTCAAATTGGGTCATAAAGTTGCCATGGACTTGTTAAATCGTGTCTGACAATATTCGTCATTAGAGCTTACAAGATTCAACTTGAAAGCCTGACCTATACCCTCTCTTATGTACTATCGCCCATACCCCTAGAATTGTCATTGTGTTGTCAAATCGGGCCATAAAGTTGCCATGACCAAAGTGTAAATTAGTATAGTTTCAGGGACCAACTGTGTCGTAGTGTTATTCTCTATCCATTTCTATTTAATGGAAAAAGTTGGAAGACTTATTACTTACTATATTTTCCTATTTTCTCTATAACAATGGACGAAAGCTCTTACAGTTCTAATTTTAAACGTCCAAGGACGGACGAGGAGTGGGAGAGGATGGAAAAAAATGGTGGAGAAGTCAACTACCACTGAAAATGCCCGATGATTCGGAGGGAGGATATCAAGAAATACCAACTCAAATTGGATATACAACATGAACAACGTGCGGAGTTTGGTTACAAAAAGGAGAGATTGAACATGAGATGAACAAGAGAAAGAGATGGATTATTGATGTGAAACAACAGATTAAGTATCATCAAGGCTGGATTGTTAATACAAGAAAAAAAAATCAAAGAGGAGTAAAAATTAAACTATGATGCGTGGTTCGAACTTGCATGTGGGGAGACTGGAAGAAACATTAGGTGGAATGAAGAGGACATTGAAAAATACACGAAAGGAAAAGAAAGAATTAGAGCACTCTATCTGCATGATAAAATGTAGTTGTATTTCACTGAATTATTGTTGTCAACGTTCCTAGGTCGATTAATTATTGTTGTCAATGTTCCTAGTTTTAACTTTTCTAATTTATTGTTTTTAAATGGTGATGATGTGACAAGTCTCCCTATAGTTCCCTATAAATAACCTTGTTTTCCATCACAAACTTGTTCCACCATCAAGTATTCATTCACTCTCAACTTAGTAGGTAAAAAATGGTGAGGCGTTGCAACTGTGGCGCTGATGCAATTATTCGAACGTCATGGACCCATTACAACCCAGGTCGTCGATTCTTTTTTTGTTTATTACCTGTGAGTGTTTTCCTATATGAAACCTTTGCATGTAATTGTTTTTTCATATATATATATATATATATATATTCCTTACTTTTTACTGGAAAGAAATTGTGGATTTATTGATTGACTTGACCCACCCATGTGCCATAGATCTGTGGTAATTATTACAGGGTTATTAAGATCAAAAAATAATCTTGAAGCTTCCCTTTTTGAAGTTGTTTTACAAGCTCGCTGGTTGAAGATGATGTTGATGATAAGTTGGATTTCTTTTTTAGTGGTTGTGATGTTTTTGTTTATCGAGAGGATTGTAGGATAATTGTCATTGACACAATTATTAGTGAAGATCATTTAAAATGTAATTTACAATGTCATTTAAACTAAAGAAACGTTTTATTACAACTAAGGTATACGTGTTGCATACAAAAGAGATGCCAAACATTGACGAAATAACATCGCATGATGGTTTGTCGGCTCCGCATAGTATACATCTTCTCCTTGGGACAACTTCTCAACAAACATACAATAGAACACCTCACAATCACCGAGGACTCCAGCTTGTCGAGGCACGTCTTCATAAATAAACTAATCGTAATTTCGGCAATTTGGGTGCCTCCCTGACCCCTATATAATATCATATCTCCAATAAAAATTCGGGGAGGTACTTCTTTATAACCTTTGTTGAAGCATTGATCTGTTTATTGAACATTTCTGGAGGACAAATATCATATATACTCAAATGTCATGACCTCACGTCTAGCTCCCCGGTTACCCGATGAGCATTTGGTATGTTTATTGGGATGAATACCTAAAAAATAAGTTGCAAATAAAAAATTGATAAATAAATTATTTTTTATATATAACAAAAAATTGTTACGTGACTCTACCGACGCGGTCGATGTCACGCAATGATGGGAATGGCTCTAGTGTACCATTGACGTAAACTTTTTAGTCCATGGTGCCAAGTTTTGGGTTCTCTAAACTTGGTATCCAACATGGCCGCATGATGGTCCAACGGTTTGTCGGTTGACTCTTGCTTAGCAGATACGTGTTCCATGCATCAATATGTTATAAATAAAAAACAGTAGATTAATTATGTTTAAGTGAGTCAAATATGTACATTTTTCAACTTAATTAGTAAAAAGTGTAATTCTCATATCTCACTTCCCAAATACCCTAATTGAACTTTACCCACCAATTGTCTCCAGAAAACCTTTTCAGGCCGCCAATAAGATAGCGTCGATAAACACATCATGGGTAACTAATCAACATAATACAACTGACCAATGTCTACTATAGTCGTTGTGGGCATAAATGAGGACATTTAGTTAACAACTTTCTTGTCCCTTTTCTTTGTGTTTTAACACCGTAAATGGAGATTTTATCCACCATGATTTCTTGCTCACTCGCTTCTCAGCAGCATCGGGAAAACAAATTTCTTCTTGCGGCTCTACAAACGGGACCCTTGATGATGTAGATGTCGCAACATCCATCGCAAGTTCTGCTACGATATAAACTGTGTATGCACAATCCAAGATAAATTAAAAAGTTTATCTAATTTAATTGTTAACTTGATAAATAAAACATGAGTTAAATGCATGAAATAGCAACCTACTTTCATAAATTTTCTTATTATAGCATTATACTTTTGTTTTTCTTTACTATAACAATGTATTTTTAAATTATTTTTTATTAAGGCATCGTACTTTAAAAATCTACCCATAATAACAATGGGTAACCTGTTACCTGTTAAACCGGTTAACCCCTTGACTTTTTTTTGTTTGTGTGGCTTTAATGAGTTGATGTGGATGACACATCATTTTAATGACCTAATTAAAATAAAAATAAAAAACTTATTTCAAATTATTATTAGTGATTTTCATTTTTCATTGCTATGATCTAAAAAACCATTTTTTTTATTTTTTCTTATTAAATTGCATGCAAATTAAATATTTTTAGAGTAAAATATTTATTAAACAAATATGAAACATTATTTTCAATATATATTTTGTTTGTAAAAAAAGTAACTTTTCTTATTTTATGTTGTTCAAATAAATACATATATTTTAAAGTTCTCTTTAAAATGTTAACGAATTAATTGTTATCTACAATAATTCAATATTGTATATTAATAAATAATTCAAAAAAACCTAATTAATTTAATATATTTATATGTCAAGTAAAAGTTTTAGAAAATATATTATATATTCTTTAATATATTTTTTAATAGATAATAATTTATTGGTAAAAAAAGAACAATTCTTTTTTTCCTTTTTTCAAAAAACACATATTTTCTTAAAAATATTACTCAGATAAGTTGTGCTCTACTAGTTTTATTGATATTGGTATATTAATAAATAATTTAGAATTTTTTTAATCCGTTTAATATATTTATTAAATAACATGTGAAATATCTAAATATTAAAATTAAAAATACAGTGTTTAATAAGAACTAGTAGATGCTATAATAAAATAATTTTGAAAGTACAATGATTTAGTAAAAAAGTCACATCACTATAGTATATGTGGACAGCCTACGTGCAATGAGGTGACATGAAAACCTGGTATGATGGGTAAATTTAAATTAAAAGATTACTCAATGCTATAATGGGTAAATTTTTCAAAATACAATATTCTAATAAAAAATAGTTTGAAAGTACATTGTTGCAATAAAAAAACTGAAAGTACAATACTATAATAAAGAAATTTATGAAAGTAGATTGCTATTTTGTGCATTTTACCCATAAAAACATTAAGAAACTTTAACATATTTGCCACATCATCATAATAGTACGACTGTGGCATAAACTGTGTACGCACAATCCAATAAAAATTAAAAAGTTTTTCATATAATTGTTAACTTGTAAAGTAAAAACATAGAAATCTTAAATATATTTACCGCATCCATCGGTGAGTACTTTTGCGCCATAAACTGCGTACGCACAATCCAATATAAATTTAATGTTTATATAATTGTTAACATGTAAATTAAAACATCAAAAAAATTGAACATACTTACATAATCATCCTGCGGAGGCATGTATGAAGGATCAGCCTTAGGTAATGGTCTTGGCACATCGTTCTCCCATTTATTAAATCTCACGCCGATAAGTCCATATTTTAACGTTAATAAGGTATGTAACTGATGCGATCTTTTGATCGACCCCAACATTGAATTGGTTTAATTCAACATGTCATTGGGGGATGTCGATATATGCCGCAGATGAATGGCGATGTTGTGGCTGATACCGTGGTCTGTGAGAAGTTTGTGTTGCAAATGATTGATATGTTTCCGATGGTTGGACGTCGTCATCATCATCATTATCTAATTCGTGACCCATCCCTTGGTCGGGGTCTGGTTGTCCATAATAATTATTCGTCAAAAATTTCCTGATTTCGATCCACCATTGGCCCGACTCCTCCAAATTTGTCATCACCAACGAGGTCAGGGGGCGAAACACGTTATAAAAATGTATAAATCAATATAATTTTTTTAACATAAATAACAAAAACTAAAATTGGTAAATCTTAAACTTATAATAAACGAATCCAAACCTTGTCAAAAGTTGCGAACTCGCAACACTCTTCCCATTTCATCATTTTTTTTCTCGTTTCCATCCAATAGCCCTCGGGGTTGACGGATTATAATTGCTCAGGGAAATGTCTCCAAAATCCATATCTGGTAGGTTACGAAAAATAATATGATGAGAAAATGTAACTTAATCAGTAAATAAGATATTATAAAAAAACGATAACCGACCTTGAAGGCATATATAAAACCATATAATGTGTATTTATTCGGCGGCCAATTTTTGTGTCTGCGGCGCTCGAAAGCATTTTTTAGCTGTTATGTCAGACTAAGGGTGAGCACGTGTCGGATGGGACCATAAGCCGACAAAACCGATCGGATATCGAATTATAATATCATGTCCCGTAATATGCAGTTCAGGTACGGGGGAAGTTCGGGTACGGGGGAAGTTCGGGTTTGGTCGAGCTTCGGACGGATTCGGGGCTATGAAATACCTTTGATTCTCACATTATCATGGATTTTTCTCTCCATTGTTTTCACCAAAGATAAGAAGTATGCATGAGTATTGCCCTGTATAAATATTTTATATTTTAAAAGATAAGACATTTGTAGGTTTAATGCTTAAAATTGTAGATTTGCTCATGAAAACCTTATGTATGAGGCTTAATCAAGTGGTTTGAACTTAGTTAAGATAACTCCAATATTTTGAGTTAAAAACGTTTGTATATTTTTTAAATGAATGGAGTGCATCCAATGGGCATGTGATAAAAGTTTCACCCCTCAGGTTAAATAAAATGACCCTAAATGTTAAAGAGACAAAATACCGTGGTTGAAGGCTAGTCCTCAGCAATCATCTTGTCTTCTGGGATGACATTCTTTGAACATTTGTGTTGACCATTACAGACCATCTGCAACACCAAATCACCAACATATTTATCACCACAAATGTAGGTACCATACCACCCTGGAACTCTGGAAGTTCATTGCCCAGTGTTTACAATCCACATATAAAAAAATATGCATATGAGTTGAAGTTAAACTATTAAAAGTGGACCTATTTCAAATTGTCATTATCTAGCAAATTGGTGCCCAAAAATTAGCTATAGATCCAGGAGCTCTGCAAATTGGTGCATTAATCATTTCCAAGAGTTGATACTTGGTGCCCAAAAATTAGCTAAAGATCTCTGACCTATCACCAATCTTTAGAGTTGTTGCATGGTAATAGTAATAGTCTTCTTAAGAAATGGAAGACAAAGATTGACATACACCATGACAATTCAAAGGTATCTAATACTAGTAGTAAAAGTTGAAGAATTCGGGTTTCGGACGAGTTCGGATTTTGGATCATAAGATCCTACCCTATCCTACTAACGTGATATAATTTTCGGATTTCAGACCTCGGGTTGGTTCGGTTCATAGATATCGGTTCGGTTCGGGGTTTTTTGGGTCGGATTTTGTACAACTCTATGTCAAACGTCATATATACGAACCCCACGGGTACTGGTTTCAGGCATCTAAATTTTCAATCAGATGCAAAATCCAGTTTTGGACATTGTGGTTCTTTTTTTTGTCCTAGGAATAACGTATGGAATATGATTACGAGGCAGACACGCACCCTATCAACGTCTGATATAGTTTTATTACTTAAGTCCATTAATTTATTTCTAAAATGCTCGACTATAAAATTATCATGTTTGGTCATTTTACCAAACACTCTTGTAATAATTTTAGGTATGGTACAATGTGGCGAGTGAAGATCCGGCCCAAATCAGAAACCCGTGATCAAACAAACTCATTTATGCTGAACCGTGAATGGAACCCTCCAACACGATAATGTATTTCTTCAGATTGAGAAGGGAAAGAGGGGTCCTTACATTGCACCATCCAATTAATTAAGGAGGAATATGAATAGTGGTTAGATATATCTGACCATTGGCCAAAACATGTATCTGGCATGTTAACCTCCTTTGATTCTTTGCTAATATATCGTTTTTTTATTATTGAGATCTGAGCCCTCAACGTCAGTAACGACTGGTAAAACACCTGTCAAAAATAAATTCAAAAATTAAATGTTAGAGGCTATACAAAATTAATTTTAGAAAAAATAAATTATAGAGTATTAAGCTAGGTAGTAGACAAAAATTGATTTTTAAGTTGAATTAAAAATATTGCGAATTTTTACCGGTTGTTCCATAGTGGTAGGTGGTTGTTCCACAGTGGTCGGTGGCGGGAGACGATGGTAGGTAGCGGCAGACGGTGGTTAGTGGAGGCACACGGTGGTAGGTGGTGGCAGACGGTGGTCGGTGGCAGCGGAAGGTGGTCAGTGGCGGAGATGGACGGTGGTAGGTGGCAGCAGATGGTGGTGGATGTCAGTGGACAGTGATCGGTGGTCAATGGTCGAGGGGGATCGGAATACCGGAAGGGGAAGTGTTTCTAGTGGTGGATGTTGGTGGGGAAGGTGATAATGGTCCCTCCAACCGCCTATTTATATAAACCATTACGTAATAAGACATAATATATCGTCAAATCGTATGCCATTAAATGACAAAATAGCGGTCAAAATACGTGGTTATAAAAATATGACATTAGATACAAATAATTTTTTTCGTATCTAACAATTATTAAAAAATATTAACATTCAAATGTTATACAAAAATATAATTCTTATAAGAAAATGTAAAAACATTCATTGGTTAATTTATGCGTATAAAAAAAGTAGTAAAAATTATAAATCTTGACGTGATTTCATATCGTGTTAAGGGTTGTCATGGTAGATTATATTTAAGGGTTACGGGTTGTGAGAGTAGAAGTGTTTGATTTTATAGAGTAAAACCACAACACTTGATCCTAATACAGTTAAAAACCTAGTCAAAATCGTCCTCCGTTTATTGAAAAATACCCCGTAATTGTCAAATTGATTTCTACATTAGAAGACAAAATAGTGGTCAACTATGGACGGCCGGATCGTCCCCGAGGGAAGATCCAGGGGTAGGTGGGGGTGATCCCCCTGTTCAAGGAAAACCAGATATTTTGCCTCCCAAATCGGATACATGTGGGCCCTGCAAATCAATTTAAAATATTTTTATGTATTTTTTTGGTCAAAGAGGGCTGGATCGCCCCCTATGGTCAAACATGCCCCCGTGTGGTTAGTTTGGAAAAACATGAAAAATGACTATTTTGTTAATATATTGGGCATTATTTGGTCATTTTGGTGAAAACCCCTTGAATTAAGTATACAAAACATATCAAATACAAAATGGAGACATTTTGATAGAAACTAAGGTGTGTTTTCTAATAGGTGTTGAAGTCTGAAGTCTGATTTTATTTCTAATTTATAGGAGGTGGTCCTGAAATTTGAAGTCTGAATCAGCATGATTGTTTGTTTTTACGTCTGAAGTCTGAAATCTGAATCAGTTAAAGCTAGTGCAAAAATATAAAGGATAAATATTTTTTTATAATAATATAAAAGATGAATAGTTTTTTTATAACAAATCTCTTCGAGCCCTCAAAATATAAACCATGTGATTAAGGACGGATTAGGATTAAGAGATATCAAAGAATACATTTACCACTTAAAATTTCAGAGGACATCTAGAACTTTTAAGCTCTTATGTCAAAAATAAAATAAATGCTCTCAATAATCAAACATATGGACGAATCAAACTTCAAAAATATTAAAGAAGTAATTTTAGAAAAACAAACGATCACTAATTCATCCATCAGGGTTTGGTTTCCTCATTTGAACCAAGCGTTGTATACAAACATCAATATAAAGATCATTCTTGCTCTCATCCCCAAACAATCCTTTCATTTCTCTTGCATTTTTCCTTATTTGCTCTCCTCCTTCACTCACCATGGCTAGTTTGACTGACTTAGCCACAGAGTCGCTCGTAAATGACCCGTCTTTCTCATTTCTAGGAATCTCGACTCCCAGTTTCTTTCCACTCAGCAACCTCACGTTCAACCCTTGGTCGTTCATAACAGGAAAGAAGATCAATACGCGCCCAAATGCAAGTCCTTCAATGGCCGAGTTCCAACCACAGTGAGTCAAGAAGCCACCTATTGACGAGTGACTCAATATCCTAACTTGTGGGGCCCACCCTAAGTAAACGACCCCACGACCTTTAACCCTCTCCCGAAACCCGTCAGGAAGCGTCTGAGTCAACTCGGTGATCGGCTTTCTTAATACCCAAAAGAAAGGCAAACCCGAATGCTCTAACCCTAGAGCCAACTCACCAATTTCGAGTTGACTCAGAGTGGCCTCACTTCCAAGGGCTACGAAAACAACCGAACCAACCTTTTGTTCATCTAACCACTTCTTTACGAAATCCCAATTTTCATAATCATCAAAATCATCATTTTTTGGGGGCAAAACCCCAATTGGTATAACAGGCTTTTGATAAAGCTCACAAACAAGATTGAACCACTCAGGTTCAAACTCAAAACTTGTTCTAAACAAAACCAAATCACAACCATCCACGGAGGCTAGAAACCTTACCGTATCCGAAACACCTGATTCGTTGCTGATTGCACCCTCTGTGTACTTGGTCACCTCATGGAGGCGATAAACAATATCCGACTCAAACGGGACCCATTCGGGCACCTGGCAAAAATCCTCAGCCGTTGATCGTATAATCTTGCCATCCAACAATGATGGAGGTCCAAGAAAAGCCTGTGTTGCAGCAGTGAAGAGGCTAAAGTAAGCAGTGGAGACACCAAATTTTGATGCAACTGAGGGTACCCAATGAGAAGCATAGTCAAAGATAATCCAGTCAACCCTTGGAGTGGTGGTTTCAAGAAAAGTGACCAGAGGTGACTCGAGCAGATCAAATGCTATTTTTAGAAACTGAGCTTTTTGGTGAGGTATATCCATGGAAGACTCTGCAAGTTCTGGCAAACTTTCCACTTTGGGAAAGGGAAGTGAAACTAGGTTGATAATATGGGATAACTTTGGAGGTATTTTGGGAAGTCTAGATAGATTTCTTGGGGTGGAAATATAAGAGATCTTATGGCCTTTTTCAGCTAAGATTTTGGAGAAGTGCAAGAAAGGTATGAGATGACCCATGGCTAGCCATGGGAACATCACTATGTGAAGAGATTTTTCATTGCTTGTCAAACCCATGATTTCAGTGGTTCATTCTTTTCTCCATAGAGAAATTGGAAGCTTAACGAAGAAGGGGGTCAGTCACTTATCTGGAAATGGAGAGAAATGCCCATTAAGATTGTATATAAAAGTCAACCCTGGTGCACCAGGACTCCTAAGGAAGTAAGCAAACTTATAACAATTGAGCCAAGCAGCCAAGTTTGACTCTGATGAACCTCAGAAAAGGAATATATCTATATATGGCATTAAAAAAACAAACGAAAACCAACAAAAAGATCAACTAAATAAAAGATAAACTGATAACCCCATAACATATTCTCCTTCCTGTCATGAATCATGATAAAGAAAACATATCTTCATTAAATATATTCAATAAAGGAATTAATCAATCCACATAATAGGAACTCAATTCTTGCATTTTGTAATGAATATTAGATTTGTTAAATATGTATGGTATTCAATATAAAAATTGTACAGAGAGGTTCATATACTTTAGAAATCATATGTCCCCATGAAAACACCTAAGCAAAAAACTTGCTTATTTATTGTTGTTATTATTACAACTTGTTCATGTCATTGGTGGTGATCCACAAGATTGCTTAACTGATATGAGGCTAACAATCAAATAAAGTCATCAAATCATGTGTCTGAGCAAAACATTACAAGGTCTATGAGACAATAGTGTAAGAAGTTTAGTTCAATCTAGTTTAATACAAGAAGGAACCAAACCACCCATACCAGATTCTGATTTTCTGAGTTGAATCAAGACATCAAAGCCTAACAAATGGGCCATACCAATGATCTTTGGTTCAACTTGATTTCGTTCCATCATTTGAATCATTTTTATCATAAACAAAATTGTAAAATGATTCTATCAATCATGAAACAGAACACCATAAATGAGACATTAATATGCAAATTTGAGCTATGCAAGATCCCAAATAAGCTGAAAAACCAAATCCCATTGATCCGACTCCTTATAGCTTCCACACCCAATCAAAGGAATGCCTGAACATATGATGGGTGCATCTTTGTTTACCATGAAGAAGCAAACAAAAACAGACAGTAATGTGCAAATGCGAGTTATGCAAGATCAAGCTGAAGCGAAAAACAAATCTCATCTCGTTAATTCTTTATAGCTTCAAAATCATATCAAAGTGATGAGTATAAACGTACAAGGAATGCATTTTGTTTATCATGATCTAGAAAACTACAAAAAAGGTATTTGTTGCCTGAGTCTGCGAACTCAACTGTGCAAGATCAAGTTAAGGCGAAAACCAAATTTCCATTTCATTGCATCTGTACAGCCTCAAGATTAATCAAACCATGAATGCTCAGGATTGATCGGAAGAGTGCTCGCCATCTCTTGCAGAAAAGGAAATGCCCATTCTCAATCATGTCATTCAAGTATTGAAAGGCTTCATTTACCCGTCCAGAATCACATAATCCTCTTATAAGTCTCTCATACAATGCCCCATTGACCACCATTTTGCTCTTCAACATCTCTTCAAACACCACAAGTGCTTTTAAAACATCATTATGGCTGCAATATCCATTTAACATGATTGTGTAAGTCACTACATCAGGTCTCCCATAGTTATATTTGTGCAACTGCCATCTCTCAAAAAAGAGCTCGGCCTTGGCCACCCTACTTTCTTTCCAATAACTTTGCAAAATAGAATTACAAACGTTTGAACTATTGACAAAACCGTTAACCATAACAATCTCTTCAAACAGCCTCAAAGCATCATCAGCTTTTCCCTTTTCACATAACCCCATAATTACATGTCTACCTATCTCATCAACTCGAACCAACCCCTTCTTCTTCTGAACATTAAAGAACTTTATAGCATCCTTATCCCTACCAGCTCGAATAAGCGCTTTTATGAATGAACCATAAACACAAATCTCAGGCAAGATTCTACCCTTCATCATCTTCTTGAACAAAATTTCTGCCTCATCAAGCTTTCCCGCGTTACACAGAGCACGAAAATAAGATTCGTAGGCCATCATTTCTGGAACAACACCCTCACAATTCAATTGAAAGATTGCTCTTCTCCCCTCCTTCAACACCACACCTCTCTCATTAGAACCTCTCACAGGACTCCGTTTTATTAACTTTTGGAACAACTTATTGGCTTCACGAAGTTTGCCCGATTTACAAAGACCATGGAGAAAGCTTCCATATATACATATATCAATGATGAATCCATTTTTAACAAGTTTCCTCAATACCAGATCAGCTTCATCAAAATCCCCATTTCTACAGAAACATTGGAACAGCAAGAAGTATGTCCAACCATCAACTGCCATACCCCTTTCATACATTTCCTTCACAATATTTTTAGCTAATAATCCCTCATTCACATTACATAAAGCCCCAGATAAAGCAACATAGCTTTGTCTGTCCAAAACACTCGCAACGCCCATTAAAATTCTCTCATAAACATCCTTAATTTCATCAACCCCACCAAATTTACACACTAAAATCACGTAATTTGAGAAATTAAAGCTTTTCACTGAGCCACCAACTTCTGCCCATACGTTCTCAACATCATTAATAGTACCATCTTCAACTAAAAAATCAAACACTAAACCGTATAAAAAGGGATCACTTACACTTCCTCTTGATTTCAAACGTGAAATCATTGTTTTGCTCCTGCCAAGCTTCTTTATCTGGGATAGATAATCGATTAAAACGAGAGATGTTGCAGAATCTAACAAATGAGTTTTGGCTAGTAATGAATCTAGAGTGGTTAGAGAAGAATAATTGTTGGGGTTTCTGGACAGAAGTTTGATTTGATCGAGTACAGATTGCAAGTACAGAAAACGAGGCGGTAGAGACGGTGGCGGGGGGTTAATTTCTGTAGAGAAATAAGCGGAGAAGAGTGAGCAGAAGGGTCGCCGGAGATGTAACGGAGAGGATGAGCAGAGCTTCATAGGGGAGGTTCAGTTAAGCAGCTAAAATTTCAAAGCAAACCGAAACAGGGATTGCTTATTTAAATTACATATATATAGAAAGTATCATAAAATATTTAATAAAAATTCTTAAAAATTATTTTTTATATATTAAATATTTTTTTTTATATTACTTAAAATTCAAAATTATAAATAAATTATATGTAAATACAATTGATTAAAACTTCATATTTGAATTCGTATAACTAACTACAGATAAATATAATCAAATAAAAGATAAACATTTCATTTTAAATATAAAAAATTTAAAATATAATTAAAATAATTGAGTTCTAACAAAATACTTAATTATTATTTTATAAAAAGTGATTTTATTAAACCAAACATAAAAAATGAATTAAAAAATTACAAAAAAAAGAGAAATTTTATATTGTTAGTTTGGTACTAATATCAATATATATATTTCAAATTTTTATGATATCTTCATATTTATATTTTATTCAAAAATAAAAAACATTGTCGTTTTCTCAAAACGACATAAAACCGTATTCTAACATCGACTGAGACAAAAGAAACGAATCATTAAAATCGAAATGTATCTCGCTGCATTGCATGAGTACCGTTCTAGTAATTATCAACTTATTCCGACCACATATCAGTAATAAATAAAAAGTTTTAAGTGTTTAAATAGAAAAGAAAAAGATATATTTATACCGGTTTAACATCGGTAATAATGGTTTTTTTCTTTATAAGTTTCCACCTTCTAGGAACACCTCCAATAGCTATACTAAGAGGGTGTTTGGGATTGCTTATTTGAAACAAGTTATGCTTTTCTACAAAAATGTTTATCAACTTATTAGAAGTTAGAATGATTTATCTTCCTCGAAAACTTCTTATTACCGGTTTGGCACCGATATAAGTTGTTTATCCAGACACTCAAAAAAACTTATTATCGGTGTCACACCAGAATAAACTAATAAATCGTTTTTATAAACAATCCCAAACACCCCTTGAAATAGAGAAAAGTGGATTTTTTTTTCGATTTATTAAATATTTTATTAATATAATTAATATTGTAATTTTTAAAATTAAAAGTTATTAGAGTTGTATAACTTTTTTAGAGATTTTAGTTTTTATTATTTATTTGAAAATCAGTGAAGAAGTACATTTGTCATTTGTGTTTTGTGAGGAGCAATTATGAAGGACAAAGAGAGACGGAAAGAAATACAGAAGTTGGAAGCATTTTGAAAGCAAAAAATGGATAGTGAAAGGTCAAGCTGTCAATGTAGATTAAGTTGTTTGTAATTTTGAATTGATTTAGCTACACTGTTATTTGATTGTTATGTTGCATAAACTATCTTAATGATAAAAAAATCACTTTTTGTATAAGCTTGTGATTAGAACCCATTATCTTTTTCTCATTTTTCTAGAGAGGAACCATACTGATCGATAACGTTCATAAGTTTTATGTGGCTGGTCTCTTGATGGTGTTTAATTGTTCAACAACAAAATCAAGGTCGCCCTAGCCATGTATAGCCTAGGCAACATCACAAATACGTCATAGTAAAGAGACATCATAGCTTAAGGGGCATCATCAAATAATCCAATTCATGGCTGCCTTAATTCATTTTGACTTGTAATTTTTGATTTCCTAGTCTCTCACTCTCAATTCCTATAAGTTTCTTTATTTTTCATATTTGGTATAAGGTTTATGTCTTATCCAATCTGCTAATGTGCCTATCTTAAATTCTGGTTATTTTGTTTATGTGTGTGCTTTAATTTGTTTCTCATTGTTTATGTTGATAAATCTTTAGGGTACGTTTGTTATCCAGACATGAGAGGACTGAACAAGACAAGACATAACATAATAACCATTTAGGGCAACTCCACTCTTATCACAAAAAAAAAACACCAAAAACACCAAATCTGGTGGGCCCATAAACACAAAAAAAAAACTCAACTCCAATCACACTCTAAAAAAAAACCAAATTTGTGGACCCCACATTAAAATAACATATTTTATTTACTATTTTTAATAACAATATTTATAATTTGTAATAGATATTAAGAAATGTTAAAATAAAAACGATAAAATTGTAATTAATAAATTTTATATTTAAAAATATTACATTAGTTCAAATAGCACAAATTAAAAAAAATACATAAATAATACTAATTCTCCGAGTTAGTATACTCGTCCCACAAATGATCAATTAATGCATTACGAAGTTCAAAGTGARCATCTTTATCCTTGATCTTTTTGTGTCGAGCAAGAAACTGTTCAAGTCCACCATCGTTCATCATCTCAACTCCCACGTCTTGCACTACACTTCGTTCTTCAATTGGTGCATTAATATCACGTTCATCTTCTATAATCATATTATGCATAATGATGCACGAAGTCATTATATCATGCAAGATTTCCTTCCTCCATAACCGTGCAGGTCCTGCTATTATTGCAAACTTTGATTGCAATACGCCAAATGCACGTTCTATGTCTTTTCTACATGCTTCTTGTTTCTTTGCAAAATATTGTTTTTTAGGGCCACGTGGATCGTGAATAGATTGAACAAGAGTGRCCCATTTTGGATATATGCCATCAGCTAAATAATAGCCCATATTATATGATTTTCCTTTGATGACATAATTAGCAGGAGGAACAGTACCTGCTGTAAGATTTGCAAAAAAGATGGGAGGATTCCAACACATTAATGTCATTGTTGGACCCCGGTAAACCAAAATATGCATGCCATATCCAAAGATCATAGTCAGCTACAGCTTCAAGAATAATACTTGGAGATCTACTACGACCGGAATATTGTCCTCCCCAACCGGTTGGACAATTCTTCCATTTCCAATGCATGCAATCTACACTACCTAACATTCCTAGAAAACCTCGTTGTTCTCCAACTTGGAGTAGTCGTGCCACATCATTAGCATTGGGTATTCGGAGATAGCGTTCTCCAAACACCTCCACGATGGCACCACAAAACCGCTTCAAAGCTTCTAAAACGGTCGATTCGCCTATTTTAACGTACTCATCTGTAGCATCTGCAGCCACGCCATATGCCAACATTCGAAATACAGCAGTAACTTTTTGATAACCGGACAAACCCAAGTTTGCCGCATCCATCCCTTCGTTGGAGAAAGTAATTGTCATGACTTTGGATAACATCCAAAATACGAACAAATAAAGTACGACTCATTTGGAATCGTCGACGAAACATCGACTCAGGAAATCGAGGATTTTCAGAAAAATAATCATTGAAGAGATTGCAATCGGCATTTTCCCGATCACGATTGATAACTATATGGCCAGGAATAGAACCACGATAAGAAGATAATTGATTGTTGCCAGCATAATTACAGATATAATTATCCATTTCAGACGCTAGATTGAATGCCTCGACCATTAGTTCGTCCTGTGTATTATCAAAAACCTCATCGTCTGAATACGAATTATCAGCCATTTGAGTGGTATTTCTCAACAAAAAAGATTGCAAAATATAGTTGAGTTATTTTCATTGAGCTGTGATTCACGTTTTATAGTGAGAATCAATGGTGTTGTCAATTCTTACCAGAAGAATCTTGCCAGACTTTCCAGAAGAATCTTGCCAGACTTTTCAAAAGAATCTTGCCAGACTTTTCAGAAAAATCTTCCCAGTGTATTGTCTAATATGTCTTCATTTGTAATGAACTCATTTTTGTGTATAAATAGGGGGCGAGTTGGTAAGCTAAATCACACATATTACCAGCCATAGGTACTAAAAATGTCTTCAACAACCGAACTTCATCCTACAAAGATAACGAAGACATACAACTATGTCATTGTTATCTTGATATAACTCAAAATCCAATAATAGGTAGAAACCAATCAAAAGATAAGTTTTGGTCAAGAATAGAAACTCTTTATCACCAAACCGAACCGTTCGCAACCAATCCTCGACCAAGAAGATCATTGGAAATGAGAATGTCTTGCATTCTAAAAGCTTGCAAAAAAATGCGAGGGTGTATCAATCAAGTTGAAATGAGGAATTCAAGTGGCGCTTCTGAACAAGATATCGTAAGTATTTATTGTTTTACTTGATCATTGTTTTATTAATTTAAATATAACGTGTATTTTTCATAGATGAACGAAGCGAAAGAGATGTTAAAACTTGATGGATCCTATAAGAAGGGTTTTAAGTTTGATCATGTCTGGAACATCTTGAAAGACTCCGAGAGTTTATCAAATGTCACTGCATCAACTCAGTATCAACGACACAGTCCTTATCAATCACCTATTTCCGGTCCTGGTTCATCGTCTGGGACAGATGCCGGTTTACCGTCGTTGACTATTCATGACGTAGAAGGTACTCAAAGACCAATTGGTGTGAAAAAGGCAAAATCAAAGCTACAATCTGATAATAAGCTAGATAATTTAGTTAAGGCTAGTAAAAAAATGAAGAAACAAATGGCTAAAACCACTGAAGTTATGATGCGAAGGAATGAGCTTCAAGCTCAGAAACTTGCATTAGAGGCAAGGTTGGCGGATGACAAACTTATGTGCACCGATCTAACCTCTATCACTGATCCTATGTGGTATGAGTTCGTAAAAAATGAGAAAATTCGAATAGCGAGAGAGAGAGAGCGCAACCCCAGGTTCATATGTCTGGACAAGGATCAGAATTTGTAGCATCTCAATATCGAGTATCTCAACATCAACAATTTGAAGCAGCTCAAGACCAATCTGAAGGATCTCAAAACGTAGCAGGAAGCTTTAGTCAGTTTATGCCTAGCGGAGATGATTGGACCCTTTAATTTATGTATTTCAGTTTTTAAAATTTTCATTAATAAAATACGTTTACGTTTATCCGGTATCATATTTGTGTTATTAATAATTTATTATATATATATATATATATATAAAATTAAATAATAAATATAAAAACCTAAAACTTAATATTTATAATTATTTATTTATTTATAACTTATTTAAAAATCATTAAATATTACAAAAAGTTGGTGGGGACCACCTATTTGGCAAAATGCCGTCCATCTTCTTCCCCGGCAAATATGCCGGTCATTTTCAAGAGACGCTATCTCTTTGGTGATTTTGCAGGACGATTGGAACCAAAAGAACGGCAAAACCTTGGAGTTGCCCTTAGTAAGACGGAGCTGGGCAGGACAGATAATGCTTTGTTCCACTTTATTCCTATATGGTTTCACATAAAAATCTTGTCAAACATAGAATAGTGATCTTTGTTATCTTCTGTTTAGTCCAATGTACTAAACACACCCTAAGAGTATGTAGGAAAGTGTACATGATTTACTAGTTTATCTCCTTTATACATATGCTCCACTAGATGAAATAAAACATGTCTAGTTGATTTAGGTGTTAGTAATCACATTGCTTTAATTACATTAATTGAGTATATAACATTGTCAATTTGTATTCATTTCATGGTTTCTTTGCCTAACGAGTTGTTTGTCAAATTGGTTTCTTAAACGCTAATTTATGTAGCATGTTAAAGATATTCTCTAGATCATTAGCTCTCACGTCAAGTTGTCCAATGTGTGTCCAAAATCATTCTTAAATAATTTTTTCTCTTGTGCACTTCACAACTTATATTAGTAGTCTTCTAAATCACACATGTTGTCACATCCCTATTAATTTGTTTCACGTTTATGTTGATCGAACATGTCGATGGTTAAAAGATGGTGTACAAGTGCCCCATGGTGGTTTCTTTCATTTGAAAATTAATGCTTTATCGGTAACCTTTGGTCCCTTAAAAGATAGGGTCAGAATGACCCTGATCAAATAGTATAAAATATAGAGCATCATCGAGAATGCAGTTTCTCATTGAAGCTTTTTTTAAGTAGGACCCACAAGTAAAAAACAAGTTTGAAGTGCACAAATAAAAAGTTGATTTTTCTTATTATGATTTTTTTCCACATGCTTGTGTGGCTAAAAAACTCCAAAAAACTCTATTCTAGATGTTTTTAGTGAGTTTAAAAAACCAAATTTGGTTAAAAGAGGAGTCTTTGGGATATTTTTTATGTCCCACTGGGTTGTGTATTTTGTGGATAGAACTTGTTAGTTCGCATAACTTTGTCTTAACAACTTATTGTAATGCATTTAGATAGTATACTCTAAATTAGTTATATATATCTAGTTTATAATTTATTTGGATTAAATCACTTGTTTTTCATTTTTATCATTCAAGAAATGATGCTCCTCTAATTTTTTTTTGATTAACCTGGATATCCAACCCGCTATACGAGCCGACTAATCCCAGAGCGGCCACCTACTTTGCAGATAGCCCGGAGTCATCGCATTTGAACCTTCGTGGCACAAGGGGATTTTTATTTCTCATTGGATTTGAACCTGGGACCTCCTAGTACTTTTGACCTTTGGAGCCAAGCTCAAACCAATCAGGCACCACCCTTGTGGTTGCTCCTCTAAATTTACTTATTACTGAAAAAGTATTTCAATTATTTGACAAGAGAAAACACAACTTATATAGCTATGTGTACACAAATTCAAAAATGACGTTTCAAACCTATCTATTTACTTCTTTTTTGTTTATTGTAAGGCTACAACATTAAAGGGGTAGTGCCATTTCTTTTGCAACCATTTCACATACAGGTATGTCATTTGTAGATTTTAAGTAGAAATTAAAGCACCGTGTGTACGTGTATAAATAGTTATGAATATATGTGGTAAGATTTCTTTGTCAATAACAACTTTTTGAATTCTAACTTGATCTAGCCTTTCATATTACGCAGGGAACATGAGGCATAGTTTTACACAACATCATCATGATAAAAAAATCATGATGCCAGTTAAATCATAGTCTTTTTAACTTTATTTATTGAATAAATCCAATTAATTCACTTTCATGTGTTAATTATGTTTTGGTGAAATCAAGGGAAATTGTTCAGAATAACCATTTTGATCATATGTTTTCTCCTCTTAGCCATTTCTTTTCCAAAATCACAAAAAAAGTCATTACCTCTGCAAATGTCATAGCTGCAACTTGCAAATGGTATTTTTTTTAAATCAGAATAAGGGACCTACAAGTGGCAGATCCATAACTTGCTAAATGTCAAGATTTTTGGGGATTTTATCGATGAGCACATTCACAACTCCCCACTCCCCACCTACCAAATTTACTTAATATAATTGCGGTAGGTGGGGGTTTCACCACCGGTATAAAAACACAAGTGGAGGACTATTTTCCCTACACTTTCACAAGCAAAGAAATTGTTCCCACAATCGAGAATCACTCTGTAAATTCTTTCTTTCTTCGAACCTCTTCATCACAATGGACCAAGTAAGTTTCCTAACTCACTTTTATTACATAGAAATACTAGTTATAATGTTTTTATATGTGTTTAATCTTGTTTAAAATGCTTTGTATTGGTTTCGTCTTCTAGTTATTTGAGTTAGGACAATGAGCTTCCAAGGATACTTTTCTCCTCTGTTCATGGAGGAACAACTAAGGGTTTGGGTACCTTGGATGAAAGGTTTACTTTCAGCTTTAACTTAGATCTCTGAGATGTTTCAGAGACCTTGGTCCCTGAGGAAGAAGGTTTACAAGCTGAAGGAATAGATCTGGGTCTATTTGACTTGTTGGCCTTCTGTGGAAGAGGAGCGCTGACAATGGATTTACCTTTGTCTTTGCGTGCTGAACTAGAGGGAGTTCCTTCAAGAGAAGTCTCAGTGGAAGAGTACTGAGAGGAAGAGGTGTCAGGAATATAAGAGACAAAAGTACCAAACTTCATCATGGACTTATCAGTGACACTTTCTTCCTGATTATAGGAGAATCCTAGACCACTCTTTATTTTGGCAAGATTTAAGCGTTGATGATCTTAGAGGCCTTAATAGAGGCTTTGCACCACCCCTCAATGGTAGCCTTCTCAGCCTTGAGTTCAGCAATAGATTGCTCATGCTCAGCGATAGCTTGTTCGCGTTCGATGCTAGTGGTCTGGTTTACAATGACTGATCCTTAAGATTTTCCTTAATCTTGTTCAGCTATTTGATATTGAATGGAATTTCTCTAATTGTTCTTGAAGATCAAGATTAAGTTTTCAGCTTTGGATTTTTCATTCAGGGCATTGTTAAGGTCAACCGTCAGCGTATCTAGTGAAGATAGGCTATAAGAAGAAGAAGAAGAAGAAGAGGGTTCATTTAGGTTACAAACTTGAGCAAAGGTTGATGACAAGGGATCATTGGAGAATAATTTCTCAGATGATTCATCTTTGACATCCTTGGCCATTAGACAGAGATAGGTCGCGTATTCCTCGTCAAAGGATGATTCATCAGAAGAATCAGCCCAGTCATGCTATTCAGCGACAAGACCTTTGCCTTTACGCTGAAGATTCTTCATCTTCTTCTTTAGTTTCAGGTACTTGTTCTTTTGAGAGATGAAAGAGGATGGGATGTTGGAAGATGGCGTCACAATTATCTTTTGACCTGCATTCACTTGCAAAGTGACCTTTGCATTGACAATGGTAGCAGCTCGCTGAAGCCTTATCAATGGGGTTTGACTTTGGATTTTTAGCTATGGTCAGCGAAGGAGATCTGCGGTATTTTTTTTCTACCGAACCTCTTGAAAGAGTTAGTTAGAAGGGCCAACGACTCATTAAACTCTAAAAGATCAACGTCTGTTAAGTCCTCAGAGTTAGAAGAATCTAACTCAGTGATAGAAACAAAAGAGGAAATAGAAGAAATAGAAGGGTCAGTTGAAGGGCTATCAAAGATCAAAGCTAACAGAGAGCTTTTTATTTCCCTGGAGTATTTGAGAGTATTCTTTTTTAGCTGACGGGATTGCTCATGATTAAGCAAAATCCCATAAAAAGAACTGAGAGAAAGGGATGACATGTCCTTGGACATCTTGAGACATATGGTATACTGATTCCATGCTTCTGGCAAACATTCAAGAAATTTTGTCAATGTCTATGAGTTGGAATATTTCTCTTCCAACTGTCCTCAAATTAATAAGAAGACAATTAAATCGTTGATGTACTTCAGACAAAGATTCAGTTTTTCCACAAAGAAAACTTTCATATTGTCTTACTAAATTAATCTTCTTCGATTCTTGTACTTCATAAACACCTTTATATTGAACACAGAGAGTGTCCCACATGGTTTTCGAGATTTTAAGCTTCATCACAGAGTGATAGACCTCGTCAAGAAGAGCCATGACTATTATAGACCTCGCATAAGTGTCTAAAGCCACCTTCTTCTTGTCTTCATCACTCCATTGATGAGGGAGCTTTGGAATATGCAGTTCAAAAATTACGGCAGTCGTCACAGTTGCAGGAACTGCTGGAGAGATAGCAGATGGAACATAAGGTCCATTCTCTATGTAGTATGTAATCTCAGTATCCACACCTTCCAAAAAGAGAGACATCGGTTCTTCCAGAGACTAAATTTGTCTCTAATAAACCGGGGAGGTTTGGCAAGCAAGCCATTATCGTGAAAGTTTGTGCTAGTGTTTTGCAAAGCCATTTTGAAAGGAATAAATTATCTAGAGAAGAGGAGATAATAAAACACCAATATAACACAAAAACAAACACTGCTCTGATACCACTTGTTGATCCTAGCCAGATCTACAAGAGTTTATAGGTAACAGTTTGTAGAAGGGAGGGTGATGAATACAAATGCAGTAACTTTCACTTTTAAAAATTATATATGGATAAAGAAGATCAATACAAATTTTACAGATTGTTTGAGAAAGAGATAGGATACAAAATCTATCTAAATAATCTAAGATACACACAAAATCACAGATACCAATAAGAAAAGACTTGCTATAAGAAATAAGGTAAGAAGAAATATGCTCTTCACTTGTTAAAGTGGGTCTTTCTCATAAACAAAGATTAGAGAGAGTAGTAACTTCTTGGGTAAGTTTAGAATGAGGAAGAAAATAATTGAGAAGAGAACTACTCAGCTATTTATACCTATTGCATTAAATGCAATTCAGAAGATACATAGCACGTGCCAAGCTTTTAGAGGAAAACTTGTCATTTGTTACAATATATAGTCCTTTTGGATGTATATGAACAGTCATCTTTCATAAAGTAGGTAAGCACATTTGGAGACAAAGGAGTGAATTCGTACTGTACTTTATTTAGAAAGGTACGAGTTTGTCCTTTATGTGCAGAAGGACTAGACAAAAACTATCTTGCTCGACAAAATTCATTTGATCGCTGAACACTGGAATGACGATGAAGGTCTCATAAGTGTTCGTTGAATCTTTTACAGACTCTACACTAATGTAGACAAGCTTGTTATCATTGAAAACTGCTTCAGATCACGAAATTGTTGGTCTCTAATCTTCAGCTTCTGTCTTCGACATCGCTGAAGGATCTTTGGTATGAGTTTTGTCTTCTTGAAGTATATTGGTTTCTGTATGAATTACAATACATGTTCTGCGATCACTGAATAGACTCAGTGAAAATCGCTGAAACTGAATACATAAATAGTACACTTCGATAGATAAAAAGGATCATCATCAAATCACTGAGAGAGAGGTCAACAATAGTACACTTCGCAAGGTAAAAAGAATCATCATCAAATCACTGAGATAGAGGATCAACAATCTCCCCATATTTGATGATGACGATGCAACATAGAAATAAATTGCTTAAGTTACATCTGTAAGGAAAAGGTAATAGTAAAATAATTGTCCCTTTTAACTGTTTTAGGATCTTTTGTAGTGATACAATTTACTATAAAATTTACTTTAATTGTAAAGGATTACAAGGAAAGAATAAAATTGCACAATTAATAACTAAAAACTGAAAGCATATTCACTGACTAGAAAGGTGTCATCGAATGTAAGACATAAACATAACTCCTAATCACATGTCCCATATGCTCTTTTCAAGGATCTTTTTCAGTGAGCTGATCATTTTATTGAAATATCTTTCAAGGGAAAATATTACAAGTTATTACAATCAGTTTTGGTATACCTAAAACATAAAGGTTATACACTGAAGAAAAAGATAAGAAATATAAGATATTACAAGACAAAAAGGACATCTAATCTAGATTACTGAAGTTGATGTAGCCAGGGACATCTTCTCCGAGCATCTTGCGTCTAAGCATTTCCTTTCAAATCTTGTGCTCCATCATCTTTCCAGATAGATCATTATTTAGCCAAGTCCTTAGATATTCTAAGTGATCTATAGGGTAGAGATGGAACTCAGATACTCGCTGAAACCTGTATTGACCATCATAGTCAATGAACATAAGTCCATATTTAGGTTTCACATGCACTGTGTTGGGTATATGAGGAACCTTCACAGGCAGTGACAAGTTCAACATTGAGATATCCGGCTTCTTTTGATCCTTGAGAATTTTGTCTTGTGCTCGTTCTTGTGGGAAGGTCCTTCTTCAAGTTTAGAAAGTCTTTTTCTTCAAGAGGGCTTCTTTGGCAGAGGAGGAACCTCGATGATCTTCGACATCTTGTTGAATAATTCATTCATAATATCTTCAATCAGAGTCTTATGATTGGATTTGGATTTCTGGATAGCCTATCGAATTTCTAGCCACTCGTAGAAGCCATACTGACCGAGGTAGGAGGGGTATTTAGTGACAACTTCTTTACTCTCTCCAAAAATGATCATTGAAATGAGAAGAGCATCATATTTCACACGACCACTAATAGTGAGTTTTGTGATATTCTGTGGGCTAAATCTCTTTTTGAATGTTTCTCTTCACCAGGAGAGGTCAAACTCATTCAATTTCAACACTAGTTGACATTCACGTTCAGCTTCTCTAATCAGTTGGGCTTGAGCGCTGACAAGATATTTCTTTCTGAATTTCCCTTCTGCTAGTGCCTGCTTAGCTAGAGCCTTGGCTAACTCTAAGGGGCTGTTTGGTTCATAAGAATTGGATGGAATTCAAAGGAATTGGAATATCCATTCCTTTAACCAAATTCCAAATAGGGTGTTTGGTTCAATTGAATCACAGTGTGGAATCCTTTCAATTCCGGTCATTTCCTTCACGCACCGATTTCACAATTCCACAGCAATATGCTAGGATTTCAATTCCTTTCATACAGATTCTTCCTCTAATCCAAATTCATTGAATGCACCATCTCATCTACTGGATTTCTTGTTCGATCTCCAGGTACGCTCTCTCTCTCTCTCTCTCTTGTAGACAAAATTCGATTGTCAATCTGGTTCGATCTTCAATCGATCTCTGATTCGATCTTCAATCGATCTCTGGTTCATCCCAAATTGAATGGAATTAGGGCACCGATCACTTCTGTAAACAAAATTTCGTTGTAATGGATTGTTGTATTTGTAGTTATCACTAATCTGTATGATCATTTGTAGCAGCGTAGGATAGATGGTGGCTGTACAARATGATCAACAGACTTGTATTTTRGCCATGGATTCTGCAGTTGTCTATAGCATTTTAGTACATTAATGGTAATTCCATTTTGTATTTTGGTTTTTAATCCAGTTGACACTTAATCAGTATTCAAAATGGATCAAATCCCTTGTATGTACGTGGGTTTTGGTTAGAGAAATTGGTAAAAGAAACTGTTGAAAAAAACCCAGGTTCCAATATATATATATTAGACAGAAACTGTTTTCATAGCTGATCGAGCCAAAGGATTTGGTTTACAAATGCCCTTAAAACTGCTTTCTTCTACTTAGGCATGGAGAAGCATACTAACCACTTGACTCATTGAGGGTCTTGCCTCTCTATCTTTCTCGGCACATTGCAGTGCAGTTGTAACTAGATTTTCCTCAGCTTGAAATTCAGCTTCCCCATGGTGATTAGTGTTCTTGAGCCTTTTGATTGCTGCAYAATTAATCAACAGCTTCAACAATATAAATACATAYAAATTGMAAAAGAAACTGAATGGCACTAAACAGGAAAATTCAATTACCTACGCATGCATAGAAAAGTATATGGTTGTAGCAAATGATAAAGTATATGAGGAGATGTAAAGGAGGTGAGATACCCAAGGAGGAATACTTGGGTATATGCAAAAACCAGGGGGCAAAACCATGGCTATGAAAAACCAGGGAGCAAAACCATGGGGAATAGTTRGGTATTTTGATTTAAAAAAATGGTATGTCTTTTGGAAGATTTRGTGTAGCATAGGATGTACTTTATAGCTAATGGACCCCAAACCCCACTATCTCTTTTCCCTATAACACTACTACACATTAGACATTCATCAATTACTCTATAAAATAATAKAGCCATCCTCCTAATGACAAAACGCCATTCCCCTATCAATCCCATATAGCCTCTATGCTTCTATCCATCCTTTATATATAAATATATAAACTTCCCTTTCAAAATTCCAATTTCTGTCTCATGCCAGAGACAACTTTTCARCTTTTTCTACACAGAACCCRTAAACCTCTAAAAAACACTTGTGCTWTCTTRTTTTTTCAACTTTGGTATGCACTTTACCCCCAAATATTGCTTTCCCAAAGTACTTATCATAACTGGGTTTTCTCAAAGATTTGGTTGATCTTCTCATACAAAAAAAAAATGCTTAATGAACAAAAAGGAAGTATTGAAGTGGTATGTCTTTTGGAAGCAGTGTTCATTTATTGTCATTGTCCTATACAGAATTGAGTTGCTATTAGTTGCATATATTGTGGTGCCTAGTTACGAAGAGTCATGATACTTGAAATATATCTTGGGCGAACTGAGACCTTCATTTCAATTGCTAGCCATTGGATTTTCTAGACCATTTTATAATTAGATTACAACCAATGCTAGCCATTGGTACCTTAAATCCTCATGATTGCCACTATTCCAACATGCATCAMATGTTTCTAAATTAGATGCAGATCACCAAGCACATATTTATGAATATTCCTTCTATGTTTTACCACTCGAGTTGCATTACATATAAATATTTCCAAGCTTTCATGTAATTTTTTTCTTTTCAGTCTAACATATATRGATTAATCTGTCTATAATTTCTTTTTGAAGGCTGTTTGGATTAACACCCCTCCCCCTTGTGCTTGCATGCATGCATTCATATATATGCCCTTACTGCTGCTACTAATACTACTACTATACATACGATTTATCTTATTTGGGTTAACTATAATTAAATATTACRATAAATAGATAATAGGATGCACTTTAAAGGGATGTCACCATCCTCACCTAAAAAGTTCATGGCATTTGTAGTTATCTTGCAAACTATAACTGTTATATTTAATAAATTATAAAACCATTCGTAGGTCTTTGAACAGGAAATGGCCCGACTTAGTTTCACAACACGCAGACGTAGGCTTATGAGATTGTTTTTACATGAAGCTATGACCATTTTTGCTTGGTTTTTCATCACGATTTGCACTTTAATAGCTGACTACGAAAGAGATAAACCACGTATTCAATACTCTTTGTCATATATGGATCGAGCTTCATTATTGCATAGGTATGCTTATGAGAGTGACAGTATGTGCATATCACAACTTAGGATGAATAGAGGGTGTTTCAAAAAGTTATGTGATATGTTGGAAACGTTAGGAGGATTACGAGCGAGTAGGCATATGGGTATTGATGAACAAGTTGTTATTTTCCTTCATATTATGGCTCATAATGTTAAAATTCGAGTTATCACATGTCGTTTTCATCGTTCGGGAGAAACAATGAGTAGACTATTTACTCGAGTTTGCAAAGCGGTGATAAGATTGCATTCATGTTTGCTTAAAAAACCCGAACCCATTCAAGAGGATTCTACCGATGGAAGATGGAAGTGGTTCAAGGTATATGGAATATCTTCCTTTTTTTGTATTCACGTGGAAGTGTGTAATGACCATTTTTATTTCTTGGTTTTAGAATTCTCTAGGAGCTTTAGATGGAACATACATAAGGTGCTTAGTGCCACTCGAAGACAAGGCTCGATACAAAACGAGAAAGAATGAAATTGCTACAAATGTGTTAAGGGTCTGATCACAAGATATGCAATTTATTTATGTGTTACCAGGATGGGAGGGGTCAGCGGCCGATGGTAGAGTGCCTTGAGACACTCTTCTTAGGCCACATGGGTTAAAGGTACCTAGGCCATATTATTACCTGGTAGATGCCGGATACACAAATGGTTAGGATTTCCTCGGCCCATATAGAGGTCAAAGATATCACTTAAATGATTGGCGGGATGGACACCAACCAACCACACCAAAAGAACTTTTTAACATGAGACATTCCTCTGCAAGAAATGTCATAGAAAGATGTTTTGGCATTTTAAAGGCAAGATGGGGAATTTTAAAAGATAACTYGTACTATCACGCTGAACTGAAAAACAAGATCATAATGGCATGTTGTCTACTTCATAATCATATCAGGCGAGAGATGCCAAATGATCCGTTTGAGAACGTTGGGTTAGATGAAACAACCGAAGATGATGGAGAACAAGACGTGGATAATGTCACTTCTGTTGGGACATCAACTGAGTGGACTGCATTTAGGAATAATTTGGCACAACATATGTTTGAGGCTTGGAATGCTACGCATTGACCTTTTATGATTTGTAAYGCTAGAAGTTTATCTTTATGGTTTGTAATGAATTTGATACMTATGTTGCATARTATTAYGATTAATAATGCTACAACTTGATTTTATGAYTTGCATGTTTATTTTACATGTTATTTGTTTATTATTTAATTTGTTTAACAATAGGTATGTCGGATCGAAGTCGTAATAGAAACTATCGAAATTGGACAACTATTGAAGATGCCAAGCTTGTGGAGGCTTTGATTAACATGGTTAATACAGGGGGATTTAAAGCTGATAACGACTTTAAATGTGGATATTTACAGTATCTAGAAAATGTATTAAAAGAATCAATTCCTGATTCTGGTATATTGGGTAAAGCGCATATTGAGTCAAGAATTAAAACAATGAAAAAGGATTGGCAAGTGGTCCATGACATGGTGAATGGGACAAATACGAGTGGGTTTGGTTATGATTGTTTGAAACAATGTGTAATTGCCGAAGCACCAGTTTGGGAGTCTTACCTGAAGGTACCCATTATATATTTCATGCTATATTTGTAGTTATTATTTGATATTTTTGCTATTTAACTTTTATGACATGAAATAGGTACACAAGGAGGCGGCAAAATGGAAAAACAAGATATTTCCACATTTTGAAGACCTGTCTACTGTTTTTGGAAAAGATAGAGCTCAAGGAAGTAGAGTTAGGGATGTTGTTGAGATGGAGGTGCAAGTGAATCTAGAAGAACAAGAACAACAATCAGAGGGTATTGAAAGTAGCCATAATGTACATAATGCTACAGATATGCGAAGTGAAGAAGGTTCAAGTCGAGGTAGTAAGAAGAAGAAAACCCGAGTTGAGACTCTTGTTGACGGAATGCATAGTGCAGCTCTTTTACTTGGGGAAAAWTTTGAAAATGCATCGAAGAATATGGTAGATATGGAAATGGAGRTACGAAACAAGACTTCCATGGTGAATTCTGAACTTTCAAGAATGCAATCACTTTCTAGAGTGGAGAGGTTCATAGCAGTCAAGAAGATAACAAGCGAGCCTGATAACGTGTTAATTTTTTGGAGTTTGGAAGAAAGGGAGCGAGAGGAGTGGGTGAGGTTTGTGTTGGAAGGTTGATTTTGGTATGATTTGACAACTTGAATTTGGGTTTTGGAAATAATGTATGTAGTTAATAGTTTCAGATGTTATCGGATTTTAGTATTTTGTAGTGAACAATTTCAGATATTAGTAATGTAAGTAAACAATTTAAAATTTTATATGATGTTAATAATGTAATTTGGTTTAATGGTAATTTTAATTTTTTTTAAAAATGACAAAAAAATCATAAAAGGTCATTTTTGATATTTAATTCCGATTCCAAAGTTGAATTCCGTGAACCAAACAAAAAAATTCCAATTCCAGTAAGAATTCCATTCCAATTCCATGCAACCAAACACAATCACAATGCATGGTCAAATTCCATTGAATTCCATTCCATTCCCTCAAAGTCAAATTCAATTGATGAATTCCAATTCCATCGAATTCCATTCCACGAACCAAACAGCCCCTAAGTTGTCTTTGATTTGTTCCTAATAGTTCTTCAGCTCTTCTTCAGCTCGTAGGGATTCTTCTGTTCATCTTCTGAAAGGAAATCAAACTCACCACAACCAGAGGTACGAAGAGGAATTTTTACTCTGGTTTGGTCGGGCTGATTTATAAGCTACTGAATACCCAGGTTGTCTAGACAAATTCATGGGTATTATCTTGTTGGCTTCTTCATCATCTTCATCGTTCTCTAAGGTTTCAAAAGATGGGAGATTGATTGAGAGACCACGAGGGTTTGATGCAGAGAGTGATTGAGATAAAGGGGTAAAAGTTTCAGTTTATGAGGAAGGAGATACAAATCTGGAGGTGAATGCATCCTCGGATGGACTGATTGCCCATAGAACAATGGCAAGATTGTCTTGAGCCATTCCTTTTCCTTTGTCAGTGGAGTGTTGGTTCTTTGACGATTTCTCTCCTTGGGAAGTAGGTTCTCGGATGGAGATTCCTTTCAGTGCTGGTTGTCTTGGAATGGCTTGGATGGATAAATCATCATCGTCATCATCACGACCAAGATCAATGCCAACGTCTAGAAGTTGAGGTTCAAAATCCTCATCCTCATCATCTTCATCATCTTCAACACCAGCATTTGGCAATGAAGAAGTAGAAGGATGAAGGTTTTCATGGTCTGCAACAGCAGGAATAACCATGGCATCATCTTCATCATCGTTATTATGGCATTAAGAATAGGATCTCTGGCATCCTCAATAACAGGAGGGTTTAGGGCATCTTCAGTAGTCTCCTTATCTGGAGACTTTTCCCCCTCAACATCTTCAACTTTCTCTCCCTCTTTGTCATCATCAAGAGTATATCATGGGAGAAGGAGACGAGAGGTGAGGTCTTCGAGCTTTTGCTCTAAGAAGGAGAAAGATTCAGCTCAGAAAAGGTTGAAAGCAGTGACCCAGTCCAGCTATTAACAGTCAACATCTCTGAAGGAAGGTTCAGGGGCGGGCGTTGGTTTATGTAGGAGTTGGAATATTTGTTGAAGGAGCTCACCATGCCTGGTGAGTTGGTCCTGAACTTCATTAGCTTT
>NC_037530.1:15174405-15181495 GCF_001531365.2 Cynara cardunculus var. scolymus
AGGGGCGGGCGTTGGTTTATGTAGGAGTTGGAATATTTGTTGAAGGAGCTCACCATGCCTGGTGAGTTGGTCCTGAACTTCATTAGCTTTGCTGGATATTGTAGTGACAACTTTAGTGTTGGCTTGAACTTTAGTCTTCATGACATTCGGTATCTTTCACTTCACACACCTTAGTTTTGATAATATAGAGGTCGTGAGTCAGGTCTTCCTTAAAGGGCTTTCCCTGGCGCACTTCGTTCATTTTATTGAGGACAGTGGCAACAGCAAGCAGCAAGAACTTGGCGTCCTCAACAATGTCATAGGCTTCAGCCTCGATGACTGGGGGTTCGTTCTCTATAGGACATGTAAAGGCAAGAGATCATTAAGCATAAGATAGCTCAAAATTAGTAAAAAAAAGAAAAATAAGTTGAGGATTGTACCTGAGGGTTCAACAACATTATCTGAAGGGACTAACGTTGGGCATCTCACATGCGCTGTCTTGAGAATCAACAACAAGTATCTGAGGTGCTTCAAGAAGAGAAATCTCAGGTCTTGTGGTGATGGCTTCACCAATAGTAGGGAAAACCACCATGGGATCATTAACACGTATGGTATAGACCAAAGAAAGAGGGGAAGAGGGAATGGCCCAAAAATTAAGTGATGGATCAGCAATGGCAATGCTGGTATTCACACATTCAGTAATTTGGGTCACTGAAGTGGTTGGGGTATGATCCACTTTTACGACAACATCTGAAGAGCTTGGGAGGGTTGTAGTAGTTGCCTCCGGGGTAACGATTTTTTCAATAATTGAGACCTTCTTAGAGGTCTCAGCTAGTTTGCATTGCATCCTCTTTTTGGATTTCTGAGCCTTCTTTGAGACTAAGAGGGGATTAAGATGGTGTCCTCTTTTTAGAGGATAATAAGGTAGTGGTCGGGATAGACAGAAGGGGTTTTGCCACAGTATTAGCTACTTGAGAAGAAGAAGAAGTAGAAAGAGGAGCAGGCACTGGCGATTCATTGCATCAGAACGAAGACGCCAATGTCTGAGGGCTTGGTCTTATGATCAAGGATTCTTGATCCAAGCCTGCAGATAGGGAGATCACCTTAGTGGGGTACCTGGTAGAGAGGATCCTGGCGAGAATCCAATCGAGGAATCTGGTATAAGGGACCACATTTTCACGCTGATGATTGTTCAGCTTCAGCACCAGATCATTGAATATCGTCTTGGCAAAGTTGACGTTGATTTCTTTGATTACCGAACATCCAATGTTCAGCGCCACCCTTGAAGATTAGTTTTTTCCTCCAGTCTTTTTGCCCATGCACTTAATAAAGTGTGAGAAGAGATATTTCCATACAGTAGTCATTCTGTTCTTCTCGATCTTCTTCAACGACTTGTTCAATTCAGTGTTGGAGTCCTTCTTCAGAGGCCAGTTGTAGCTGCTATCATCTAGAATCTTGACGATATGCTCAGTGGTGGGGTCTCTGGTCTAGGGAACAAACTTTGGTAGGCGAAGAGCAGTCTGCACAGTTGAGAAGCCAAAACTTACTTGCAGTTGGTTGATTTCACAGACTATCTGGTCAATAAAGTTTCCGATCTTATCTTGCACCGTCTTTACCTTAGCGGTGTACCAAAACTACTTCCATAGGTCTTTCACTATTACCGGTTCGAAGGTTAGAGAATATCCGAGCACAGAGTTCTTTAGGAACTTGGCAGTATCCACAAATTGTTGCTTGTTTGCAGGTATGTGAACAAGATACACATGATTGTTTCGCTTAAATGTGCAGTCTTCGAAGGGAAAGTTGACACATTTTGCAGCAGCCATTTATGTAAAGAAGATGAATAGAAATAGAAGAATAGTGCACAGATTAACGTTAGTAAACACTTTAGGACAACGTCTGAAAGAAAATCTTTCTTTTGAAAACCAGAAGAAGAAGAAGGTTTTCAAACATATTAGGGTTTTAGAAACTAGGTTAAAATCAAGAAGAAGAATGATTTGAAACTTGTTTATTTGTATTTAAAAGAAATAAAAACATTTTTAAATAACAAACAACGTTTCTTAGAAGAATAACAACCAAAAACTTACATAAACAAACATGTTTCTTGAAAGAAAGAAGGAAACTGGTTCACACAAAGTTCTTGAGAGAGAATTCTTGTGTAAGCGTAAAGAGAAATATGAGAGAGTAAGGCTTATATTTATAGGTGAGATGAGAGAAAAATAAGAGAGAGGAAAATGATGCTTCAAAAAGATGTGCAATGATGACTTTCTTTGCATGTCATCATATTGTCATTGGATAGAAAAGAAAATGAACCGCTAGTGTCAGAAGGACACGTGTGAAACCATAAATTTTTTAATGACATCATAAACATATGACGGTTCATCATCCTTTTTATTTTAAAACAAAGGATCACTTAATAAGAAATTTCAGTGATAGTTTTAAGTTTCTTTTAGAACAAAAGATCATTGAGTAAGAAAAGTTCAGTGATAGTTTTAAGCTTCTTTTAAAACAAAAGATCACTGAATAAGAAAATTTCAGTGATAGTTTTAAGTTAAGAAAAGGAAAATATATCTTAAGAGTAAGATACATTTACTGAAGACTTCAGTGACAGAAAAAAGAATCATCGAGTCATATCACCTTTAAAACATTTTAATCACAAAATAAGGAAAGATTCAGCGATAGTTTTGTTTTAAGAAAAAGAAGTAGATATACCCTAGAGATATACTCACTCAAGAGTTTAGTGATATAAGGAAACACTGAAACATCTATTTTAAAACATTTTGATCGTTGAATGAGAAAAGATTCAGTGATAGTTTTAAGATTTTACCTCATTGAATTGATGATAATCCTTTTTACCTTTCGAAGTATTAGTGTTTATGTCTTTTCAGTTCCAGCGATCATCACTGAGTCTGTTCAGTGATCGCTGAAACACGCATTGTAAATCCTACAGCGACAACGATACTTCAAGAAGACAAAACTCCCACCAAAGAACCTTCAGTGAATGTCGAAGACTGAAACTGAAGATTAGTGATTGGCATGTTCATGATTTGAAGCGGTATTCAGTGATTACAACCTCGTCAACATATGTGTGAAGACTACACAAGCCTTAGTGAATGCTGAAGAGACCTCCAGTGTTATTCCAACATTCAGCAATCAAATGATGCCTGCCATGCATGATTTTTTTTGTCTTGTCCTTCTATACACAAAGGACAAACCCATACCCTTTCAAGAGTATAGTACTGCACGGAGCCGACTAGTCGACTCTAGTGCCCACAAACTCCACGAAAGGATGTCTGCTCATGAATAGACAAATATCTATTCACTGTTGCAAAGGATAAACTTTCCTCTTAAAGCTTGACGCATGTTCCAACCCTTTTGATTTGCATTTAATGCAATGGGTATAAATAGCTAAGTGCTCTCTTCATGCAAGAGATATCACACATCTATCAAAAGAACACATACGCTTATCTTCAAACAAGTTAGAATCTCTCTCAAGAATTCTAAAGTTCTTGCCCAAGAAGAACATCTTTCTGTCTTTATCTTTTTGGAAAATCTTTTCTATTTGCTAAGTATATTTGTATGTAATCTTAGATTGTTTTAGATAGAATCTTTACTTTTTCTATTTTCGCAAACAATCTGCAAAAAATCTGTATTGATCATTCTTTATCAATATATATTTTTAAATACGAAAGTTTTTTGTGTTTGTATTCATTTTCCCCTTCTACAAACTGTTCCTCTAAAACTCTTGTAGACCCGGTTGGGACCAACAGGTGTTAGGACTGAGAAATCAGTATTAATTGTATTCGTCTTGAAAGTTTATAAATAGTCTATAATTGTAAAAGTCAGCATGTTTGACTTTTCTTATAGAAGTTTGACTTTGACTTTGTTTAGTTTGTTTGACCATATAAATAGGTAGTTAATCTTTGTAATTAGGAAAGATGAGCTAATTGTAAGATTTGATACATAATAGAGAGTTTGACTGAGCTTTACATGTTTGACTTTTTCTCTCAAGTGTTCTTGATGTTCTTAATGATAAATCTATGAATCTGCCATTGATGTTATGAAGATATTGAAGAATTGATCAGATATTGTGGACACACAATTGGTATCAGAGCAGGATGCAAGAAATCAGAGGAAGAATCAAGAAGATAAGTGAATTTTTTTTAAATTTCTGAATTTTTTTTTCTTCGTGTTCTTGAATTTTTTGTTGATTTTGAGCCGATTTTTTCATAAAATCTTGTGTTTTGGTGTTAAAAACATGATCAAAATGCTCGGAATCGTGTTGTGAATCTTTGTTATTCACAAATTTTTGTGATTTGATCAACTTTTATCAAGATTCAATCGGATTTTTGTTTTTTTTTTAATTTTTTCATGTTTTTAAATTTTTTTTAATCAGTGTTTTTAATCCAATTTTTTTTTAAGTTTTTCTGTCTTTTGTGTTTTTAATAGTGTTTGATCTGTTTTTAATATTTTTTTTGGTATTGTTTTGTTAAACCGCCCAAGTTTTTTAAAGCCCATCTTCTAGGCCCAAATGTTAAACCGTTCATCACTTAGTTCTAAATCGTTTGATTCATTCTGTTTGAGCGGATAAAGAGTTTGTATACGCATCAATCGGATTGTTCATCGTGCTTTCAAGACCAAGGTTACACCGCACGATCCTTGGTCGGATTGTTCTCAGGTTTGCTTCAAAGCTTCAATCAATTTCTCTGCCAAGTTCAAACCGTACAAGACATCAACGGATATCACGCGGTATTCATATACACCGCACATAAATTGAGCGGAGAACGAGCGGATTAGGGTTCTGATCCATTCAGCAGGTAAGTCCTCCGGTTTACAGTTTATAAGTGAGCGGTTTAGAACTTGTTGTGCATCGAAGAAGTTTGAGCGGACTTCTAATCCGCTTAATTCCTTTTTACCCTGATTCGAATTTGTTCACTGTTGACTCATTTTTTTTAATTTGCTCAATACGTTGAACATCTTGACAAGAATTAATTCTATTTTGAATGTTTTCATTGGGATTCTATTTTGTGCTATCTGTGTTTCATATAGTGTCCGATGTGTATTCATGTGGTGATAGGTTTAACTTCTTATGTTGTCCGGTTTAGTTACATGGAAGTGTTTGTTTTAAACCTCAAGTTTGACAGGTTTAGGTTGTTAACAGTGTGCTGTTGAGTGATATGTATTCAGTGTGCAGGCTTCTAGATTCTGTTTTCTTTATCTTGACAGCTTCATCTGTTTTATGCATTGCAATTTGACAGCAACTTTCATTTTGACAGCTTCATTTCCTTTTGACAGCAACTATTTTGGCAGCAATCTTTTGTGTTTTTGAACAGCAGCCCAGCTACTTAAAGCAGATTAGCAACAGGTTTTGACAGCTTAATAGGTGACTGTGTAAGCAGCAACAGGTTTGGAATTTCAACCTGAGATCACAGCAACAGATTTTGCTATGTTTGCAGTGTTGGTTTAAAAGAAGGAAGAAAACAGCAGTTAGAAGTTGCTGTGAACAAGAACAACAGCAGCAACAGATTGCAAGTTTAACAGTTCCACAGGTCTTAACAGGTTGTTTAAGAAACTGTTGGTGTGAAGAAGATAGCAGCAGCAGCAACAATATTTGAGCACTTAGAAAGCAAAAGCAGGATCTGGTTTTTGATTTATGTACTAGGTGTTTAAACAGACGTGTGCTGTGCTGTGTTTAGACAGCAACAAGAACTGCAGCAGCAACTTCTAAACACACAAAACAACAAGAAGATTGAAACAACAGCTTAATCTTGTTTCAACATTGAAGCTGTTTACAGATCTTGACAGCATATTGATTTTGCAAGTTCACATCTTCACAGCAGGTTCTTTGCATTTATATATCAATTGTTCTTGAACTGATTCAGTTGCATGTTTGTAGTCTAAATCTGCTGTCTGATGCACTTGTGATTATTGTACTAGCTGGTAGTTTGTTTTGATTACTGTTAGTAAGCAGGTTTTGAGTCTGGAACAGAAGTTATCTTGACTGAGTTTAGTGTGTAGTCTTGAACTGTTTTTAAACAGATTTGAAGCAGAATGGAAGCAAACTGTTGAGCAGAATGTGTTAAACAAATGTGTTGTGTGCAGTGTTAAGCAAGCAGCAGCAGAAGCTTTTTCAAACAACAGCTTGCATTGGTTTAACATTGTTTTGTGATTTGTTTTGGAAAATACTAAACATCAAGGTGTGATCAACTAACAGCAGGTTTGAAACAGTAGTGTGCAGGATTAAGCAGCAGCTCCATAGCTCCACAGGTTTTGACAGCAATTTTGGATTTGAAGCATATCAGAACAAGTCACCGCAGCTCGTGTGAAGCAACTGATAAGCGGAGCATATTCGTGGATTTTTAGATACACTTTCGAGAGCAGTTAGATCATTTTTTTAAGTGTAACATCTGTATTGTGTTGGTTTGGACTAGACTCAGTTTTTGGTCTTGGATTATTGTTTTTTGGACTGTTTTTGATTTCTTAGATTGTTTGTGTTTAGATTTTCTTTTTTGGATCATTGTACATTTGTTTTTGCGTGTGTTTTTCAGTGTTTGTGTTTTTCTGTTCTTTTTGAGCTTAACTGTTCATATTTCTTTTGCTGATTTCACTGCATAGATCCTTAACTGATCAATTATTCTTGTTTAAATGGCAGATATTCAAATGAAGGAAAATCAAGAGTTGAGAGTTAAGATTGCTGAATTGGAAAAGAACATTGAGAGTTATAAGGAGAAAGAGCAAATGAATGAAGAGATAATTCATCAACCTTGCAATACACAAATTAATAAGATGAAAATCTATATTCAAAATTACCAGTAGGCATTAAAATCAGAAAAAGAGCGTTCAATTGATCTTGAAGATAAAATGAAAACGCTAAAAGAAAGGAGTACTCAAATTTATATTGAAAATGCTGGAAATTTGGATTTGATTAAATCTTTGCAATATGCGTCCAAATCATATGAAGAAAAATCCAATAGTTTAAACTCCGAATTATCTGATCTAAAAGAAAAATATAAATCATTAGTTTTAATTAATGACGAACACATTTCCAAAATTAGTAAGCTTGATTTGAAAATAATTCATTTAAATAAAATTCTGAAGGAAAAGGAGGATATTT
>NC_037530.1:15181617-15183032 GCF_001531365.2 Cynara cardunculus var. scolymus
TCTATATGATTATCAATATATTTTTTGTGGTCCCGAGTATTCAGTAAAGTTTACAAAATCTTCCGACGAGGTTGAATTAAAAGAAGACTTCAATCGTCAAAGATCAGACAAAATGCAAGTTCCGTTTAATTATTCAAAATTAAATGAAAGCTACAAAAATCAAGACTCTGTTGTTTCAAATGATTATACTGAAAGCTATTCAAAAACAGAGCTTGAATCAAAACCAGTTGAGCCTAAACCTAATATTCCTACTCTGATTTTAGAACAAAAAGTGGCTCAGCTGGAAAATATTTTAAAAGAAGAAAGACTTTCATTTAATAATCAAAAACAAGAGTTTTTAAATAAAATTGAATCTTTAAAAACTCTGTTAAGAAAACGGAACAAGATGAGTCTGAATATTTCTCGTGCGATAAATCTTTAAGTGAAACTAATGACTCGGAAGAGATAAATGCTTTTAATGATGAAATAAATTTTTCGAATTTTTCAAATTCAGATGTTTGTCTAGCTGATGAGGTTGATAAGTTTGATATTACAAATGATTTACCTTCAGATTGTTCAAATAGTTTTAATCAAAAACTTGTTTCCGAGGATGTTTATTATAAAAAGAATAAATTCAAAAAGAATTCGAGGAAACAGAAGAAGCTTACAAAGAAAAAGATAGTTCAACATTCAAGTGAATCTGATAATTTTCTTTTTCCTTATTCAGATAATTCGTTGAAGATTAAACATTATTGGAGAGTAAAAGAAGAAGTBAAATCATCTACTAAACTGAAGAAGAATAATTTTACTAAATCCATATTAAATGATTCGAAATTGAATAGTTTTGTAACAAGATATTCAGTTGATGAATTATTTGATATTGGAAATAGTAAAAATTATTGTTCTTCGAGTAGAGTAAATGAATTATTTCAGTTTTGTACTTCTTTTAGACCTTACCATTTCATGCATTCTATGCTATCTTTCGTATCTAAAAGTGCTGAAAAGAAAATATCTTATAGAAATAAATGGTTTGGAAGTTACAACATACCCCAACCAAATACTAACATATTAGGACCCAAGTTCGTTTGGGTACCAAAATCTACTTGATTTGGTTTTGCAGGTGTGTCAAGTTTDTGCTGATCAGAATATCATTCCAATGATACACCGATGCAAGGGGAGTTGTTACTTATTTCAAACTAAGGCTTCTAAACACTTCAGTTCAGGACCCGTGCTTTACCGAGTAAGGTTTCTAAACACCCAGTATAAAACCTGTGCTTAAAATATTTTCTTTTTCATTTTTGAGCTTTTCATTACTTAAATCTACTTTCTAGGGGGAGTTTCCTTAGAAAGTTCAATAATTGGTTTTGGAAATTGGTTTTTTTTGAAAAACGAGTACATTCTCTGAACAGGTATTTCCTGAGTTTTTACTTGCGTAA
>NC_037530.1:15185036-15190727 GCF_001531365.2 Cynara cardunculus var. scolymus
GTAGTTAATCTTTGTAATTAGGAAAGAGGAGCTAATTGTAAGATTTGATACATAATAGAGAGTTTGACTGAGCTTTACATGTTTGACTTTTTCTCTCAAGTGTTCTTGATGTTCTTAATGATAAATCTATGAATCTGCCATTGATGTTATGAAGATATTGAAGAATTGATCAGATATTGTGGACACACAACAGGCAATATATTCAGCCTCGGTAGTTTTGTTATTACTCACCTCTGGAATGATTAATGGATCATCGTCAACTTCAGGAAGGTTAGTGCTCGGTTGATTGCTGAAGAAAGCTTCAGGGTCTCCATAGTGAGATATCATCCAATTGTCTAACTCTTCACCATCTTTAGAGATGCGTTTAGAGTTAACTGATTGAGACTCATCAAAGGTGACATGAATAGATTCTTCTATTACTTGTCGTCTTTGGTTGAATACTCTGAAGGCTTTGGACACTGAAGAATATCAAAGAAAGAATCCTTCAGTACCTTTGGGATTGAACTTCTCAAGTTGATCTCTGTTTTTTAATATATATCATGTACAACCAAAGATGTGTAGAAAGTTGAGAGAAGGCTTTCTGTTAGAACCAAAATATTCCTAAATGTTTGAAAGTTTTGTAAAGTCCTTTATTTGTATTGTATTGTAAAATTCAATGTAATTGGACTAAGGGCAATGGGCTTACTTGTAAATGTCACCTATAAATAGGTGAAATGGGATCAGATTAGCAAGTTGTTCATTCTATAATTCTACTGAGAGTCGGATAGTGAGATTGAGAGAATTATAGTTACTGCTTTCATGAATAAGAGAAATCGGCCAGTTCATCAAGTTCACGATCTTCATCTTTTTAATTCTCTTAATTATTGTTTGATCTTGATTTGTTGTTTGATATTGGGACTCACAATTGGTATCAAAGCTAAATCGATTAATTATTATCAATACGATCATTCATTCAATAACAAATTCAAGTGAAAGTTTCTATTTTGTGCAATGGAACAATACTCTTGAACCTCAACTTCCTGTTTGACTTTTGTGCTTAAAAGATCTTAATTCACCATGATTTTCAGTGTTTTTTTTAATCAATTTTCTTTGAAATGATTTGCATTTTGGTGAATACGGACTCAATTTGATAATCAATTTTGAGTTTTATTTGATGACCTTTATCGCCAAGTCATGTGTTGTCAAGTTTATATCCGTACAACGTATTGAGCGATAAGGACCCTTATCGCCCAACACACCAGGACATAAAGTTCCTCATCGCCTAACATTCTAGGTGATAAGGATTGCTTGGTGGGCGATGACCATTCTTCAGTTTTCCTTGTTACTTTAGAACGTTAAAGTGTTTCCCGATGAGCTATCTCTCTGCCCAAAGCTTCATGTGATGACCCTTCAAGATTGAGCGATGAATGAGGAAGTTGAAGTGTATCCGCCCAAGGGATGAGTGATAACATCGTTCATCGCTCAAGGCTTGATTGATAACCTTGCTCATCAGCCAGGACACGGGCGATAAACTAAGGTTCATGCCCTCTTTGCCTAAGGTGTGTGGCGATAAGCAGTCTGACTTATGCTTATCGCTCATCATTCAAAGTACTTGTGCTACGACTCTAAGTGCTTATTAAGTGTGCTTAATGGATTTCTTTACCCTATTTACCATGTGCCTATTGATTAAGGTGATGTTTCATCTTAGTTACCCTTAAGAGCATCAAACAGCAAAGCTGGTCAACATTGACTTTTTAAGTCAAATTGGTCAACCAATTTGGGATTAAAGTTTAAAGCCAGATTTGAAAAGATTTCAGAACTGTTGATTGGTTTCTGTATTTGATTGGATTAGCTAGAGTTTAAGTATCTGCAATCATTACTCTGGAGTTTTCCACAAGAGGCTAGACCACTAAGTGCCTTCACTCATTTCTTTTGATTTGATCAATCAGACTCTTGAAGGTTTGCAATCAGTTATGAAGATTCTAGAAATTATCAAATCTTTGAGTGTTCTTAGTCATTCTTTTAACCTGATTAATTAGAGGCTTGATAGTCTACAATCGTTGTTTTGCTGTTATGGTTGTGATCTAAGAGTTCTAAGTGCTCATAATCACTCTTCTAGTAGAAAATTTTGGATCTGATTCTGGTTATTCAGTTTTCTGAAAGGTTAAAAGAAACCGGCTTATCTATCTAGTTGACTTGCTGTTCTTGAATCTATGTGCTTATTGTTGATACTTCTCTCTGGTCTTTTTAATGTTAAAGGTGTTTGCTTTGGTACTTCAAGCAAATGTTGTTACCCCAATTTGTAAGCTTACCAAGATCAAGCTCTTATGCTGAATGTCTATTCAACTCGTGGTTTACTGAATGATTCTTTGTCATAAGACTGTTTGCATTGGAATGTCATGAGGCTCATACATTTATCTATCCCATAGTTGGATGAATCTATTGCTTTCAGGTGGCGATGATTCTACGGTTCAAGGTTGTGTTGAATCATCTGCAGTTTTAGTTGTACTTTGTGCAATCAGTGGTGCTGAACTCACATTAAATCTTATCTTAAAGTTGAAACTTAAAGAGTAAGATCTTTATTTTAGGGGGGGGGGAAACTTGAAGATTTCATCATTACCGGGCACAACAAAGTTTTCTTAAAGAAAGTGGGGGGAGAAAACCTGAAGGTTTCAAGAGATGCTTGCTTTATAAAACTTTGGGGGGAGATTGTTAGGACCAAAATAGTCTAAATGTCTGGAAGTTTTATAAAGTCCTTTATTTGTACCGTATTGTAAAATTCAATGTAATTAGGCTAAGGGCAATGGGCATACTTGTAAATGTCACCTATAAAAAGATTCATTTGCAAAAGAGTGCTGAGGAAGGCCAGTGATAAGATCTTTTCAAGACACCTAGTTTCGTGTCTTGAAGTTGAGATGAGAAAGCCGTTTGTGCCATAACCAATTGATATCTGATGAGGCTTTAGAAAGGAAACAACTATTGTCAATAAAAGGAGAATCCATGTTGATGACGTATACGTTCTCTAGACGAGAACTTATAAGAGCAAGGTTGTCATCTTTGTCATAGACATAACATGAGTTCTTCAGAAATTTAACTGTGAAATCTTTATCACACAGTTGACTAATGCTGAGAAAAGATTATGCTTCAGTCCTTCAACAGATGCATCACGTCTGAAAGCGGTTGCACCGTTGATTAATATACCAATGCCCTTTGTATATCATTTTTAGTTTCCTCTAAAAGTTACCAAACTGGCCTCTTTCCTCTTTATAGTCAGATAGCATGGATTTGTCTCTGGTTCAAGATACTGGATGCTTTTGACTTCCTACAATAGAAAACATATTAAGATTGCTTTGGTACCCATTTCTCAATGGTCCAGCGAGGTGACATTTTTTACTAAGCCTGAAGAAGAGGCTTCAACGTAAGGAACAGTCTTCACTGAGCCTGAAGAAGAGGCTTCAGTGGATTTCTTCACCTTAGTCGTTTTCACAACTTTAGTAGAAGATTTCACCTTAGCTGATTTGTCAGCCTTAGATACTTTCTTTACCTTAGCTGGCAAACCGGATTTGGTAGCTGAAGGAAACTTATTGGCGATATGAGAAGTTTCACCACAGTGACGACACTTCCTAAAGCTGAAAGAAGCTTTAGGGCCAGTAGTGTCAGAAAGAAAAGAGGGACAAGATCCAAGAATACCTTTCTCATTTGTTCAAGGAAGAACAACTAAGGGTTTTGATACCTTGGGTGAAAGATTCACTTTCAGCTTAGGGTTAGATCTCTGAAGGTGTTTAGAGAGCTTGGTCCCTAAGAAAGAAAGTTTGCAAGCTGAAGGAATAGAACTGGGTCTATTAGACTTGTGGTCCTTCTTGGGAAGAGAAGGAATGCTGAAAAATGGATTTACCTTTGTCATTGCATACTAAACTTAGAGAAGTTCCTTCAAGATGAGTTTCAGTAGAAGAGTACTGAGAGCAAGAAGAGTCGGAAATAAAAAAGACAAAAGTACCAAATTTAAGCATAGACTTGTCAGTGACACAATCTTCCTGATCACAAGAGAATCCAAGACCACTCTTTATCTTGGCAGGGATCTGAGTGTTGATGATCTCAGTGGCCTTGATAGAGGCTTTGCACCATCCTTCAATGTTGTCTTCTTAGCCTTGAGTTCAACAATTGCATTGTGATAACCGGGGTCTGGTTATACATCAGAGGTAATCATTATTAGATTACGTGAGCATGTGATTAATTGTTTTTAATTAATCCATTGTAACATACCACAAAATCCACATACAGATAATCCAAATCATTCACATTCATAAAACAAAAGGTAACATTGTTTACAAAACATGAGCTAACAAAAACTTTCTTTAATACATTTATGAGCAACTATATTTTATTGTTTAAACTTTCCCCTTGCCTTTGTCCTGCGAGGTATGATGTTCTGCAAAACAGGTTAGTCCAACAACTGAGCATTAGACCCAAAAGGCCTAGTGAGTGTACAAATCTCATACAAATAACTTACATTCCCAACTAACAGTTTAGAATCAAAACTGTTACAGATACAAACATGTTATCTATAATTGTTATAGAATCTTTTCCTCTCATGGTTACACCGCCATTACATCTCTCTCGCGGTTACACCGCCATTTCATCTCTCTCGCAGTTACACCGCCATTACATCTCGCTCGCGGTTACACCACCATTACATCTCTCTCGCGGTTACATCGCCGTTTCATCTCTCTCGCGGTTACACCGCCATTACATCTCTCTCGCGGTTACACCGTCATTATATGTCTCTCGCGGTTACATCGCCATTACAAAACTGATAATGGAACTTAATCAAATTTAGCCGGATATGGAATCCGGTCATCACTGTCCGCATATGAAATCTGGATAATGACTTAGAACAAAAAGTGGTAATCCAGGCACGACTTGAGCGGTATAACTCTAAACCGGATAACACTTGGGCGGTTTAAGGCTTTATCGAACGACATATGAGCAGTTTAGCTCTAAACCGGATAACACTTGGGCGGTTTAAGGCTTACACCAGTTAACCCTTGGGTGGTTTAAGAAGATATCCGAACAACACTCGACCGGTTTAAATGATATCCGGTCAACATTTATCCGATTTAAGGTGGTAATTCGGATGATATATGAAACATAATAAACCAGTTCCAAAAATAATTAAAATTGTTATACCACAATTGATACTCCAAAGCATAAAACACTCACCTTGGAATATTAATCGGATTAAGTCTGCAATTTACCTTCAGTCTTTACTCTCAATGTTCACAGAAAACTTTCTAAAAAGAAGAAGAAGAAACATTCCTTTTTACATAGCAAGTGTATGGCTGCCTTTCAACAAAAGTCCGCTCTACCCAACATCAACACCCATACCCACACACACATCATGCTTAATTTAGAAAATCAAGATTTTATAAAATAAAATCTTAAATTCTTAAAATACTCAAGCCGAATATTACAATATTCCCTCCTTTGAAAAATTCCGTCCCGGAATTTTATTAAGCAAAAAGGTAGGGATATTTCATTCACATTTTTGTCTCTAATTCCCAGGTGGCGTCTGGTCTTTTATGATAACGCCATTGAACCTTAACTAACCCAATTTTTTTATTCCGTAACTTCTTTACATTGAAGACGTTAATCAGTTCAGGGGTTTCTTCAAAGCACAAACTTTCATCCACCATAATTTCAGGTAGAGGCACT
>NC_037530.1:15191147-15193616 GCF_001531365.2 Cynara cardunculus var. scolymus
AGGTAGAGGCACTACTACATCCAGGCTTATTAGACACTTCCTTAAATTGGACACATGGAAGGTATCATGAATTCCACTTAGCTCTAAAGGAAGTTCTAATTTGTAGGCCACTTCCCCAACCTTTCCAATGACAGGGAATGGTCCAATATACCTTGGACTTAACTTCCCTTTCTTACCAAAACGTACTATTCCTTTCCAAGGTGATACCTTTGACATTACTTTATCATCTTCTTGGAATTCAATCGGCTTTTGACTTTTATCTGTAGAACTTCTTTGTCTATCTTGTGCAATTTTCATTCGTTCCCATTTCTGCGAACCCATTTCTCTTTGAAAGATCTTCCAAAACATAGAAGTGAATAGGCTATCTCTATTAGAAACGATTGATAGAGGAACGCCATGACGTGTTACTACCTCATCAATGTATAGTTTAGCCAATCTTTCCATCGAATATGATTCTTTCATCGGTAGGAAATGTGCAGATTTGGATAACCGATCTACTATTAACTATATAGAATCATAACCTTTTGATGTCCTTGGCAATTTGGTTATGAAATCCATAGTGATGTGATCCCACTTCCAAACTGAAATTTTCTAAGGTTTGCAACTTACCATAAGGGCGTTGATGTTCAATCTTTACCTGAAGACATGTCAGGCATTGCTCAACGTGTTTAGCTATATTCTTCTTCATACCTGGCCACCAATAATGTTGCTTCAGATCCCGATACATTTTATTTGTACCTGGATGAATTGCAAAACGTGACTTGTGTGCCTCACTCAAAATACGTTTTCTGAGATCACCATAACATGGTACCCAAATTCTGTTATGGAAATTCCAGAATTCTCTATCATCTCTCATCAGTTCAGATATTAATCCACCCAATCTTTCCTGTTTAATCTTGTCTTCCTTCATGACCTCATATTGAAACCCTCGTAATTCTTCCTGAATACTTGGTAGTAACTCAACTCGTAGAGCTATAGCTTTGATAGTTCCACTTTTCTCTTGTCGACTTAATGCATCGGCTACTACGTTTGCTTTTCCTGGGTGATACAAAATTTCACAATCATAATCACTAACCAATTCCAACCATTATCTTTGACGCGTATTCAGTTCTTTTTGATGGAACCGATGTTGCAAGCTCTTATGATCTGTGAAAATTTGACATTTTGTTCCGTATGGATAGTGCCTCCATCTTTTCAAAGCGAATACTACCGCTGCTATTTCCAAACTCCCTTGGAATTTTCCCAATTCACCTGCTAGCATTTCCTGAGTAATAAATCCGGGGTCAGAAACATTGTGTCCACCCCTTGCTCTTCCTCTACCACGACCAGACATTGAACTTTCTTGGACCGATAATTCCTGTTCCATATGAGTTTCTTGTCTAGTATTTCTATCTCTTCCTCGACCCCTGCTACGACTTCACGTTTCTATTGTCATCATATTTTTTGGGTCCTCTCCTTGGGTTACGTTACTTCTTCCCGGCCTCTTCCATAACTGGTAGAAGTCCTTTCTGATTGATTAGGATTATCTGCCATTTCTCAGTGTATGTCTTTTTCTGTCACATTTAAACACATGATTATTCACATAATCAAAACATAATAACATGTTTATCCTCAAGTCTATTCATAACTCAAGATTATATCAGTTATATATAATCTATCTTTCTCATAAGAGGTTCAGCTATAACATATTCCCATGTTCATAGTCCCAGTGAAACCTATTGTCATAACTTCCACACCTCTAGTTTAAGTCTAAGTATTTCGCAAATACCCAGATCCCTTAAACCAAGTGTCTGATACCAACTGTAACATACCACAAAATCCACATACAGATAATCCAAATCATTCACATTCATAAAACAAAAGGTAACATATAACAATTTGTTTAATTGATACAAATTGACAGAATTCCAGTGTCTAATAGGGACCTTAGAATGGATTTCATTTTATCTCTATCTATCCTACAAACATATCAATAAAATAATAATGGACGGGTTTACTAATATAGTCTATGTTCTTCTTTAAACCCTTTTTCACTCCGATAGTAGTTACAAAACATGGACTAACAAAAACTTTCTTTAATGCATTTATGAGCAACTATATTTCATTGTTTAAACTTTCCCCTTGCCTTTGTTCTGCGAGATATGATGGCCTGCAAAACAGGTTAGTCCAACAACCGAGCATTAGACCCAAAAGGCCTAGTGAGTGTACAAATCTCATACAAATAACTTACATTCCCAACAAACAGTTTAGAATCAAACCTGTTACAGATACAAATATTTTATCTATAATTGTTATAGAATCTTTTCCTCTCGCGGTTACACCACCATTACATCTCTCTCGCGGTTACACCGCCATTACATCTCTCTCGCGGTTACACCTCCATTTCATCTCTCTCGCGGTTACACCACCATTTCATCTCTCTCACGGTTACACCGCCATTACATCTCTCTTGCGGTTACACCGCCATTA
>NC_037530.1:15193678-15203901 GCF_001531365.2 Cynara cardunculus var. scolymus
ACCGCCATTACATCTCTCTCGCGGTTACACCGCCATTTCATCTCTCTCGCGGTTACACCGCCATTACATCTCTCTCGCGGTTACACCGCCATTACAAAACTGATAATGGAACTTAATCAAATTTAGCCGGATATGGAATCTGGTCATCACTGTCCGGATATGAAATCCGGATAATGACTTAGAATAAAAAGTGGTAATTTGGAGACGGCTTGAGCGGTATAACTCCAAACCGGATAACACTTGGGCGGTTTAAGGCTTTATCGGACGACATATGAGCGGTTTAGCTCTAAACCGGATAACACTTGGGAGGTTTAAGGCTTACACCGGTTAACACTTGGGCGGATTAAGAAGATATCCGGACAAGACTCGACCAGTTTAAATGATATTCGGTCAACATTTATCCGATTTAAGGTGGTAATCCAGATGACATATGAAACATAATAAACCAGTTCCAAAAATAATTAAAATTGTTATACCACAATTGATACTACAAAGCATAAAACACTCACCTTGGAATGTTGATCGGATTAAGTCTGCGATTTACCTTCAGTCTTTACTCTCAATGTTCACAGAAAACTTTCTAAAAAGAAGAAGAAGAAACTTTCTTTTTTACATACACTTGCTATTTATAGCAAGTGTATGGCCGCCTTTCAACAAAAGTCGGCTATACCCAACATCAACACCCATACCCCCACACACATCATGCTTAATTTAGAAAATCAAGATTTTATAAAATAAAATCTTAAATTCTTAAAATACTCAAGCCGAATATTACATCCATGGTGTGGATATATGCACATATATATGTATGTAAAAATATGCACCAAGTATATATACATGCATGAGAATATGGAGATGAGTATTTGTGATTCTATGCTTATGTTAGTGTATGCATGCATGGGTGGAATATATGTATGTTTGTGCATGCATGTGCATGTGAGGAGGGGAACTTTATTCTTATTTTATTTAACCTCCACTGCCTGCTAAGGCATGCGTATATAAAGTAGAAATTTTGAAGAGGGAAAAATCCTGCTATTTTTAGAAAGAGATGGAAAATGAGAGAAAGTGAGTTCTTTTTGATTTCCTTGCCAAATTTAAAAGCTGGAGTTTGGGATCTTAATTTGGTAGTAGATTTCTAATTGTTGTTTTCATCTTCAAAAATTGATTGCCTGCATAAGGTGAGTTTTTATTAAAACAATCTTGAATCTTAGTACTTTCTATTGGTAAATTCAGGTTTGCATGCTTTTGAATGTTGCTGTAAATGTGTATGTTCTTATTTATATGCATGGTCCGATGAAAGGGTTTTTATCAGACATAATATTGTTCGATGAGAGTCCCTTATCGGTCATTCCTTGACCGGTGACGGAGTTTTGTAAACTATACATCGTCTTGTGAGGACTTTACCGAACGAAGTGTTGTCCGGTGAAGACCTTTATCGAACAAGAGTTGTCCGGATTGGACATTTTATCGCCTAAATGTTGGATGGATAAAATTTTAGGATTTTAAAGTGTTTACCGGATTGGGGTTTATCATCCAACGCCTTGTCCGGTGAGGATGCTCATCGGATAAAGCGTTGTCTAGTTTAATGCCGATGTTTCAAGTATTGACCGGTGAGGTTGTTACCGGATATAGTGTTGATCAATGAGGTTGATACCGTAGATAGTGTTGACTGGTGAGGTGAGTTACCGAGCACCATGTTATCCGATGAGGATGTTATTATTATTATTATTATTATTATTAGTGATTGAAGTGTTGGTCGATGATGATGTTTTTACTATTATTATTAGTGATTGAAGTGTTGTTCAATAATTGCAGTTATCTCCCAGCGCTTGTCCGATGAAAATTGTTATTTTTCAAAATATTGTTTAACAATTTCAAAACTGTTTTGTGTTGAGAAGGGTAACCACTATCTTTCAAATATGGATTTTAAATTGAGGAAATGTACTGTTGTTTCATTCAAAACTGTTGAGATGAGAAAACTGTTTCTGAAAGATATATTGAGATGAGATTGAAAAAGTGGATTTAAGAACTATGAAAGTTCTTGAGATAAAGTTTCTGATATGGAACTATTTTGAGGCCATTATTGGCTAAAACTATAAATTTATCTATAGATTTAATGAGGAAATAAGGGTGGCATACCAAGGAGAGGTGTACCATGGCATAAGGATGACATATCAAGGAGAGGTGTACCATGGGATAAGGGTGGAATATCAAGGAGAGGTGTACATTTGGATAAGGGTGGCATTGTGTGTGTGTTACTATTATAGTTGTTGTCACATCCATAAGATGCGATAGTTATGAGTCAACATTTCTTTGTGACATGAATACTTAAAAATATTGCTCTTATTGAAATGATAAGAACGATGTTATTGAGAAGAGGAAAATGACTTATAGATGGAGGCATTAATTTCCCGTGTTTCCAATGATTTTGTGATATCAAATATCTTATTTTGATTATTCAAAAGAGTAGAGATTTGAAATAAAACCCGGAGGGTGTTTGGTTATTATCTGATTCGGTTTCCATTTAAGTTTAAAACTGTTTGTATCTTAAAATCTTTTGTTAATAACCAAAAACTCTGGTCTTTGGTATTTCTTTGTATGATTTGGAAGTTGAGACTGTAAGCTCTAGTCTGATGAGACTTGAGAGCTTTGAGAGTTGTGTTTCAGATGTCTATGAGAATCTGAGTTTTATTTTATCCTTTGTGGTAAGAAGTGTTTTTATAACTTGTAGTTTGCTGTATTACTGAAGTTATATTTATTTAAAGTGGTAGGATGCACAAATGTGGTTTTTATAACAGGTTTTGGTGATCTTCACCCTGTAATTGAAAAGAACGGATTTTCTCAATAGACCTCATGGTCTAACCCTCATGGTTTTGTGTTTTAAAAATATGCATTGCAGATCCGGCTAGGTCCAGGGATATAGGGAATGGGAAAACGTGATTATTTTTTTTATGTGCTTAACTGCTCTTTGAAGCTCAGCCTATTAACTGGTGGATTTTCGAGAATACATGTTGTTTATACATGTGATGTATAAGAATATTATTTTAGAATTTTTGAGTTGTAAATTATGTATTATAATTTCTTGTGGGACCAAAGTGATGTATTTGTATTTTTAAATATATGAAGTACATGTTTATATGCAAATGTGGAAGTTAGGGTGTTACATAGGTGGTATCAGAGCCTGAGTTTAAGGGATTTAGATATTCAAAGCATGATGCCTAGACTTAAAACTGTTTTATTTTCATATTAAGTGGTCCCGAACATAGATAGCACCATTGGGAATAAATATGATGGGTTAAGAGGACAGTATGTAAGATAAATTCAAATTACAACTGACCAATGTAATTATGAACTTATAGGTACATAATTGTACTTAGACACCTTATTATATTTGGGAATGTGATTACGTGATTATTAATATTGAAAATCTACAGATGGCTAGTCGTTCTAGAAGATCTAAAAGGATCACTCACCCCAACCTAGACGATAGAGATAATTCTCCCAAAAATGCTCTACAAGTGCATCTGAAGGTCGAGGCAGGGGTAGAGGTCGTGGAAGAAGTCAAGTAAGAGGAAGACAGAGTTAGACTGAGATTCATCTAGATCAATGTGAGTCTATTTCTGGAAATGTCAATCAGGGACAGGTGCCACAACCAGAGTATGTGACATGGGTTGTACTAGCTGAAGAAATGAGCAAGTTAAGAAAGACTATGACATCCATTATGGGATTACCGGCTAGAGTTGAAACAAAACGAATTGAGTTAAATCCTCAAATTCTAACTACAAGCAGTAATGGGGTGAGATAAAGATGTTTTTTTACCTGTAAGCCCCTAACATTTTTTGGGGAAAGGGATTCAGTTAAAGTTATGTGTTGGTTGAAGGAGATTGAATCTGTGTTTAATACCAGCAAATGCCTAGAGGAAGACAAGGTTAGATTTGTTGTTTTCAATGTTGAAATCTAACGTACTATAATGGTGGGATGTAGAATCATTGGCTAAACCCGATATTCTATGAGCCATGTCATGTTCAGAATTTGTAAATAGATTTAAAGAGCAATTCTCTTTAAAGGCAGCTGTAAGAAAAATGGAAAAGATTTTCTAAAGCTGGAACAGGGCAACCGGTCAATACAAGAATACACTGAAAGGTTTATTGAACATTCCCGATTCGCAAAACATTATATTTCCTCTGAATCAAGAAACGTGGAGAGGTATATCTAGGGTTTAAAACCCTCCATTCAGAAATTTGTGATTGCAATGAGTGCTGCCACCTTTCCTTTAGCAGTAGATGATGCAGAAGCGACCAAGAGGAATAAAAATAGGTAGGGAGAAGAAAAGGTAGTTGAAAAGAGAAAACAGAAAGGGCCTTCGACTGGTTTCTGAGGGCCAAAATCTGCAAAAATAGATAACCGTCCTGTTCAAAGAGCTGCTGATAAAGCTTGTCCCTGATGTCACCGAGTTCATCAAGGTGACTGTAATCCAGAACAGAGAAAATGTTACCAGTGTGGCGAGTCGGGTCATCTATCTAGGAATTGTCCAGCTCCTAGAAGATGTTTTCACTGCAATTCATCATATCATATCTGGCCGAATTGTCCTCAATTGAGAACTCCATGACTAACTATGGGAGGAAATACTCCGAGTACTCGTGGAAGACCGAATGTGTCAAGGGGAGGACAAGGAAGGGCGTGGGGCTGATCTTTTTAGAATATGAAAAACGAGGCTGAGGCAACACAAGATGTGGTAACAAGTACATTTCTTGTTAACTCCGTATATGCTAAAGTGCTGTTTGATTCTGGTGCGAATTTCACTTTCATATCACCATTGTTTGCGGGGTGTGCCTATATGAACTCTATGCCTCTTGACAATATATTAGTAGTTGTTACTGCTAATAGTCAAGTGTTTGTTACCTATGTCTATGATAACTGCTTAATTGAAATTGAGGGGTGTGGGCTGCCAATCAGTTTATTTCCAAGCCGATAAAAGAATTCGATGTTGTGGACAACATTATGTGCAATAAGAATATGATCACTATCAATTTTCTAGAGAAAAGGCCGATTGTGATATATTGTGATCGGCAGGATCATCATACCAGTTTGTTATCTGTTTTAAAATCTCAGAAATGTATTTAGAAAGGGTGTCGTGGTTATCTGGCCTACGTAATCGATTCGAAGAAAGAGAAAGATAAGCAAGATTCGATTCCGTTATTCTGTGACTATCCTGAAGTTTTTTTGGAGGATTTGATTGGGTTACCGCCAGATCGGCTTTGAATTCAGAATTGATCTGATACCCGGGGAAGCACCAGTAGCAAGGGCACCGTATCGCTTGGAATCGTCAGAATTAAAGGAGTTGGTTACACAATTGAAAGATCTGCTTGTCAAAGGCTTTATCAGATTGAGTACTTCACCTTGGGGTGCTTCGGTTCTGTTTGTAAGAAAAAAGACGGGTCTATGTAGATGTGTATTGATTATAGAGAGTTGAATAAGCTGACTATCAAGAATAAGTATCCCTTACCGAGAATCAAAAATTTATTTGATCAACTGGTGGGAGCCAGTTACTTTTCTAAAATCGATTTGCGGTCGGGATATCATTAGCATAAATTTAGAGATGATGACATTGCCAAAACAGCTTTCCGAACCAGATATGCACATCATGAGTTTTTGGTTATGCCTTTTGGCTTAACCTCTGCTCCGGAGGCTTTCATGGATCTGATGAACCGGGTATGTATTGAATATCTTGATAAATTTATTATTTTATCAACGATATTCTTATATACTCGAAGTCTGAAAAAGAACATGTTGAACATCTTTGTCTGATCCTTGAACTCTTAAAGAAAGAAAAGTTATTCCCTAATTTTTCAAAGTGTGAGTTCTGGTCGAGGGATGTACAGTTTTTGGGTCACATCATTTCTGAGAAAGGGTTAAAAATGGATCCTGCCAAGATTGAATCCATTGAAAGATGGGAGGTGCTGAGAATTCCTTCTGAAATTTGTAGTTTCCTGGGGTTAGCAGGTTACTATCGGAAGTTTATTCAAGATTTTTTCAAGAATCGTTGCACCGCTAACCAAGCTAACTCAGAAGAACGTCAAGTTTGAGTGGGAAGAGGACCAACATAAAGCTTTTCAGTCGTTGAAAGACCGTCTTTGCAGTACTCCACTGTTGCCATTACCAGAGGCATTTGAAGACTTTATGGTCTATAGTGATGCTTCAAAGCTGGGTTTGGGTTGTGTACTGATGCGTAGAGGAAAAGTCATTTCTTACGCATCCGACTCATGACATGGAGCTTGCACCTGTGGTATTTGCCTTAAAGATTTGGAGACACTACTTATTGGGAACGAACTATCAGATCTTTATAGATCATAAGAGACTTCAACATTTGTTCAGCCAAAAATAGTTGAATATGCGGCAACGATGATGGATTGAACTAGTTAATGATTATGATTGTAAGATTCTCTACCATCTGGGGAAAAAAATGTAGTAGCGGACGCTATGAGTAGAAAAGAAAGAAGTGGTACGATCAAGGTCGTGGCAATTAGAATGAATTTAATTCCAGATCTCCACAGTGAAGTTTTGAGGTGTCAAAAGGGAGTTATCGAAGAGAATCATTTTAAAGCAGAAAGAATGGGTAAAATGATTTCCACCCTGGTAAAGAATGATAAAAGGGATTATGTGTTTTCAAGGAAGGATTTGGATATCGCGCTATGGGAATATCCGGGAGTTAATTTTGGATGAAAGTCACAAATCCCGATATTCTATTCGTCCAGGCACCAATAAAATGTATAAAGATTTAAAATCATTTTATTGGTGCCCAGGATTGAAAAAAGACATTGCGAGGTTTGTTGAATGATGTATAACGTGTCTACAAGTGAAGGTTGAACAACAAACCATATGGGAATCTATAGTCTCTGGAGATTTTTGTGTGGAAATGGGATCATATCACGATAGATTTTATCATGAAGCTACCGCGAACTCCGAAGGGATATAATGCTATATGGGTGATTGTAGACCGTTTGTCTAAATCTACGCACGTTCTACCAATAAAATAGAATTATCCTTTAGAAAGGTTACAGAGATTTACATCGAATAGATTGTAACTTGGGATGGTGTTCCATTATCCATCATCTTAAACCGGGATAGTCGGTTTACTTCTAAGTTCTAGGAGAGTTTTCAAAGAGCGTTGGGATCTCAAATCCGATTAAGTACGACGTATCATTCGCAAACAGATGGACAAAGTGAAAGAACTATCCAAATTCTTGAAGATATGCTAAGAGCTTGCATTGTCAACTTCGGGGGATTAAGGGAAGATCATCTGCCTTTGATTGAATTTGCGTATAACAACAGTTATCACTCCAGCATCCAAGCGGCACCGTATGAGGTTTTATATGGTCGAAAAATGTAGAACGCCATTATGTTGGAATGAAGTGGGTGAGAGGCAGTTAACTGGTCTAGAGATTGTTCAGGTAACTTCTAAGACGATTGAACAGATTCAGAATGAATTAAAACAGCTCAGGACCGATAGAAAATTTATGTTGATAAATGGCATAAGCCAATTGAGTTCCTAGTAGGGGATTTTGTAATGCTAAAGTCTCTCTGTGGAAGGGTATGTCAGATTTGGTAAGAGAGGTAAGCTCAGTCCGAGGTATATTGGGTCGTTCAGAATTTGTAAACGGATCATATTGGTTGCTTATCAGTTGAAACTACCAGAAGAGCTCAATTCTATTCATAACACTTTCCATATGTCTAACCCACGAAAGTGTTTAGCGAATCCAAGTTTGGCAGTACCGTTACCAGAGGTAAAGTTGGATAGCAAGCTGAACTTTGTAGAGACACCTGAAGCTCTCACTGATCAGAAAACCAAAGTATTACGGAACCAAGAGATTAATCTGGTAAAAGTTTAGTGGCATTTCCATAAAGGTTCAGAGGTAACCTGGGAACTGGAATTAGAAATGAAAATCGAGTATCCGTGGTTGTTCAATTAAATGAATTTTGGGACAAAATTCTTTTCAGGGGTGAATAGTGTGATAACTGGTATCTTGTTATACATCAGAGGTAATCATTATTTGATTACGTGAGTATATGATTAATTGTTTAAAATTAATCCATGGTGTGGATATATGCATATATATATATATATGTGTGTGTGTGTGTGAAAATATGCACCAAGTATATGCATGCATAAGAATATGGATATGAGTATTTGTGAGTTTATGCTTATGTGAGTATATGCATGCATGGGTGGAATATATGTGTGTTTATGCATGCATGTGCATCTGAAGAGGGGAACTTTATCCTATTTTATTCAACCTCCACCACCTGTTAAGGCATGAGTATATGAAGTAGAAATTTTGAAGAAGGAAAACTCCTACTATTTTTAGAAAGAGTTGGAAAAGGAGAGAAAGTGACTTCTGTGTGATTTCCTTGCCAAATTTAGAAGCTGGAGTTTGGGATCTTAATTTGGTAGCTGATTTCTAATTGTTGTTTTTATCTTCAAAATTGCATTGCCTCCATAAAGTGAGTTTTTATTAAAACAGTCTTGAATCTTAATATTTTATGCCGGTAAATTCCAGTTTGCATGCTTTTGAACATTGCTGTAAATATGTAAGTTCTTATGTATATGCATGGTCCGATGAAGGGGTTTTATCGGGCATAGTATTGTCTGATGAGATTCCCTTATCGGCCATGCCTTGACCGGTGAGGGAGTTGTATAAATTATTCATCCTTTGGTGAGGACTTTACCGAACGAAGTGTTGTCCGGTGAAGGCCTTTATCGGACAAGAGTTGTCCAGATTAGGCATTTTATCACCTAAATGTTGGATCGATAAATTTTTGAGATTTAAAAGTGTTGACCGGGTTGGGGTTTATCATCCAACGCCTTGTACGGTGAGGATGTTCATCGGACAAAGTGTTGTCCGGTTTAAATGTTTATGTTTCAAGTATTGACCGGTGAGGCTGTTACCAGAGATAGCGTTAACCAGGGAGGTTGATACAGAACATAGTGTTGACCAGTGAGGTGAGTTACCGGGCACAATGTTGTCCGATGTGGATGTTATTATTATTATTATTATTATTATTATTAGTGATTGAAGTGTTGGCCGATGAGAGACTATCGGTGTTAGCTCCATTATTCCTATCTTGTAAAAGTATAAAAAAAGTATATCGCAAGTCTTGACAGAAGGTTAACTCCACAKAAGACAACAGAGGACTAGCGAAAGAAGCCGTATGATCGAGCAAGTGAAGAATGGCAGAACCTCTGATGTGTCTCACAGAGGTTCTGGAAAATAGTCCTCTGTCAATAGAACACGCAAGTCATTTACAGCAGAGCCTCTGAGATGGCTCACAGAGGGTCTGCGTTTTTCGTCTTCTGTGAAGTTTCTGTTCTAACAGTTTTAGAAGGTAGTTAGCCGCATGTGCTTCTCACGTGACTAGGGATTAATCGACTTTCTTTGGACGACCCAGATGAAGACACGTGTCAAGATCTAGTCTCTAAGGTCGTTAGGAACTAGTATAAATAGCAGTTAGGACCTTTGTAAACTGTGTGCTTCCAGTATTGTAATTGTCAAAATTTTCAATTGAATCAATTGAAAAACCTTTGGAGCAATTTTCTTGCATTCATCTTCTTCGTTGAGACTGTATGTTCTTGGTGTATTTAGAATTTCTAATCACTTACTCACTCTGTTTTGCTCTTATTAATATTTCCGCTGCACTTCAATTGTTTTAGAGCTTATTTAGAGTATTAGATCAATACCAAAGTGGAATTCAGATCCAACAATTGGTATCAGAGCGGGTTTTGAATTCTAATTCAATTAATTCTGCTTTTGGTATTAATCTGTGATTCCTGAACACCATTTTCTTCAGATTACCCTGTTTCACTCACTGTTGAATCAGTTTCATCTTGTTCTTATTTTTCTTCAAATTTCATTGGCGAACATGGGTAATACCTCGTTCATGAGTACTGGATCTCAATCCAAGCCTCCCACGTTTATCCGAGAGGAATACCCACAATGGAAAGTGCGCATGATCAACTTCCTGGAGGGAATTCACCCCAGAATTTGTGAATTTCTCTACAATCCACCATACGTGCCAATGAATTTGATTCCACGAGTTCCAGCAACTGGTACAACCCCCAAAGTTCCTGAGCACTATGAGCCAAAACCAATTGCAAACTGGAGCGATGAAGATAAGGTATTGGTTGAATTGGGAAGCAAATGTAAAAGGCTGTTAATCATGGCTAT
>NC_037530.1:15204001-15206211 GCF_001531365.2 Cynara cardunculus var. scolymus
ACGCGCCAGTCTCTAATCTTCAGTTTCAGTCTTCGACGTTTGCTGAAGGATCTTTGGTGTGAGTGTTGTTTTCTTGAAGTATCGTTGTCTCTGAATGATTTACAAAACAAGTTTTTCAGCGATCACTGAACATGCTCAGTGTATTAATCGCTGGAACTGAAAATACAGAAACTAAAATATATCAAAAAGAAAAAGGGATTATCATTAAATCACTAAGAGAGAGGATCAACAAAGTGTTTGGTTGATCCGAGTTCGGCAATACCACTGTCAGAAGTAAAAATGAACAGTAAGCTTAATTATGTAGAAACTCCAGAAGCAATTACTGATTAGAAAATCAAAGTGTTGAGAAACAAAGAAATCAGTTTGGTAAAAGTTCAGTGGCACTATTATAAAGGTTCTGAAGCAACCTAGGAACTAGAAACAGATATAATAACTAAATACCCATGGTTGTTCAGTTAAATGAATTTCGGGACATAATTCTCTTAAGGGGTAGATAGTGTACCAGGTTTTGTTTGGTTAACCACTTGAGGTAATCATTAGGTGATTATTATTTGATTATATGAATATGTGAGTCCCACAATACTATCAATCTTCAATATTCATCAAGAATTAATGGCAAATTCATATGAACATTAAGAACACAATAGAAGTTGTAGAGAGAAAAAGTCAAACAGTCAAACCTCTATATATTTCTCAATGTTACGTGGATATTACAAATGAGCTCCTAACTCTACAAATCACTAAAGGACAAAACTATATATATGGTCAAATAATAAACCCTCTAGTCAAAGTCAACAAAACTAACAAAGTCAAAGTAACAAAAATACTATTATTTATCTTTCAAGACGAATACAATTTAACACTAAAATTCAATCCTAACATTTTCCCCCTTTGTATTCAGGCTTGAAAGAATTTGCGCTCTTTGAATCTCCTTTGAATTTTGACGCTTTAAACTCTTTATGACTTCTTGAAATCTTCAAAACAATTTCTAACATTCTCAGCTTTAAGATCTTTAGACAATCCTCTGTTGAGAAAATCTTCCAACATTCTCCCACTCGAATGTAGAACAAAAACGATCTTCTCTTTTTACAATGAAGAACAATAATACTAACAATCTTCAGATGTGATTTTCATAGAATTTCTTCAGAAAAACATTCACTAACATTCTCCACATTAAAGAATTTTTTTAGATAAACATTCACAAACATTTTCTCCAAAAATTAACATTCTTCTGATTGAGAAATCTCTATCAGTAAACTGTTGTAAAGATGATCTTCACATTCGATTTCTCTTCAAACAATGTAGCACAAGAATAATCTTCAGTCATCATTGCATTCACACTCCATTAAGTCTTTTACCGATTCCCGATCTTTATATCAAACTCCCATTTGATCTATATATCATACTCCCCTTATATCATTAAGAATTGATTGTTTCATTCATTATGTCATACTCCCCCTTATGACGAAATGAGAATCATTAGCATCATACATCAGAATGAAAAAAAAATTCAGCAAGAGGCGTCAATTCATAAAATTGTAAACAGATATTTTCAAATCCACTGTTATAACTGAGTTTTCTACAAACCTGGGTTAAGGTAAATTTATATGTTTATTATGTGATAATACTTGCATAAATTATATGTGCATAAGTGGTAATTTGATAGTATACATGCACATGGAAATATTATTATAATTCAAACCTTCATGGTTAAGAAAAAGGGATTATAAACAATATCTTTTGTAACGCCCCAACTCACACATTGCATGTAACACATATATTTCATGCCAAAGAAATACATATTCATATCCATCTGGGTCCCATAGTACAAGAAACTATCATGACCAAATACAAGGTCCAAAAATTCAAAATACAATCATGTACTAAACAACAAAACTACTCATCAGAAGCAATTCCTCATCCAAAATGCATATAAGAAAAGCATTAAATCTTTTCCTTTCCTTTACCTTCTACACCTCCTGCAATACACATTTTTAAAATCACAAAAAAACGACGATTAGACTAAAAAGTCTAGTGAGTTACCCTAATCATGTAATTGCAGGGTGAAGGATCACCAAAACCTTTATAAAACAACTATTCATATATATAACAAATATATGAATACGCAAGAAGGTAAAATCAAATCATTTTCCACTTTCAAGCTGACCACGTAGCTATACAAATTCCATACCTTCGAATCAATCGGGTTG
>NC_037530.1:15206644-15208158 GCF_001531365.2 Cynara cardunculus var. scolymus
AATAGACCGCAGTCATTGGAATTGTTATTAGTCTGAAAACATTAATATCAAAACTTCATTTTTATGATCAAAGAATTCCCATGAAAACATTTTTAACACAATCCGGTCAACAACTTGTCAACAATCCGGTCAAGCATCATCCGGATTAAACACTTAGAATTAAAGTTCGCTTTGTCCGGATATCAAGTCCGGACTCTTTGAACGGTTATACTTAGAACAAATTCATATTGAACGGATATCAAATCCGGACAACAGTCCGTTCAAGACTTGTCCGGTTTAAAATAAACTGCTCCCCATGTGGTCGTATTCCTACTTCTCAGTGTAAAATTTTAAGTAATACTACCAATTATAAACCGCTCAACACTCAATCGGTTTACCAACTCCGAACAACAAACCGCTCATGGCWTGTCCGGTTTAAACTAGTCCGGTCAATAAGCCGCTTAAGGCTTATCCGGTTTAAAAACAATCCGGACAATAAACCGCCTAAGGCTTGTCCGGTTTAATTGCTATTCCGGTCACTCTTTGTCCGGATAAACACTTAGACAATAAAATCAAGGTTTCTATCAAGGATAACAATATGAAACGTGCAAATAAAACCAGTAGAATCTTTATACAAAAGATTTAGAAACCACTCACCTTATAAAGCTTTTGAAACCAAAACGCTAGAAATCGATCCCTTTTGAAACTTGATACTTGCAATCAACTTGAAATCACTTCCTTTTAGCAAACCGGACAACTCTTCTTTAAACCTCCCAATTTTCTCAAAAAAATAGCAGGAAAGGTAAATGAGGAAGTGAAGCCCCTTTTATACCTTCCAAATATGGAAGGTCGGCTTAAACCGCCTTCCTTTTCCCCCCTCCACCTCATGCATGAACATGCATACACATACATACATCCATGCATATAATAATCATATATATATATACTCACACAAATATATATATATATATATATATTCAATTAATTCACAAATTCTCATACCGGCATGTATCAATTTTCATGCTATCACGTAATTATTAAATCAGATAATCACGTATTAAATACCTTGGGTAATAACCAGGATTCGGTTATTACATTATCCACCCCTCAAGAGAATTCCGTCCCGGAATTCCTTTAACCAAAAAGCCACGGGTATTCTGATCTCATCTTTGACTCTAATTCCCATGTTGCCTCTGGTCCTTTGTGAAACTTCTACTGTACTTTAACCAGACTTATCTCTTTGTTTCTCAACACCCTTATCTTTTTGTCAATTACAGCTTCGGGTGTTTCTACAAAATTTAATTTACTGTCTAATTGAATTTCTGGCAAAGGTATAGCTAGATTCGGATCAGCCAAACATTTCCGCAGATTCGACACATGAAAAGTGTTGTGAATTTGACTCAGTTCTTCTGGTAGCTCTAACTGATATGCTACTGGCCCAATTCGCTTATATATTCTGAATGGCCCAACATACCTTGGACTGAGCTTTCCTTTCTTCCCGAATCTGATAACACCCTTCCATGGCGAAACTTTTA
>NC_037530.1:15208197-15218621 GCF_001531365.2 Cynara cardunculus var. scolymus
CTTCATCAAAATATTTATAAAAAATAATTCCAAATAGACCGCAGTCATTGGCATTGTTATTAGTCTGAAAACATTAATATCAAAACTTCATTGTTTTGATAAAAGAATTCCCATCAAAACATTTTTAACACAATCCGGTTAACAACTGGTCAACAATCCGGTCAAGCATCATCCGGATTAAACACTTAGAATTAAAGTCCGCTTTCTCCGGATATCAAGTCCGGTCAACACACCACACACTCTTTGAACGGTTATACTTAGAACAAATTCATATTGAACGGATATCAAATCTGGACAACAGTCCGTTCAAGACTTGTCCGGTTTAAAATAAACCGCTCCCCATGTGGTCGTATTCCTACTTCTCAGTGTAAAATTTTAAGTAATACTACCAATTATAAACCGCTCAACACTCAACCGGTTTACCAACTCCGGACAACAAACTGCTCATGGCTTGTCCGGTTTAAACTAGTCCGGTCAATAAGCCGCTTAAGGCTTATCCGGTTTAAAAACAATCCGGACAATAAACCGCCTAAGGCTTGTCCGGTTTAATTGATATTCCGGTCACTCATTGTCCGGATAAACACTTAGACAATAAAATCAAGGTTTCTATCAAGGATAACAATACGAAACATGCAAATAAAACCAGTAGAATCTTTATACAAAAGATTTAGAAACCACTCACCTTATAAAGTTTTTGAAACCAAAACGCTAGAAATCGATCCCTTTTGAAACTTGATACTTGCAATCAACTTGAAATCACTTCCTTTTAGCAAACCGGACAACTCTTCTTTAAACCTCTCAATTTTCTCAAAAAAATAGCAGGAAAGGTAAATGAGGAGGTGAAGCCCCTTTTATACCTTCAAAATATGGAAGGTCGGCTTAAACCGCCTTCCTTTTCCCCCCTCCACCTCATGCATGAACATGCATACACATACATACATCCATGCATATAATAATCATATATATATATATATATATACTCACACAAAAATATATATATATATATATTCAATTAATTCACAAATTCTTATACCGTCATGTATCAATTATCATGCTATCACGTAATTATTAAATTAGATAATCACGTATTAAATACATTGGGTAATAACCAGGAATCGGTTATTACATCTTTCCACCGTCCAATGATTTTTATATTAAAAAGAGATTCATCACCGCCTCACCCTATGTATAAAAAGAAGAAGATAAGGTAAAAACCTTATCAGTTTACTGTTTTACAAAATATTCAAGAGAAATTTTAAAAGCGGTGAAGATTTCTTGAAGAAAATTGTTGTTAAAGAATTATGTTGAATTGATGTGTGATAACCGGCATAATATGTGTTATCAAGGTGAGTTTTAAACTACCGTCGATTATAAATTGTGAGTTTTACCTACTGTTTAATTTTATAAATTGTGGATTATTGATGGTTTGAAATTTAACAGAATCCAGTAGAACTGTTTTAAATGGTTTTAAAAGAAACTGTTTTGTAAATTGAAAGTTTGAACCTATTTTGAAAATATTGAGTAGAAACTGTGTTTGAAGAAACAGTTTGGATTTGGTACTCTGTTTTTGAGAATTTAAGCAAAAACAGACGATTGAGAAATCATATGAAGAACAGATTGTTCTTATGGTTTGAAGGGTTTGCATATAAACCTGTGTTGAGAATATGATTGGTTAAAACTATATACGAGGTTCACTCTGACGTATATGACTTTGTTCCGTAATTGGATGAAATAGTCTATAGGATTGGATAAAACTATGAACGAGGTTCACTCTGACATAAAGGTCTGCAGCCTGTCATTGGATGAAATAGTTCATATGAATTTCAGGGGAAATAAGGATGGTCGTTGTGTGTGATGGATAGCTATTGCTATAAACAGGGGATTAATGGAAGTAATAAGGATGGTTGTTGTGTGTGTGCCTGGTATAACTCTTGCTATTATATCTAACAAAATTACAACAGATTGGAGTTCTCTCTTCTTGGTGATTTGAGGATTCAGAGATGTTGTTCTTATTAGAAATAGTAGTATTGATGTTATGGTTATGGGAAAAATGTGACTTATAGTCATTGGTTTTGACAAAGAGTATTTTGGAACAGAATATTCATTTTATGAGGAACCAGAGAAGCTCTGGTTGATTCTCAACTATTGGACCAGAGGGTTCTTGTTATTGATTTGATAATATTTACTAAACGTACTAATTGGACCAGATGCTCTGTATCTATTGATAAGAGCTTCTGTGTCAAAATCGTATTCCAATAAATTTTAAGAAAAGGATTTTTATACTTGATATTTTCCACTAAACATAGACCAAAGGGGTTTTGATCGACTTACACGTTCAACCAGAAGCTCTGGTTGGTCTTGACTTTTGAACCAAAAGCTGTGGATAGTACAACCAGAGGCTCTGGTCGAGCAAGAGCTCTGTATAGCTATTCTTTTGTGAAAAAGACTATTTTATTGGATGGATGCTTAACTCAAGAACATTTCAAAGAAAATTTTATGAGCCAGAAGCTCTAGTTAGTACAACCAGAGGCTCTGGTTGAGAAAATAGAAGCTCTGGTAGACAGACCAGAGGGGCTCTGGTCCTGTTTATCAAAATATATTCCAAGTATGGTTTAGAACCAGAGGCACGATGGACCAAAACATAATATGATATTCAGTCTTTGCAATATGATATGGATCATTTGAAATAAATGTTTTTGGTGGTCTTCACCCTGCATTACATAAAAAGGGAAACTCACTGGACATTCATGTCTAACCCTCATTTTGTGTTTTCAAAAAATATGTGTGCAGGTTATGAGAATAGAGGAAAAAGCATTATGTGAATTTCATCCCTATGTGCTTTGCTATGTGAAGATCTTGGTTAGCCATGTGTTGAAGCTTAGATGCTAGGATACAAGAGCATATACTTTGAAATTTTTGAGTTGTATATTTTAGTCTATTGTATTATGGACGTGTGTGGAGAGAACATGTATTCTATGTATGAAATATGTGTTATATGAAATATATGGATTTGGGGGTGTTACAGAAGATGGCATCAGAGCCTGAGTTTAAAGGATTTAGGTATTCACATGCATGATGCCTAGACTTAAACTATTTTATTGCATTTTGCGGGTCCAGACATAGTTAGCACGCTTGGAATAAATATGATAAGTTAAGAGATCAGTTTGTAAGGTATTTTCGGATTACATCTAACCAATGTAATTTTGAATTTACAGGTACATAACTGAACTTGGAAACTTATTTGTATTTGGGAATGTGAAAATATGTTTATTAAATTTTGAAATCAACAGATGACAAGCAGATCTAGAAGGTCTGAAAGGATCACCCGCCCCAACCCCACTAATGAAGAGGGAGATTCTCTTATCCTTGTTCCCGTTGGTACCTCAGAGGGCAGAGGCAGAGGCAGAGGCAGAGGAAGGGCAGAGGCAGAAGTCAAGGCAGAGGGCAGACCAGAGGCAGAGCTAGTCAACCAGAAAATAATACAGATCAAGCAGAATCCAATTTTGAAAACATGAATCAAGAACATATACCACCACCAGAATATGTAACCAGATATATGCTTGCTGAAGAAATGGGAAAGCTAAGGGAAACATGACTTCCATTATGGGAATTCCAGCCAGAATTGAGACTGGCAGAGTTGAAATTAATCCAACAGTTCTAGTTATCAATAATCGAGAAAGAGACATAAAAATGTTTTTAACCTGCAAGCCACCAACTTTCTCGAGAGACAGAGATCCGGTTAAAGCTAAGTGTTGGATAAAAAAGATAGAGTCTGTATTCAAAAATATTCGATGTGCAGAATCAGATAAAGTCAGATTTGCAGTTTCTATTTTGAAGTCAAATGCCTTGTTTTGGTGGGAGGTAGAATCATTGGCCAAAACAGATATTCTACAAACTATGACATGGGCAGAGTTTGTGAGTAGATTCAAAGAACAATTCTGTTCTAAAACAGTAGTCAGACAGATGGAAGAAGACTTTCTAAAATTGGAACAGAGCTCTGGGTTAGTCAGAGAATACACAAAAAAATTCATAGAATATTCAAGGTTTGCTGAACATTACATTTCCACAGAAGCAAGAAAAGTATAACGATATAAATGGGGTCTAAAACCATCCATCAAGGAATTTGTTATAGCAATGAATCCTGCTACCTTTCCAATAGCGGTAGATGCAGCAGAGATCACAGAGAGAAACAAGAATAAAAGTGAAGAAGGGAAACAAATGGAGAAAAAGAAGGTGGGAAGGATCTTCGGCCAGTTATCGAGGATCAAAAATTGCCAAGTTTAATAATAACGCAATGCAAAGACCGATAGAAAGAGTTTGTCCCCGATGTCGACAGTATCACAAAGGAGAATGCAGAATCGAGCCAATAAAATGTTACAACTGTGGCGAAATTGGGCATACTTTGAATGTCTGTCGACAAAATAGAAAATGTTTTCATTATAATTCCCCAGATCATTTTAAAGTAATTGCCCACAATCAAAAGCTCCACAACTCACTATGGGAAGCAATACTTCGACCGGTCGTAGGAGACCAAGTATGGGCAGAGGATCGGGTGGGGCGCGAGGTCGATCTTTTCAAATGACCAAACATGATGCAGAAACTACACCCGATGTAGTAACAGGTACATTTTTCATGAACTCCTTACATGCTAAAGTGTTATTTGACTCGGGTGCAAACTTCTCGTTTGTATCCCCATCATTTGCTTTATGTGCTCGTATGAATTCTGTGCCACTTGATGATGAGTTAGTAATTGATACTGCTAATGGTCAACTATCTGTGGATTATGTGTTTAAAGAATGTATCATTATGGTTGAGGGATGTAAGCTACCCATTAGACTATTCCCCATGCCTATGAAAGATTTTGATGTAATTAGTGGGAATGGACTAGTTGGTTGAAAATCAAGCTAGCATAGTTTGCAATAAGAAGATGATTAGAATGGTATTGCCAGACAGAGTAACAATTGTTATTTTTGGTGATCATCAGAGTCCTTGCACTGGATTGTTATCGGTAATGAAAGCTAGAAAATGCATACAGAAGGGGTGTCAAGGATTTTTGGCCTATGTAATCAATGCTAAAAAGGAAAAAGAAAAACAGAGATTAATCCTAGTGGTCAGTGATTTCCTAGAGGTATTCCCAGAAGATTTGTCTCGTCTTCCAACAGATAGAGATATAGAATTCAGAATTGACCTCTTACCTGGGGCAACGCCTATAGCCAAAGCACCATACAGATTAGCCCCACTAGAGTTGAAAGAATTAATCTCGCAATTAAAAGATCTACTCGATAAAGGCTTTATTAGACCAAGTACATCACCTTGGGGAGCTCCAGTTTTGTTTGGCAAAAAGAAAGATGGGTCTATGCGAATGTATATAGAGTACCGAGAACTCAACAAATTAACAGTCAAAAACAAATATCCATTACCCAGGATAGACGATCTGTTTCAATTAGTAGAGGCCATCTAGTTTTCCAAAATTGATCTGCGGTCTGGATATCATCAACTAAAGGTAAGAAATGAAGACATTCCTAAGACTGCTTTCAAAACAAGGTACGGACATCATGAACTTTTGGTTATGCCTTTTGGATTAACTAATGCACTTGCAGTTTATGGACTTAATGAACAGAGTATGTCGATAATATCTTGATAAGTTTGTGAATGTGTTCATTGATGACATTCTGATTTACTCAATGACAGAGGAAGAATATGCATAGCATCCCTGCCTGGTCCTGAATCTCTTAAAGAAAGAAAGGTTATATGCTAAGTTGTCAAAATGCGAGTTCTGGTTACGAGAAGTTCAGTTTTTGGGGCACGTGATATCAGAAAAAGGAATACAAGTAGATCCAGCAAAAATTGAGGCGATTGCCAAGTGGGAAATACCAAAATCCCCATCTGAAATCCGAAGCTTTTTGGGATTGGCAGGTTATTACCGTAAGTTCATACAGAACTTTTTAAAAATAGCCGTACCATTAACCAAGTTAACTCAGAAAAATGTCAAAGTTTCAATGGGATGCAGAGCAGCAAAAAGCTTTTCAGTTATTAAAGGATCATCTTTGTAGCGCTCTAATTTTATCTCTGCCTGATGGAACAGAGGACTTCATAGTGTACAGTGATGCATCGAAGTTGGGATTGGGTTGTGTATTGATGCAGAGGGGAAAAGTCATATCTTATGCATCTCGCCAACTAAAAGATCATGAAAAATAATACCCCACCCATGACATGGAATTAGCAGCCGTGGTTTTTGCACTAAAGATTTGGAGGCACTATCTTTTAGGAACCAAATGCCAAATCTTTACAGATCACAAAAGCTTAGAACATTTATTCAACCAGAGGGATCTGAATATGAGACAGAGGTGATGGATTGAACTTGTTAATGACTATGATTGTGAGATTCTCTACCACCCAGGAAAGGCAAACGTAGTGGCTGATGCCTTGAGCAGGAAGAAAAGTAGTGGCACGATCAGAGCAATGAAAATTTACTTAACTCCAGACCTTCACCAAGAGATTTTGAAAAACCAGAAGGAAGCTGTTAAAAAAGAGAACCAGAAGTCTGAAAAAGTGGGAAAAATGATTTCTATCATGGAAACCAACAACGAAGGAATTTTATGCTTGCAAGGCCAAATTTGGGTACCAATTTATAGGAATATACGAGAGACTATTCTAAATGAGAGCCACAAGACCCGTTACTCAATATATCTAGGTATCAATAAAATGTATAAAGGTTTGAAGGCATTTTATTGGTGGCCAGGTCTCAAGAAAGACATAGCAAGGTATGTGGAGCGATGCTTAACTTGCTTACAAGTTAAAATTGAACATCAAAGACCCTATGGAAACTTGCAATCATTAGAAATACCAATWTGGAAATGGGATCACATTACAATGGACTTCATCATGAAATTACCCGAACACCAAAAGGTTATGATGCAATTTGGGTAATAGTGGACCGTCTATCAAAGTCTGCACATTTCCTACCAATGAAAGAAACTTATTCATTGGAAAGATTGGCTCAATTATACATCAAGGAGATCTTGACTAGACATGGTATTCCATTGTCCATTATTTCTGACCATGACAGTCGTTATACTTCAAAATTCTGTGAAAGTCTACAAAGAGCTTTGGGATCTCAAATCAAATTGAGTACAGCTTATCACCCACAAATGGATGGACAAAGTGAAAGAACCATCCAGACTCTCGAGGACATGTTAAGAACCTGTGTCATTGACTTTGGAGGATCATGGGATGAACATTTGCCGTTGATAGAATTCACCTACAATAACAATTATCACTCCAGCATTCAAGCAGTACCTTATGAAGTTTTGTATGGCAGAAAATGTCGAACACCGTTATGTTGGAATGAGGTAGGTGAAAAGCAGTTAACAGGTCTAGAAATCGTGCAAACAACATCTGAAAAGATTGAACAGATTCGGGCAAGAATCAAAACTGCTCAAGATCGATAGAAAAGTTATGCTGACAAAAGAAGGAAACCAATTGAGTTCAACATAGGTGACTTTGTAATGTTTAAGGTATCCCCATGGAAAGGTGTTATGAGATTTGGGAAGAAAGGAAAGCTCAGTCCAAGGTATATTGGACCCTTTAGAATCTGCAAACGAGTTAGGTCGGTAGCCTATCAATTGGAACTATCAAGAGAACTTAGTCAGATTCACCATACCTTTCATGTATCGAATCTACGCAAATGTTTGGCAGACCCGAATCTAGCAATACCACTTCCTGAGATTAACCTTAATGATAAGTTGGAATTTCATCGAGACACTAGAAGCAGTAACTGAAAAAAAAGACCAAGGTCTTAAGAAATAAAGAGATTAGTTTGGTAAAGGTACAGTGGCGTTTTCACAAGAGTTCAAAAGCAACATGGGAACTAGAAACTGACATGAGAACCCAATACCCTTGGTTATTTGAGTGAATTATGGGACATAATTCTTTTAGGCTGCGTTTGGTACATGGGACGAGATAGGACAGGACGGGACAAAACTCACTGTCCTATGTTTGGCGCAGCATGGGACAGAACAAGAACCCACTGTCCCATGTTTGGCGCGACATGGGACAGGGACAAGAACTGTGACAAGGTGGGACAGCATGGGACAAAAGGGGTTTTTTCTTGTTCCATCAAAATAGGTGGAACAAGATGGGACAAGAATTAGACATAAACTAAAATATTACTAATCTATCCTAGTTTGATATATAATCTTAATATAATATTTGTTTTAATGGTTATTACCACTAGTTTCGACCGCCGCCACCACTATGGCGGTCACCGACGGCCACCTCCACCTCCTCCTCCTCCTCTTCCACTACAACAACCACCGCCTCCACAACCATAGTCGACCACACCAAACACCACTAACTTTGCCTCCATGACCACTGTCGTCCACCAAACACCACTAACTTTGCCTCCATAACCACTGTCGGCCACCGACCACCACCACCTGTTGGCACTACTATCGTCGGCCACCACCATCTCTACCATAACCAAAACCACCACCACCACTACCATCTATTATATCAAATTTTTTATTCAAATTTGGTACAAATATGAAAACTATGTACGAATATTTATAAATTAAATTCTTTAATTATTTATTTTATTTTTGTAAATTATAACTATTATATAATATTTAAAATCATCAAATAACTTTTGGGGGTAGCTTGTCTAGTTCTGTCCCGTCTAGTCCTAGTCGTACCAAACACTAGACATACTCATGTTATGTCCAGTCCAGTCCCGTCCAGTCCTGTCCTATCCAGTCCTACTCTCTTGTCCTGTCCCGTCTTGTCCAGTTCTTTCCTGTTCAGTCCTGTTCAGTCCTGTCCAATTATGTCTGCGTACCAAACGCTACCTTAATGTGACATTCTGTCATTTCTGAGCTTCAGGTCAACACCTTATTAAAGATTCTATATTTAGAATTATATTTTACTAGGATCTAGTCATGATGATTAGAGTTCATCTGGCTTAGTTCCCAAGTTTAGTTCGGAAGATCATGCTTCGACGGGTAACTGATGAAGTCAACTTGTGTAATGCCAAATATTTTAGAAATGCTCCAAATAAAATAAAGTTGATATTATAAACTTTTAAATTAAAATACAAAAATCCCATTTGAATGTCAAATAATTTATCAAAAGGTGGAGTTTTGGAATTAATAGTGTCATTTTATTAACATTTGGATAAATTATATAGTGGGTTATAAATTTAAATGGCTTTATTCTTATTTAAGAAAAATAAAAGTTTTATTGGGTTTGGGCCTTTAGAGGCCAGCCCATTTCCTCTTTAAAATCCTCATATAAATACCCCACACCCTTTGAAAACTCTAATTTCCATATATCATCAGCCTAAGATTTTCATCTCTCTACTCTCTCTCTAAAATAAACCACCTTCCAGCCGATTCCTTCAAGCAAGCCTTTAGGAAAATTTTGTCAATCTTGAAGAATATTCAAGATTTTTAAGAAAAAGGTATGATACTAGTTATCTTTTATAAAATAACAAAATTATTATTTTCCTACTTCTACTTCTTGATCTTGAAATTAAACTCATGCAGAGTTCAAAAGGGGAAGATTATGCATCAAAGACATGAAAATGTCTTCAAAAGGATGATAATCTATGATCCATGTTCTTCGATCTTTAATAAAGTAGGAGAAAATCTTTTGCATGTAGAGTTTAATCATGTAAAGTATATTTCGAAACATGGCAGATTCTTGCATGTATCTTAAATCAGTCCTATCTTCCTCAAAACTCAGTGGGATCGGGAAATACTTTTCTGGAGGTCAACCTTATTTGCTAGCCTGAAAATGAAGTTAAGATCCTTGAAAAATGATGAGTCGAGATCCCAAATGACTGTCACTCGAAGAGTGTGCAATCTGTTTTAGGAGCTGTGTAACTCAAGGTTGTAGGGTAATAATGAGTGACTTAAATCCRCTCAAAATTCTTGATATTTGGAAATTGTCGGCTTAGCTCATTATTTTGGATGATGTAAAAAGTGGACATAAAATGACTTTTGGAAGGTTCCTATTTATAATCATTTGTGAAACCCAAAAACACCTGGAACAAAATTTATAATCTGTCCAAAAATTAGCTTTTGGGTAAAGGACTTTGATTTCTTTTAATATATATATAATTTTTGGGCTGTTTTTAGATTAAATAATAAAAATAGTAACTTAAATTTATAAAAACCCGATGGCATTACATAAGATACAATTTAACTTTATCTTTGTCGAGTACCCATAGGTGATCTAATTTCTGGTTGTTGGTCTGTTTAGGAAGGTTAGGGCGGACGCTTAGCGCTTCAAACGTCACCAAGTTCTTGGATATTCATCAACAAACCAGTGAGTTTTCACGGCCCCACTTTTTAATGCTTTTTGTTATTTAACTGGGGGAAAAGCATAAGATTAAGCAAACTATACTGTTTATTTATTTAACCATT
>NC_037530.1:15218825-15219405 GCF_001531365.2 Cynara cardunculus var. scolymus
GAGTATGTTTCCAAATAAAGTCCCCATCCGTAAACGCTACTTGTTAACTCGGGCACGTCCCCGGGCCGTGGTATTGTAAATAGCCGCAATTGTGTTGACAATCCCACCCAGAAAGGGATGCACATTACCTATGTTTTCTTAGTATAATCATGTGGAATTTGGACCACCGCTGAAATAGTACTACTACGAATTGTGGGACCTAAGTAAGTGTACGGGCTACTTATGGTTGTTCGTAAAATAATGGGGCACGTTGGTCAGGTAAGGCTCAATAGCGTCTCAAGTATAAACATTGTGGTAGATTTACATTTATTAAGTGCAAAATTTTACGTATAAGTTTGCAAATAAATGATTTATGCATCGTAATATTTTGTGCATGTGAAAACCCGTAAGCTCACCAACTCTTTGTAGTTGACGTTGTTTTAGGTTCCATGCTTTTCAGGTAATAAGTAAGAAATGAAGTGTTTTGGGAGCATACTTATGGCAAGACCGATTAAGTTCGCATTTGAAGTTTTTGTAAAAGAAGTACACTATCCCGTTTTGGTTATCGGTGTTAAACTCAATTTAATTTGTAATATTGAAA
>NC_037530.1:15219805-15232487 GCF_001531365.2 Cynara cardunculus var. scolymus
CATGTTGAACCAGAAGCGCTGGTTAGAAGGACCAGAGGCGATGGGTACCTTGTATAATTAAGTGATCATGATAGACCAGAAGCTCTGATTAAAAGGACCAGAGGCCGATGGACGGGTTACCTAATACTTTTCTAAGTATGTAAGTTGAACCAGAAGCTCTGGTGGTGCAACCAGAGGCTCTGGTAGTGCAAAGTGTGAGAAACCAGAGACCGGTGGACGGGAGATCAATTGGATTGCGAAGTGTGAGGAACCAGAGGATCGATGGATGAGAAATCCATTACTTTTCTATGTAAGATTGAATCAGAGGATCGATGGACGAGCTACCTAATACCTTCCTATGTAAGATGAACCAGAGGCTCTGGTCATGTAACCAGAAGCTCTGGTCATGCAACTAGAAGCTCTAGTCATGCAACCAGAGCTCTGGTAGTGCAACCAGAGACTTTCTAGATAGAAATTCTAGCTTGATTGCCACCTTTAAGTCTTGCTTAGAAGTTTCCATTGTATCACTAAGCATTTGTTAGATGGTACATTTAGTAACTAAGATTATTGATGTCGCAGATCATTATGGCGTCATCCGATCCTAGTGAATACTCGGCCGATGAATCTGGTTACATGGTTCACCGATCTAGAAGAAACTTATCTCACAATGAAGAGATAGATCCATATGAATAGGAGGACACTGCGACTAGTGGAGCATCTGTTTCCCCGCCAGCATCCTTGTTACCCCCATCGGAGCAAGTACCCGATGTCCCACCACAAACTTATCATGGTTTCAGGATTAGAGTTACACCGAGAAAAAGTGTTCCATTGCCTTGACGAGTGACATTTAAGAATTCCACTAGAGTATGAGGAGAGTCATCACGACCACAGCAGGGGAACAAGATATCACAAGTAGTGACCGAAGTACCTGCATCCTACGCCCAAGGCATGAACCCCACTGAACGAGAGTGGGTGCAGAGAATTGCATCAGACACTCAAACTCACCAGACCCGGCTGGGATATCATCACCACATTCTGAACAATCTATCCGATGTGATGGAAGCACACCATCAACAGATGATGAGAAACACGGATGTTGTCATTGCAGCGAGGCGAGAGATTAGAAGGTTGTATAAGTGTTTGGTGCTGAGTGGAATGTTGATGTTGATGTTAGGAATGTTGATAGGCTGGTTGTTATTCTAGAAACATTGTCTAGTGATAGGATATCCACTCTTTTTCGTAAAAACTCAAGGATCTGTTTTTGTAGGTACAACCATCTATGAGTGCATGTTATCTTTTTGAGAAATACTTAATTACATCAAGTTATGGTAAATATAGGATTATTCTGTTTGGTCATATAAATGCTTAAATGTTTTCCGTACGATGAACATCATTGGCATCATTTAAATGACTGGAGGTTATCATCGTTGTTATTGCAAAAAAATGACGAATTCCCTTCTGACTTAGGCCTTAGAAGATGCCGCCAAGAAGAGAAAACCCTGAGGTTGCACGACTCGTGTCAGAGCAACTTCTGGCCGCACTCCCCAACATAGTCAGTCAAGTGGCTGCTGGCCTGAATTATAACCAACCAAACAATCCAGAGCCGAGGGCGACTAGGGAATGCACTTATAAATCTTTTAGATCTTGCAACCCGAAAGAATTCTATGAAACCGAAGGAGCAGTAGGATTACTATCATGGCTCGAGAGCATTGAATATGTTCTCCACATTAGTACTACTACGAACTGTGGGGCCTAAGTAAGTGTACGGGTTACTTATGGTCGTTCGTAAAATAATGGGGCACGTTGGTCAGGTAAGGCTCAGTAGCGTCTCAAGTATAAACATTGTGGTCGATTTATATTTATTAGGTGAAAGTTTACGTATAAGTTTGCAAATAAATGATTTATGCATTGTAATATTTTATGCATGTGAAAACCCGTGAGCTCACCATCTCTTTGTAGTTGACGTTGTTTTATGTTCCATGCTTTTCAGGTAATAAGTAAGAAATGAAGTGTTTTGGGAGCATACTTATGGCAAGACTGATTAAGTTTGCATTTGAAGTTTTTGTAAAAGAAGTACACTATCCCGTTTTGGTTATCGGTGTTAAACTCAATTTAATTTGTAATATTGAAAKGTGTTATTTATTAACTGCTGATGTGACTCGCTTACCTGTTACATCTCATGTTTCCACTTTAACGGGGTGTGACACTTAAGGAGGGGAGAATGTTATAAACGGGTTTTCAACAAACCTGGGTTAAGGTAAATTTATATGTTTATTATGTGAATTATGTGATAATACTTGCATAAATTATACGTGCATAAGTGGTAATTTGATAGTATACATGCACATGGAAATAGTATTATAATTGAAACCTTCATGGTTAAGAAAAAGGGATTATAAACAATATCTTTCCACCGCCCAATGATTTTATATTAAAAAGAGATTCATCACCGCCTCACCCTATGTATAAAAAGAAGAAGATAAGTTAAAAACCTTATCAGTTTACTGTTTTAGAAAATATTCAAGAGAAATTTTAAAGGCGGTGAGGATTTCTTGAAGAAAATTGTTGTTAAAGAATTTTGTTGAATTGCTGTGTGATAATCTGCAGAATCTGTGTTATCAAGGTGAGTTTTAAACTACCGTCGATTATAAACTGTGAGTTTTACCTACTGTTTAATTTTATAAATTGTGGATTATTGATGGTTTGAAATTTAAAAGAATCCAGTAGAACGGTTTTAAAAGAAACTGTTTTGTAAATTCAAAGTTTGAACCTGTTTTGAAAAGATTGAGCAGAAACTGTGTTTGAAGAAACAGTTTGGATTTGGTGCTTTGTTTTTGAGGATTTAAGCAAAAACAGACGATTGAGAAATCATATGAAGAACAAATTGTTCTTATGGTTTGAAGGGTTTGAATATAAACCTGTGTTGAGAATATGATTGGTTAAAACAATAGACGAGGTTCACTCTGACGTATACGACTTTGTTCCGTCATTGGATGAAATAGTCTATAGATTTTGGATAAAACTATGAACGAGGTTCACTCTGACAAAAAGGTCTTCAGCCTGTCATTGGATAAATTAGTTCATTTGAATTTCAGGGGAAATAAGGATGGTCGTTGTGTGTGATGGATAGCTATTGCTATAAATAGGGGATTGATGGAAGTAATAAGGATGGTCGTTGTGTGTGTGTGTGCATGGTATAACTCTTGCTATTATATCTAATAAGATTACAATAGATTGGAGTTCTCTCTTCTTATTGATTTGAGGATTCAGAGATGTTGTTCTTATTAGAAATAGTAGTATTGATGTTATGGTTATGGGAAAAATGTAACTTATAGTCATTGGTTTTGACAAAGAGTATTTCGGAACAGAATATTCATTTTATGATGAACCATAGAAGCTCTTGTTGATTCTCAACTATTGGACCAGAGGGTTCTTGTTATTGATTTGATAATTTTTACTAAACGTACTAATTGGACCAGAGGCTCTGTATCTATTGATAAGAGCTTTTGTGTCAAAATCGTATTCCAATAAGTTTTAAGAAAAGGATTTTTATACTTGATATTTTCCACTAAACATAGACTAGAGGGGTTCTGATCGACTTACACGTTGAACCAGAAGCTCTAGTTGGTCTTGACTTTTGAACCAAAAGCTCAACCAAAGGCTCTGGTAGAGCAAGAGCTCTGTATAACTATTCTTTTGTGAAAAAGACTATTTTATTAGATGGAAGCTTAACTCAAGAGCATTTCAAGGAAGTTTTATGAGCCAGAAGCTCTGGTTAGTACAACCAGACGCTCTGGTCGAGAAAATAGAAGCTCTGGTAGACAAACCAGAAGGGCTCTGGTCCTGTTTATCGAAATATATTCCAAGTATGGTTTAGAACCAGAGACCCGATGAACCAAAACAGAATATGATATTCAGTCTTTGCAATATGAGATGGATCATTTGAAATAAATGTTTTTGGTGGTCTTCACCCTGCATTACATAAAAAGGGAACCTCATTGGACATTCATGTCTAACCCTCATTTTGTGTTTTCAAAAATATGTGTGCAGGTTATGAGCATAGGGGAAAAAGCATTATGTGAATTTCATCCCTATGTGCTTTGCTATGTGAAGATCTTGGTTAGCCATGTGTTGAAGCTTAGATGCTAGGATACAAGAGCATGTACTTTGAAATTTTTGAGTTGTATATTTTAGTCTCTTGTATTATGGACTTGTGTGGAGAGAACATGTATTTTATGTATGAAATATGTGTTTTATGAAATATATGGATTTGAGGGTTTTACATTCATTTGTATAATCTTTTCAGATTAAGAGGATAGGAAAGTAACCAATTTCAACTTATAAAATTGTTTTCAATCTTATAAACAGATTGGCCTATGAATATAACTGATATATTCAGTACAACGAATGTACTTCATATATGAGACTTTTTGAGGTTTATCTATCTTATAAAAAGTATATCTATGAATATTTCAGCAAAATAACACATAAATTGCAAAATCTGTGTAATGTAGAAAGATAAAGCAACATGTGCTTCTATTTAGGCTCAAAAAGATAAACCGTGTGGACTACACAAATTTATTAGACTCTATTCGTGATAAAAAATACTTGAATGGGGGGGATATATCCTTCTTTTTCAACATCAAATTTTCTCCGAATGAGAAATTGATAGATTGTGAGCTGCGTGCCCCAAATGTTATTGAAACACTTATCTGTTAAGAGATAAATGAGTAGCTGGTGGGTTTGTGACAAGAATTGGCCTAGGCTTTACCTTTTTCAATATTAATCTCGAAAGAATTGAGAATTAATAGATTTCATGGTATGCCCGTAATTTTGAGGTTTAGAATAGGATTCTTGTAATCTTTTAATCCTGACACAACTCTCGTCAATTCTTTTTGCTCACAACAACTACCCTTCTCTTTTTCATTTTAAGCTCTGCACATAAACTCTTTTTGAGTTTAAGCTCACTCAGATATGGTTGTCCTCATGGGTAGGTCTATTGGTTCTGACATTCCATTGAGATATTTCTGTGAAGCACTCAGTCCCTCCTAAATTTAATAGTATGTTCAGTTGATTACAAACAATTGATCAAAATATTATTGCTATGAAGCACAATGATTAGATATAATTGATCAAGAAAAAATATAGCGTTTAAGCACAAACAATCAAGGAGTGATGTTCAAAAACAGATTATTCATAACATGAGAGAAATGAATGAAGATCTGTAAGTACAAGTTTACATATTCTGATAACCAAAGAATAATGAAATATGAATCTATCAAAGTAAAAAATATATCAGAAAAACAACTTTGATTACAAACGAGTGTATTATCACCGAAAATGATTTTCATATAAGAGACATGATAATAACGATTTGAAGAATAGCTGAAACAGGTACTGGAATTATGTATGATGAGAAATTACGCAAGTAAAATCTCAGAAAATACCTGCTCAGAAAATGTACTCGTTTCAGAAAACAATTCACTTTCCAAAAACTTTTATTAAATTTTTTCCAGAGACTCCCCCTAGAAAATAGATTTAAGTAATGTTTCGTTTCAACTCAAAATAAAAAAAATGAAACCATTTTGGCATGGGTCCTGAACTGAATTGTTCAGAAGCCATATTCATTTCAACATGGGTCCTAAACTGAGTGTTTAGAAGCCTCAATTGGACAGACTACAAACTCCCCCAACATTTGTGTATTATAAGCATTATGTTCTGATTAGTACAGTAATGAAACACCTGCAAAATCAGATCAAACAAATTTTGGTACCCAGACGAACTTGGGTCCTTCTTTGTTAGTATCAGGTTGAGGAATATTGTAACTGCCAAACCATCTATTCTTATTAGATGTCTTCTTTTTAGCACTTTTAACAAGTTGATCATATATACAATAAGATCCATACCAATTGTTATTTTACTTGTTATAATTATTCCAGCTCTTCTGATAACTGTTGTTTCCATACCATCTGTTGTACCTTTTCTTGTTCACAAAATCAGTGGTTTTGCATGTGAAGCACATGATTCTTCTCTTGTTAAGATTTATCAGATCATTATTGGTTTTCACAAAACAAGGAAGAACATGGTTAGTAACAACAGAGTTACGAGACGAAACAGAATCAACTTTATTAACCCAAACATTTTTAACTTTTGAAGAATAATTGGGTGATCCAATGACATACCCTTGATAATACTGATTAGAAGAACGAGAATAGTTCTTAGAAACTGTTGATTTAGGGCTGCTTGAATAACTGTTAGATTTAGAACAGTCATATAAGTTGGTTTTACACTGTGAAGGAGAACCAGTTGAGCTTTCAACACTTGAAAAATCTTTTACTTTCTTTAATAACTGGTCTCTTTCATCAGCAACTAAATCATACTTCCTTTTAAGCTCAATTCTTAGTTTCAATTTAGTTTCAAGTTCTGTCTTTAGATCAGACAATTTCTTTGAAGTATCCAGGAGTTTACTTCTAAATCCTTCTTTAGCTTTTCAAACATTTTCCTTTCTTTTTCAAAATTCTTTCTGTCTTCATCTGAACTGCTCTTATCATTCTCAGAAGCAATGTCAAGCCATTTCTTCTTCTCTGCAAGCTCTTTGGCAATTGCTGCTTGTTTCTTAACAGTGTTTTTTGTTTTCAATAGCAAACAGTCTTTTCTCTTCATCCAGTGCTTTTTGCTTTTGAGCCAATTCAAGATTCTTGCTCAGACATTCTACTCTAATCTATTTCTTCTCTTTATCAATCTTGGCACGTTCCAAGATGATAAGCTGTTCAAAATAAGAGATTTGATTTAACAACATTTTAGCATTCATTTCCAATGAATTAATCTTATTCTTAAAAGATATTCGTTCAGAATCAAATCGTTTCTCCACTTCAATTATCCTCTTCTTCCCTTTCTCAATTTCTTTCCTTTCAGTATTCAAAAACTTCTCAGCTTCTAAAACCTTATCTCTCTCTTGATCCAGTAATTTCCTTAAATCAAGCAATTTACTCTCAGATTCATGAAATTTCTTTGTGAAATCTTCAGTCTCTGTATGTTTCTTTTCTAGAAAGTTCCTCTCAGCATGCAGTTTAGATTCAGCTTTATGAAGTTTATTGAATAAATCTTGTTTTATCTTGTTAGAACTCCTAATCTCATCATCTAACTCTTTCCTTGCAGCATCCAAGGTTTTCTCAAGTTTACTAATACAATATTCAGAATCGTTCTCAACTTGTTCTATGGCTTCTTTATGCTCATTTCGTAAATTATTAACAAGTTCCTCATTTGCGTCATTTTCATAAATCACTTTCAGATATTTATCTTTATACTCATTCACTCTCTTTCCCAATTCACAAAACTTTTCATCAGTCAAATCTCTCTTTTCAGCTTCATGTAATTTCACAGTTAATTCTTCAATCTGTTTGTTCAGTCTTACACTTTCCTGTGAATTAGAAGCATTATTCATAAAATCATTCAACTTTTCTTGCAAAACCTTCTTCTCTTCATTCTCTCTTTCATTACAATTAGTTAACCGTATAGTCCAAGATCTGTTCTTGTTAAGCTCTAAATTCAGTTTATCGTATTTCTCTTTGAGCTCTCTGTATTCTCTCTCGTAAAAAGATGCCATTTAAAAACAATCAAAGATTGATCAACGAACCTATGCAGTATATGAAATCAGATAGAAATCACAATCCAAAAATATCACACAAATAAGATCAGTAATCTCAAAAAATTTAGAAAATCTCAAAAGCTGTTCAGAAAAAAAATCAGTGAAAATGGTTAAAATAAGTTAAAAACAGTCAAAAACTGTTCAAAAACAGTTCACACGACACAAAACAGTTCAAAATAGGTCAAAATCAGTAATCTCGATGAAAATCAGATAAAATCGATGAAATCCAGATAAAATTGATAAATATGAAAAAATTGAAATCTGGATAAAAAATGTTTGAAAAATGTCAAATTTGACATAATTAGCTTCAAAATCAGACACTATGATGAAAATAGGCTAAGGACTTTGATTAGAAAACCTCAAATGCGGATGCAACCTCTAATCGGACAACTTAAGAAAAATTCTAAGTCACTTGGTCGATAAAGGAGTCCGGACAAAGATTACCGAGGAAGAGCTAATTGTTGACCGGGAATGACTAATCCGGACACAAGTGTATCCGAGGATAAGCTAGTCGCGACTAAGTCCTGGCTGAGGAGTGAAGCAATACGGACAAGGCAGTGTCCGGGGTATGATGCGAGAACAAGTGGTCGCGACTAAGTATAAACCCGGGTAAGCCTTAATCTGCCTAAGACTATGACTGAGGAAGGATGCGAGCTCGGTCACGGGGTTGTCCGAGGAAGAACAGATCGCGACCAAGTGTATCCGGGTAACTTGAGCAAGGAAACCTAAATCGGACAAGCTTGTACACGGTGTAGACTAAGTTCGGATGGAGGGTTGTGCGAGGTACTACCTAAACCGGATAAGCCTTGTGCGATTTAGTCATAATACGGACAAACTTATGTGAGAGTTAGAACTTGAATCCGGCTAAGTCTATGTCCGTATTACACTTAGTTTTCTAAGATCAACAGAATCCGGTTACACCTTGGGGAGATTTGGAAGGAATTCATATAGGCTTTGATTGAACCAAATCCGGGTGAGCCTTTAAACCAAAATCTCCTCACCCTTGAGTGATTTAAACCAAGAATCCGATCAAACAAAGTCCAAACCACAAAACTTCAACTTTTTCACTCAAAAATAGATCAAAATCGACTTTTTATGAGTTTTTCAAGAACACCAAAAACTTTTTTTAAAAACACTAATTTGAGCAAATCTTGAAAACGATCAATCAAATCATAAAACTTTGTGAATAACAAAGATTAACAAAACAATTACGCACACACTGATCATGATTTTAACATCAAAACACGAAAATTTGAAAGATTTACAGATCAAAGTCTTAAAAAATGAAGAACACTTACGAAGAACACAAGATGAACAGAAAATTTCCAGAAATTTTCTTCAAAGTATGATTTCTTCTTCTGAATTCACTGCATTCCTGCTCTGATACCAATTGTGAGTCCCACAATACAATCAAACTTTAATATTTATCAAGAATCAATGGCAAACTTATATGAACATTAAGAACACAATAGAAGGAGTAGAGAGAAAAAGTCAAACAGTCAAACTTCTATATATTTCTCAATGTTACGTGGATATTACAAATGAGCTCCTAACTCTACAAATCACTAGAGGACAAAACTATATATAGGGTCAAACAATAAACCCTCTAGTCAAAGTCAACAAAACTAACAAAGTCAAAGTAACTAAAATACTATTATTTATCTTTCAAGATTAATACAATTTAACACTAAAATTCAATCCTAACAAAATATATGCATAATTATGTATGAGAAAATGTGTATGCATGAATTATATTGTTAACATGCATAAAGTTTTGGAATATGCATGTATGTATGCATGCTTGACATACATGGTTTTGTGATGATGTATATGTGTGCATAAATTATATTATGCCAATTTGAGAGGTGCGTGTCTGTGTATGCACAAAATATTTGTGGAAAATAGTCTAAAACATATTTCTTTCACACAACCTCTTTGAATTTTATAAATTATTCCTTCTAAACTACCGCTTAAAGGCAATATAAAAAGGGAGTTTTCTTTTGAAGAGGGTTATCTTCAAAGTTTGGAAAGAAAAGAGTGTGAGAGAAAAAGTGTCTTTCTTCTAAAAATTCTGAAACTAGAAGTTTAGGGATTGAAGTTGAAGCAGTTTATGTTGTTGTTTCTGTTTTATTTTAAAGGTGAGGTTTCGTTTCCAATACCCAGTCTTTGAACTTATTAAGGGTTTAGATTTTTTTGATAACTTGTGCAGTTAATATGGTTTTATTTTCTGGAAATTTAAAGGTTAAAGAGAACCTATATCGAACAATGTTGTTTGATGAAAATTTATTTGATAAAAATGGTTTCTGGATAGTATTATCTGATGGAAGTATGTTTAAACCTTTTGGGATTAAAAGAGTACTTTTGTATCTTTCAAATAAGGTTGTAAATCTAGAAAATATATTGTTTGATTCTTCTTTCAAAATGTTTGTGACATGAGGTATGTTTTGAAAGAAAAGAGTTTTCAAAGGTTTCTTCAGGACGGTTGTGATTTCGGTCTGTTCAGTTTAGACAGAGTTTCTATGGGATGGTTGTGACTTCGGAATAAGAAGAACTATGGTTGGTCTGCAGCCTAGACCAGAGAGCTTCTGGTCTTTCGAGTCTTTTCCAAAGTATGTACTCGGAACCAGAGGAGCTCTGGTAGGTCTTTAAAACAAACTAGAGGGCCTTTGGTTATACGGGAAATCTTTTCAACTGTTTTCAAGAATATTGTGATCCAGTGGCTCTGTACGTGCTATACAGAAGCTCTGTATCAAGGAATTGGTCATGCGATTAGTCTTTCAAATTGTTTTCAAGATATAAAGGACCCAGAGACTCTGTATGTACTATACGGAGGCTCTGTGTCATGAAAGTCGTAAATTTTAAATCTTTAAGTATAAAGCTCTGTGTCTGAGCTCTGTCTTTTGAAACTTATCTTATTATATTTTCTTTCAAGTCTTAATTTTTTAAATATCTCTATTCAAATAAAACAGAGAACCAGAGGAGCTCTGGTTATATTTTTAATAATTCTTTTCTTAAAAGTTCTGTTTTGGTTAAATAAAAGAATGGTCATTTTGAGAGTTTAAGTATAAAAGCTTTGGTTGGTCGGAGTTAAAGCTCTGGGCCACTAGAGGAGATGTTTAATAAAAGAACTCTGTCATTTAGAGATAGAGGAGCTCTTGTCTTTTGAACTAGAAGGGTACTGGTCTTTAAGAACTTTTGGAGTTCTGACCAGTGGAATCAGAGGAGTTTTGCACCTCTATATTATATACGAGATACAAATTTCAGATATCATGATTTTGTTTATATGAAAAGTTGATTATAAATAAGTTTTGGTGATCTTCACCCTGTAATAGCAAAGAAAGGGGTATCTTACTAGACCTTCCGGTCTAACCCTCATTTTGTGTTTTAAATATGCATTGCAGGACCAGTAGGGTCTCAGAATGTTAAGAGGAAGGGGAAAATCTGATTATTTTCCTTACATGCTTATTTGCTATCTTGAAGATTAATCTGTTTTTGTAAAGATATATGTAGACATACATATGTTAGTTCAGAGTTTTCTTTTGGATTTTTTTAGATGTAAATTTTGTATATATTGAAACTCTGTACTAGTGGGACCAACGTGGTGTAATCTGTATTTCTTTGATATGAAATATATGATATATGCAAATGTGGAGTTTGGGGTATGTCACAAATTTGTCCCACTCCCAGTGCCATTCCCGCTCCCAAGAACGGGTCACTAAGTCGTCTCTTCACAATCTCCCAAAATGTGGTTTGCTTTTCTTCTTTGATTTGGTAATTTTTGTTCTTATAGAATGTGTTTAAAAACCCTAATTTATGTGTTGTATTTCTTTGATTTCTTCACTTGACAGCCTTAATTTCTCTTCATCGATTATTAGGCTCGATCTCTCCATCGCTTCTCCAGGTTTGATTTCTCTTTGTTCTTTTAATTTTTCTTTACTCTATTGAAGGTCAAGGTCTTGGTCAGTTATTAAATCACTGATTTAAGGTATACCTACAACCTACTTTCAATTCCCTCCAACTAATCTCGATTTCTCTTTTGATTTAAGGTTTGCGATCGATTGGTTTGTACTTCTTTGATGTTGAATCTTAGACCTAGTAAGTATGCTCCTGCAGTTTTATAAGTTCTTTGTTGGGTTGATATCTTATTTCTGGTTTGGTTTTGATTAATTTATCAATATCTTATTTTTGATTTTGCTTATCAACAACTGATCTCCTTGTGTTTCTTTAATTGCAGTTAAGAGCTCTTCTAGATGAAAGGTTTTCCAATTCATGTTTGGTACATGAAGAAGACAAAAAGAACGAAGAGAGGATTGGTGTTTTATCTTGTGCCCGATCACCAGAGTCTCATAATAATTTACAGGTTACACCAATAGTCTCGTCAATACCTTCGAAATGAGATCAATATCGAATATTTTTATATTTAATTATATTATTATATCATATATAATGTGATAACTGGGTTATTTGAATTGAAAAGTTTGGGGTGAATTTTATAATATGGTGAAAGTGAGGGGTGAGATTAAAAAGTTGATTTAAAATATCTTTTTACCCACTACCTCTTCTTTAAATATACATATATATATATATATATATGTGTGTGTGTGTGTGTGTGTGTGTGAGTTTTTTTTCATTTTAAAATATATTGCTTAGTGTTGGGTTCAAGTTAGAGCATTAAAGTTGTATTCAAGTTTCTCCTTAGAATAGCTTTATTATGTAATAGTGTAGTTTTACTATTTCCTAGTATAAATAGTATTTTCCTTTGTAATTGTCATTATGAAGTCATTAGCAGAACTGTAATCAAGATTAAAGCTGTAAATTTTTCTCTCTCAATCTAATCAATCTTTGATAATATTCTCTCTACTTTTATGTTCWTCTTGATTCTTGAAGATCATATCATATTTGTATGATTTCTGGACTTCACAATTGGTATCAAAGCAAGCTGCAGCAGTTTGGATTAGAGGATTAAACAGATTTTGCATGATTTTCAAGATTTTTTTTAAGATTCATCGATTTTGGTCATAATGTTCATCACTGTTCTTGAGAGTTCTTCATCCA
>NC_037530.1:15233622-15235226 GCF_001531365.2 Cynara cardunculus var. scolymus
GAACTGCAGTTGATCCTAATTCATACAATTTGATACGATGAGTTCACGAGAAGCAATGGCTATTGGTACTGATACCAAGCCACCTGTTCTGTTTCGTGGTGACTATAATCAGTGGAGAGACAGATTCCTGAATTTTATTGAGAGAATGAAAGAAAGAGATTTAATCATAAAATCTTTAATGGAAGGTCCTGCTGAATTCTTCATAGAAGTAGAAGCTGATTTAGTAGCAGGCTTACCTGCATAGAAAGTTCCTAAACTAAAGCAACATTATTCATCTGCAGAAAGGAGAGAGCTCATGCTGATGTGTTATGCAAATCTTATATGATGCAAGCACTGACTAATGATATCTACACCAGTATTGACAGTCATAAATCATCAGGTCACAGCATGTGGATTCAAATCAAAAAGATAATGATGGGTTCGAAAGTGGGAACTCAGTTGAAAATCACTAATTGTATTTCAGCATATGAAGAATCCAAGGCTAAAGAAGGTGAAAGTCTTGATGATGTTTACCATAGGCTTGCCAGACTGCTAAATGAACTGACAAAGAATGGAATTTCTAAAACTACAATAGAGATTAATGTTAAGTTTCTTAACAATCTCCAGTCAGAGTGGAAACCATTTGCCAATCATATCAGATTCAATAAACAGTTATCTGATATTGATTTTCATGAAATTTATGAAACTCTGAAACAAAACGAGTAAGATGTTTTGGAAATCCGAAATGCTAAGAAGAAAGAAAAGGAAGTTGCTGATCCTTTGGCTCTTGTATTTGAGAGAAAGGAGAAGAAATCTAAAAGCAGATCTTGAAAGCAAGTGAAGGAAGTTAGTCTGAAACAGAAGATAGTAACAGCTCAGGTTCAGATTCTGAAATGTCAAAGATCAAACAGGCAATGGCAATGCTGACTAAGGCATTCCAGAAGAAGTTCTCAAAAAGGCCACACTCGAACAATCAGAGATTCTTGTCAGGTTCAAAATATGAATACAAAGACAAGTTTGGCGAGAAGAAGAAGTATGAAGAGAAGAAATTCGAGAAGAAATATGAGAAAAAGCCGGAAGAAAAGAAGAATTTTATCAAAGGGACAGCTGATGAAAACACAAAGTGTTATAACTGTGGTAAGTTAGGCCACTTTGCTATAAATTGTAGGAAGCCGGTAAATCGCGATACCGACTACTACAAGAATAAATTTCTTCTGTTCAAACAAAGAGATGCCGGCAAAGCTCTTATGGCTGAGGACGAACACTGGTTGAATCTTACTGATGAAGAAGAAGAAACTGAAGCTGTTGCACATGTGTGCTTGATGGCTAAAACTGAAAATGATTTGTCAGGAGAAGACGAAGAACAGATGAATGATGAGGTATTACATCAATCATGCATTAAACAGATGAAAAAGATGATGCTTAAAATTCAAACTTTCCGGCAAGAATTAAAATCAGAAAAATTTCGTTCAAATAATTTTGAAGATCAATTAAAAACGCTAAAAGAAAGATATACCAAAATATATATTAAAAATGCTGGAAACTTGAATTGGGCTAAGTCTTTGCAATCTGAGTCCAAAATACTTGATGAATCATCCAATGTTTTAAAAGCCGAATTATCTGAA
>NC_037530.1:15236278-15244412 GCF_001531365.2 Cynara cardunculus var. scolymus
TTAAGTCTTTTACTTCTTTTAGACCATACCAATTCATGCATTCTGTGATATCTTCTGTATCTAAAAGCTTGATGTCAAAAAAACATTGGTTTGGTACGTATAGCATACCGCCAATGAAATCTCAGTTTAAAGGTCCTAAACTAAAATGGGTACCAAAACCCAATTGATTCAATATGTGTGGTTCTTAGACTCCGGATGTTCTAAGCACATGACTGGTAGAAAAGAATTACTATCAAACTTTGTTGAATCGTTTGGAGGTACGGTAAGATTTGGAAAMAATCAGTACGCACCTATCCTTGGATATGGTGATGTAATTTCTGGGAATTTAACAATTAAGAAAGTGTCGTTTGTCAAAGGACTTGGACATAATTTGTTTAGTATAGGTCAATTCTGTGATAAAAATCTAGAAGTCTGTTTCAAAGCTAACCAATGCAGCATCTGAACTACTGATGGTAAGGAGCTTTTAGCTGGATTTGGGTTAAGAAAGGGAGAAAGATTTTGACAAGTGTTTTTGGTTACTGAGTTCGAGCAAACAAAACGAAGAAAAGAAGAAAGCTTTTGTGTACTTATCTGATTATTTGCTGCTGATTAAAGTTATCATCTACTTGTGAAGTTAAGGTGAGTTTTTTTTACTTTAAAGCATCATTAGATTTGCTTTACTATAGAACCGTATGGTTCCATACATGGGATGTTATTTTTAGCATAAAATTGGGATTTGATATGTTATTACCAACTCACTGGAATAATGTGGCATAATCAGGAGAGGTATATCTTGGGATAAGAGTGGCATAATCAGGAGATACGTATATTGGAATAAGGGTGGCATAATCATCTGTTTGAGAAAATGAAATTTTGATCATGTGGGAACTGTTATCGCATACTTGTGATGCGATAAGGATGGTTTTATCGCATTCTTGTAATGCAATAAGTTGATATTGTCGCATCCTTATGATGCGAGAAATATATTTTTATCGCATCCTTATGATGCGAGGAAAGTATTTATCGCATATGTGTAATGCAACTAAAAGGGGTTATCGCATTCTTGTGATGCGAGGAAATGGTTATCGCATCAATGAGATGCGACAAGTTAATTGATGCGATAAGTTTGATATTTCATGGGTTTTATGCGATAAAAATGCGGTTGTCTCATCTATATGATGCGACAAAAGAGGTTTGATACAATAAAATGTTATTTACATAATATCATTTCAGTATTGGTTTTACAAAAAGTGTTTTGGTGATTTTCACCCTGTAATTGCAAATAAGAGATTTACTCAGTAGACCATATAGTCTAATCCTCATTTTGTGTTTAAAAATGTGCATTATAGGACGAGCACAGGTGGAGGGTAAAGAGAAATGAAAGATGTGAATGGGGGTTAGTATTGTTTTACATCTGTGGATTTTTGAGAAGCTGAATATGTGCATGTACTTGAAAATGTGTTATATACAAGTCATGTACTGTGTGAACAAAAAGTATGTAGCTACTTTTATGTGTAACAATCTGTACATCTGGGACCAATATATATATATTTGTATTTTATGTTTATGAAATATGTGGATTTTATGTAAATGTGGAATGTGGTATTACAAGTTTGGTATTAGAGCATGTGTTTAAGAGATTTAGGTATTCGACATGATGCCTAGACTTAAACTGTATTATTTGCATATTAAGGGTCCGTGACATTTGTAGAACCTTTAGGAATAAATATAATGGGTTAAAAGAATGATATGTAAGGTAAACTCAAATTACAACTGACCAATTTAATCCTGGGTTTACATATACATATTTGTGCTTGAATATCTTATTATATCTGGAAATGTGATTATATGAATATTAAATTTTGTGAAATATCATATGGCAAGTAACTCAAGAAGGTCTAAAATGATTGCATTGATAAACCCAAAAGAAAGAGATAACTCTCCTAAGAATATTTAAGAATCTACCAGCTGGTCGGGTAGAGGCATAGACAGGGGTAGAGGCAGAGGTCAAGGAAGAACATGAAGTATTATTCCTGAAATTCATTTGGAACAAGGAGAGTCAATCCAAGAAAATGTTAATGAGGAACAGAAAAGAACCAGATTTGTGAATCACGAGAAGACTCAACATCCTGAGTACGTTACTCGGGATATGCTTGCAGAGGAGATGAGTAAGCTCCGAAATACTTTAACTTCTATATTTGGAATTCCTGCTCCCGTGGAAACTGAAAGAGTTGAAATAAATCCTCAAGTTCATACCTCAAATGAAAGAGGAGGTGATGTTAAAATGTGTCTGACGTGTAAACCTCTGACTTTTTCTAGTGAGAGAGACCCGATAAAAGCTATATGTTGGCTAAAAGAGATTTAGTCATTCCTTAATACTAGCAAATGTTTATATGAAGATCAAGTTCGATTTATTGTTTCTATGCTCAAATCGAATGCTCTGTATTGGTGGGAAATTGAAAATCGGCCAAACTCAATATATTTGCAAACAATGTCATGGATGGAATTTATAGATAGTTTTAAAGAACAGTTCTGCCCTAAAGCAACAATGAGGTAGTTGGAGGAAGAATTTTTGAAGTTAGAAGAGAGGAATTGGTAAGGGAATACACCGAGAAATTTATTGAACACTCCAAATTTGCAGAGCATTATATTTCTTCGGAATCCCGTAAAGTGGAACGATATATTTAGGGATTGAAATCCTTTATTAGAGAGTTTGTTATTGTGATGAATCCTGCTACATTCCCAACTGTTGTTGACGTGGCTGAAACTACTGAAAGAAATAAGAATAGGCAGGGAGAAAGGATCGAAGAAAAGAGGAAATGGGAGGGATCTTCAACAAAATTTCAAAGACCCAAGTTTGTGAAATCCGAAAAACGACCAATTCAAATATTCAATGAGAGACGTTGCTGAAGATGTCACCGTGTCCATCAAGGTGACTGTAATGTTGAATAGAGAAGGTGTTACAGATTTGGGGAACCGGGGCATATTTCTAGAGATTGTCAAATACCTCAGTGCTCTTTTCATTGCAACTCCCAAAATCATATTAAACTCGGTTGCCTACAACTGAGAAATCAAAGATCAAACTTGGCTGATAATGCTTAGAGTAATCGTAGGAAGAGGTGAATCCAAAAGGGCTAAAGGGTGATCCTTTCAGATGTTAAGAAGGAAAGCGGATGAAGTCCCAGATGTGGTAGCGGGTACGTTTCTTAAAAACTCCGTATATACTAAGGTGCTATTTGATTCAGGTGCAAACTATTTTTTTATGTCGTAATTACTTGCTGGATGTTTTATATTTCAAACATGTACCCCTTGACTGTGGATTAGTAGTTGTTATTGCTAATGATAGTCAAATTTCTATTACCCAAGTATATAATGATTTTCAAGTAGAAATTGAGGGGTGTGTTATATCGATTCAATTATTCTCTATGCCGATAAGAGAATTTGATGTGGTAGTGGGTATGGATTGGTTTTCAGCAAATCAGACAAGTATTGTATGTAACAAGAAGATGATACGTATTGATCTGCTAGGTAAGGGGCCAACTGTGGAATACGGTGATCAGCGGAATCGTCATATAAGCCTGATTTATGTTTTAAAAGCCCAGAAATGTATTTAAAAAAGGTGTCAAAGTTTCCTGGCTAATTTGTTTGATTCTAAGAAAGAAAAATGTAAACAAGAATCTTTTCCATTAGTTTGTGAGTATCCAAAAGTATTCCCAGTTAAATTGTCCAGTTTACCTCCTGATCGGTTAGTTGAGTTCCGAATTGATGTAACACCTGGAGCGACAACAGTAGCTAGAGCGCTGTATCTTCTAGCACCATCTGAGCTAAAAAAAATTGATGACACAGCTGAAAGAGTAGCTGGATAAAGGTTTCATCAGATCTAGCATATCTCCTTAGGGTGCTCCAGTTCTATTTGTTAAGAAGAAATATGGGTCGATGCGAATGTGTACTGATTATTGAGAATTGAACACGAGTTGACAATAAAAAATATATATCCTCTACCTACAATCGATGATTTATTTGATTAGTTAGTCAGGGAAAGCTATTTCTATAAAATCGAATTTACGGTCGGGATATCATCAATTAAAAGTTCTAGATGATGATAAAGCCAAATATTTGAAGCCATTCTACTAGTAGCCGAGGTTGAAAAAGGATATTGCATGGTACGTAGAACATTTTCTGACGTGTCTACAGATAAAGATAGAACATCAACAACCCTATGGGAATTTGCAATCATTAGAAATTCCAATATGGAAGTGGGATCATCTAATGATGGATTTCATAATGAAGTTGCCACGAACTCCGAAAAGGTATTATGCTATATGGGTGATTGTGGGTCGCTTGACTAAATTTGCGCACTTTCTACCAATTAAAGAAGCATATCTACTGAAAAGACATGCAAGAATTTATATCAATGAGATTGTGACTCAACATGGTTTACCTCGAGATTCTGGATAAGCTTTCAGGAAGCAATGAGATCCCAAATTCAGTTAAGTACGGTGTATCACCCACAGACTGACGGGCAAAGTAAGGGAACAATACAAAAACTTACAGATATGTTGCGAGCTTATATCATTGACTTTGGGGGTTCATGCGAAAATCATATAACATGGATCAAATTTTCCTACAACAACAATTATCATTCTTGCATTCAAACGACACCTTATGAAATTTTATTCGATATAAAATGTCGAACGATGTTATGTTGGAATAAAGTGGGGGAGAAACAGTTGTTCAGTCCAGAGATTGTTCAGTTAACAACTGAAAAGATAGATCGAATTCAGAAAAGAATAAAGACTGCTCAGAACCGACAAAAGAGTTATGCCGATAAGCGTCGAAAGCCGATAGAATTTTAGGTGGGAGATCTTGTGATGCTGAAAGTTTCACCTTAGAAGGGGATCGTACACTTCGGAAAAAGGGGAAAACTAAGTCCGAGGTACATTGGGCCGTTCAGAATCAGTAAACAGGTTGGTGAAATAATGTATCAGTTAGAACTACGAGAGGAGCTCACCGCTATTCGTAACACTTCCATGTTTTTAATCTATGAAAGTGTTTAGCTGATCTGACCGTACCGTTACCTGAGATTCAGATTGATGACAAGTTAAGTTTTTTGGAAATTCCAGAATCCGTCACTGACCAGAAGACTAAAGTGAGACATAAAGAAATTAGTTTGATGAAAGTACAGTGACGATTCCATAAGGGACAAGAAGTTACCTGGGAACTAGAATCTGATATGAGAACGAAAAATTCTCAGTTGTTCGATTGATTGAATTTAGAATACATAATTCTTTTAAGGGGAGGATAATGTGATAACCGGGTTATTTGAATTGAAATTTTGGGGTGGATTTAATAATATAGTGAGAGTTGAGGGGTTAAATTGAAAAGTTAATTTAAAATATCTTTTTACTCACCGCGTCTTCTTTATATATATATATATATGTGTGTGTGTGTGTGTGTGTTTCTTTTTCATTTTAAAATATCTTGCTTAGGTTAAGAAAAGGAGAAAGAAGTTGAGGAGTGTTTTTGGTTACTAAGTTCGAGCAAATAGAAGGAAGAAAAGAAGAAACTTTTGCGTTCTTATCTGATTATTTGTTGCTGATTAAAATTATCAACTACTTGTAAAGTTAAGGTGAGTTTTTACTTTAAAACATCATTCGATATGATTTACTATAGAACTATATGGTTCAATACATGTGGTGTTCTGAAATTGATTATATGTTATTTTTAGCATAATACTGGGATTTTGATATGTTATTACCAACTGATTGGAATAAGGTGACATAATGAGGAGAGGTGCATTATGAGATAAGGATGACATAATAATGAGAGGTGTATTCTGGGATAAGTGTGACATAATTAGGAGAGACGTATATTGGGATAAGAGTGACATAATCATCTGTTTGATAAAATAAATTTTTGATCATATGGGAACTGCTATCGCATCCTTGTGATGCGATAAGGATGGTTTATTGCATTCTTGTAATGCGATAAGTTAATATTCGCATCCTTATGATGCGAGAAATATATTTATCGCATTTTTGTGATGCGAGGAAGGTATTTATCGCATATGTGTAATGCGACAAAAGGGGTTACCGCATCCTTGTGATGCGTGGAAATGGTTATCGCATTAATGAGATGCGACAAGTGGGGATTATCGCATGTATATGATGCGACAAAATGTGTGATCGCATCAATGAGATGCGACAAGTTGGTTTGATGCGATAAGTTTAATATTTCATGGGTTTGATGAGATAAGTTTGATATTTGATGGGTTTGATGCGATAAAAATGGGGTTGTCTCATCTATATGACAGGACAAAAGAGGTTTGATATAATAAATTGCTATTTAAGGGTAGCGGAGCAAGTTTGGTGATTCAAGGAGGACTATTTTTGTCAATTAATAGTTCATATATATTGGCTTCATTAGCTGATTTCTCTCATTATTAAATTCATTTCTTTCATCTTCTAGTGAGACGAGTCTCTCTATTCTCGCTCTCTAGTTTTCTTAGCTCTTAAGCTTTAGATTTATTCTTTTAGTGTTCATATTGTATAAATCTACGAATTGTTTTTTGTATTCATTTGTTTGTACCAATAAATCTATGAATCGTATTTGGTTTATGTGTTTAAATATGGTATTAGAGCACCTACTTATGTGATTTTGAGTTGTTCTTTGAATCTGTTTGATTCTTATTTCATCCTTGGCGTTCATCTTCTCACAGGTAAGTGTCTTTTGTATAGCCTTTCTGTTTCCCATTTCCTTTGAGTAAATGCTTGGCCTGTGATTAGGTGTCAAGGATCTTGTTAGATCCTGTTTAACTGATCACAACTGAAGTACTCCCTTGTTTTAAAGGCTTTTGTCTAGATCTGTTGTTCTTCCTTTGTATCTGTTTAGATCTATACATGTTATAACCAGGTTTGAGACAACCTGGGTTGAGGTAATTTATACGTGTTTATTATGTGGATTACATGAAATATGCATATCTAAGTAGAAATGCATGAACTATATATGTGAAATGTGAACATGATATTGTGCATGCATATATATATACTAGTGGTATACCCGCGCGATGCAGCGCGAGTGAATCATAATTCTGAAACATTAGTTTATCCTTGAATCATGAGTTTATTTGGTTATTTTGTAAGTCAACTAATATATAAAATTGAAGGTTAAAATTGTGGTTATTCTGTTCCTTTTCCKTTTCTACTTTTGATGCATCTTTTGGTTTATATTTGCTTTCCATCAGATGCCTCTTTTGGTTCATATTGGCTTGTTATTCACCCTCGCCTTCTTTCATGACTGACATGTACTTGAAATGTCAAAATCARTGGCTCCATTGACGGTTGACCCATGTACTACTAAAATAAATACAAGAGGAAGTATCACTTGAATAACTAAATTCAGACTATCAAAATACTTGCACTTACTACCTTTATACATGGAATACCATCATTTAGTGGAATGTTACCACAAAATACTCGAATTTCATATATCCCGCTCTCTTCAACACATAAAGGACATCAAAGGCACTACTCATTGTTTTCCAGTTTCGAGCTGACTAAAAATAAGAAACAAAAGGTATCATTAATTTTAATTTCTACAACATAACGCATTGAAAGCAACATAAAAATTACTTATTACATTGTTATACAGGTAGACAGATGGAACTTAAGCAATTTCAGTAGGATCAAATGGACTATAATCCAGTATTCCAGTTGGCTGAGTACCTGTTGATCAATCTTTGAACGTTCTCATCACTGTATAACTTGGATATAAATTAAATTTTCAGAAGATGAGATAGAGAAATTGTTATACCACCGACAGAATCCTTTGGAGATATTTGTGGATACAAGCGAAGCGAGAGTGAAGGCAGTGTAATATGTACTTGAAAGCTTTCTAACTCGAGTGAAGAAGGATATTGATAAGCATTCCTTAACAAGATAGATGTAGTCAACTGTATTAGAAAATAATCATATGGAGAAAACAAGATGATATTGAAGAACAAAAACCTTGTGCTTTGCTTACCTTTGCCAATCCAAAATCTGCAAGCTTCACCGATCCACTAACATCTACCAATATATTAGCACATCTGATATCCCTAGTACATTAAAATATAACAGTCAAATTAGAAAAATTGGCCAGGATACATCCATAGATA
>NC_037530.1:15244752-15247068 GCF_001531365.2 Cynara cardunculus var. scolymus
TGGGTCACGTTACCTTATCGAACTAACATGACAATGATTCAAAATCTTACCCAGTAAGAGCGATAACAAGGACCGAGAGTCTTACCCGGTAAGTGAGAGTAACGACTCTTACCCAACAAGTAAGAACGTACCCGCAGCAGCTGCARATRATAATAACTAMCCAACATCAAGCCCCAACCAAGATTCAAAATCTTACCCAGTGAAATGAACATTCAAATGACATATTTACCTTGCAAACCAGGTTGATACACTTGTTTTATCTGGTCGTCTGGTATTACTTAAAACACCTGCAATTGAAACATAACAACGTCTAATAAATGTCATGAAACAAAAATCAAATGCATTATAAGATTGCAAGCACTCGTTTCCTGTTTCTATTTAGCACTTTCTATTGAGACCCATCAAGCATATGCCATTCTATTGAACCAAGAGCCTTAATCATTAATTTGGTTCCAGATATAATGAGCTTTGGTTCTAAATCTTACACTTAAATAAAGGGATGTAACCCCTTTACATTCAATTACACAGGGAATACTTTTTGATTCACAATAATATCTACCTATAAAGTGCCCAGGAAGAACGATTAATAAAGGTCTATTTTTTAACTGACAATACAGCTAAACAATCCTTCTACCCAGACTGTCATTGACTACCTGCTGCCCATTGTCATCATCACGGTGGATCAGGATACTTACCTGGTGCCCATTGTCACCATCACGGTAGATCAGGATACTTACCTGCTGCCCGTTGGCACCGACCTCTTAGGATTTGTACAACAAAAAAACATGATAGATGAAAAGCAAAAGAAAAAACAACCAGTTTGACAGCAACATTTTTTTAGTAATATAAACTAATTTTAGTTGATTTAATTGTTTCTCATGAACACCCATGTCAATTTGCTAAGTWGAAAAGGCTCMTTCRGTYTCAAAGCCAATGTATACCCTTCTTTCTGTACCGACAAAGAATCAAACTAAGGGGCCGTTTACCAAATATTTATCCGGTAAGTGCTTACTGGTAAAACTTAACACTACTATTTACTTACCGGGTAAGATTTTAATCCACCAAAACGACATCGCATGTAACAATTTACACGGTAAGCGTTTACCGTGGTAAGAGCCGTCGTCATCACTTACCAGGTAAGACTTTCAGTCCGTGTCTTTGCTCTTACCACGTAAGATTTTTGGTCATTACCATATTCATCTGGTAAGGAAATATAACTTGGTAAACGACCCTTTATTTCACAGAGAAACTGCCCAATATAGGGAAGGACGACARAGAATGCTGTCAAAGAAAGACCCAGAACCTCTGTTCTCTGAAATCCCATCATGGAATTAAACAAAATCAAATTGTTTGAAAAAACTAACATGAGAAAARTTAGTTCAGTTCTTACGAAGAGGAAGTCGAACTCAAAATGTTAAAGATGAGAAAAATCAGGTCGATAAATCTGAATTGCAGCTCCCATTCATCAAATGTTTTTCAAAAAATATGAGCCTCAAGTAGAGAAATTAATCACCACAKCAAACCTGCATAACACACAGACCCCATAGCAGAAAWTTAACATTAGATCTGAACCAAGGAGATGGAGGACATATTAAGGGCATGATAGTCCCAAAATTACTCATAAAAAAGATTCAATTCCCTAGGAAATATCCATAAATCTGATCTAAATAAACAACCAACAAAACTTCTGCAAATTGGCCAAAGGCCATTGCAAAAATGCCCATCCAAAACAATAACCCACGCTCTGAAAACCAAAAAGAACCACCCATCCAAATATGACTAATTGAAATGTTGTTTCCATTCGAGAGAGAGGGTGCACAAAACATAAACCAACAATTGAAACAAACCCATATAATAGGAGCCAAAAAAATTAAGGATAACCAAACATAATTGATCATAAGCTCCAATATGATCTTGGCCAATAAATACACCCTCCTCGACACTACTTAACGGGAGGAATAAGTACATTGAGCGTTTGCTATTAAAAAGGAAAGAAAATAAAGAAAAGATCTTAAGTCGATCGATGATGCAAGAAGGAAAGAATTGATGTTACCTCGAGAGCAATGGACTGAGGAATCGCTACACAATAATGAACTCAGATGGGATGCAATACCTATATGAGATTCTTGTAAAAAACCTATATCYTGAAAGTTTATGTTACTGATGAGTGAGACTGTAAGAAGACATACTATGCGAGAAGAAGATCATAACATGGAAAGTTTATGTTACTGATGAGTGAGTCTGTAAAAACCTATCCTGAAAGTTTATGTTACTGATGAGTGAGACTGTAAAAACCTATTTCCCCTTTTTCTTGGA
>NC_037530.1:15252087-15253476 GCF_001531365.2 Cynara cardunculus var. scolymus
AATGCAGGATTGAGCTAAGGAAATGTTATAAATGTAGTGAAACAGGTCATTTGTCGAATGTTTGCCCAACAATAAAAAGGTGTTTTAATTGTAATTCTCTAGATCACCTCAGACCAAATTGTCCTCAAATGAAAGCCCCACAATTAACCATGGGGAGTAATACGTCAACAGGCCGAGGAAGACCAAATATAGGCAGAGGAGCAACGGGTGGGGCGCGGGGTCGATCTTTTCAAATTACCAAACATGAAGCAAAAACTATACCCGATGTAGTAACAGGTACATTTTTCGTGAACTTCTTACATGCTAAAGTGTTATTTGACTCGGGTGCAAACTTCTCGTTTGTATCCCCATCATTTGCCTTATGTGCTCGTATGAATTCTGTGCCACTTTAACGATAAGTTAGTAGTTGATACTGCTAACAGTCAAGTATCTGTAAGTTATATGTTTAAAAACTGCACTATCATGATTGAGGATTGTGAGCTACCCATCCGATTGTTTCCCATGCCTATGAAGGAATTTGATGTGGTAGTAGGAATGGATTGGTTAGCAGAAAATAAGGCCAGCATCGTTTGCAATGAAAAGATTATTAGAATTATTTTACCTAATAGAGGGACACTCGTAATTTATGGTGATCATTAGGATCATCGTATCAGTTTGCTATCTGTGATGAAAGCCATAAAATGTATCCAAAAGAAATGCCAAGGATTTTTAGCTTACATAATTGATGCTAAGAAAGAAAATAGTAAGCAAGAATTAATTCCGATTGTCAGTGAATATCCTGAAGTCTTTCCAGAAGACTTGTCAGGACTACCTCCAGATAGAGTTATTAAATTTGGGATTGATTTGATACCTGGAGCAGCACCTGTAGYAAAAGCACCGTACAGATTAGCTCCATCACAATTAAAAGAACTGGTTATGCAATTAAAGGATTTGTCAGACAAAGTATTTATTAGGCCAAGTACTTCACCATGAGGAGCTCCAATTCTGTTTGTGAAAAAGAAAGATGGCACTATGCGTATGTGTATTGATTATCGAGAGTTAAACAAACTAACCATAAAGAACAAATATCCATTGCCCAGGATCGATGATTTGTTTGATCAACTGGTAGGAGCCAGTTATTTCTCAAAGATAGATTTGCGATCAGGATACCATCAGTTGAAAGTCAAAGAATGTGACATAGCAAAAACAGCATTCCGAACTAGGTACGAGCACCATGAATTCTTGGATATGCCATTTGGTTTAACTAACGCACCTGCAGCTTTCATGGATCTAATGAATCGAATATGTAGATAATACCTCGATAAATTTGTCATTGTATTTATCGATGATATTCTTATATACTCCAAAACACAAGAAGAGCATGCAGAACATCTTCGATTGATCCTTGAG
>NC_037530.1:15254231-15272684 GCF_001531365.2 Cynara cardunculus var. scolymus
AGTGGCGATGAAAATAAGTTTAAACCCAGATTTGCATAAGAAAATACAGAGATGCCAAACAGAGGCTGTCAAGGAAGAAAACAAGAAATCAGAAAAAGTAAGTAAAATAATTTCCATCATGAAACCAAATGGGGAAGGAATATTATGTTTCCAAGGTCGGATATGGGTACCAAATTATAGGAATACTCGAGAAACCATCCTAAATGAGAGCCACAAGTCCCGTTATTCCGTCCACCCAGGTACCAACAAGATGTACAAGGATATGAAGGCATTTTATTGGTGGCCAGGTCTCAAGAAAGACATCGCAAGATATGTAGAACGATGCTTAACTTGAAATGGGATCATATTACGATGGACTTTATCATGAAATTACCCCGAACTCCAAAAGCTTATGATGCAATATGGATAATAGTGGACCGACTATCAAAGTTTGCACATTTCATACCAATGAAAGAGACTTATTCATTGGAAAGATTGGCTCAAATCTATATCAAAGAAATTATGACTAGACATGGAGTTCCATTGTCCATCATATCTGATAGAGACAGTCGCTTTACTTCAAAGTTCTGGGAAAGTCTGCAAAGAGCTTTGGGATCACAAATCAGATTAAGTACGGCTTATCACCCACAAACAGATGGACAAAGTGAAAGAACCATCCAAACTCTCAAAGACATGTTGAGATCTTGTGTCATCGACTTTGGGGGATCATGGGAAGAACATTTGCCGTTGATAGAATTTTCCTACAATAATAGTTATCACTCCAGCATCCAAGCGGCACCTTATGAAGTCCTATATGGAAGAAAATGTCGAACGCCGTTATGTTGGAATGAGGTAGGTGAAAAACAGTTGACAGGTCCCGAGATTGTGCAAGAAACGTCTGAAAAGATTGACCAGATTCGAGCAAAAAATCAAAACTGCCCAGGATCGACAGAAAAGCTATGCCGACAAACAAAGAAAACCAATTGAATTTAACGTAGGTGACTTTGTAATGTAAAAGGTATCTCCATGGAAAGGTGTTATGAGATTTGAGAAGAAAGGTAAGTTAGTCCAAGGTATATTGGACCATTCAGAATCTGCAAAAGAATTAGACCAGTAGCTTATCAATTGGAATTACCAGAAGAACTCCGCTTAATTCACATCACCTTTCATGTATCAAATCTACGCAAATGTTTGGCAGACTCAAGTTTAACAATACCACTTCCTGAGATTAAACTTCACAATAAGCTGAGTTTTATCGAGACACCAGAGGCAGTAACTGACAGAAAGACCAGAGTATTGAGAAAAAAGGAGATCAGTTTAGTAAAAGTGCAATGACGTTTTCATAAAGGTTCAGAAGCAACTTGGGAATTAGAATTTGACATGAGAACCCAATATCCATGGTTATTTGAATAAATGAATTCGGGGACAAAATTCTTTTAAGGGGGGGAAGAATGTTATAACCAGGTTTGAGACAACCTGGGTTGAGGTAATTTATACGTGTTTATTATGTGGATTACGTGAAATATGCATATCTAAGTAGAAATGCATGAACTATATATGTGAAATGTGAACATGATATTGTGCATATATATATATATATATATGAAATGATGGCATGATATGTATGTAATTTATACATACATACATGTGGTGTGAAGCATACATGAGGTGGTGCATATTTGTGATAAATTGTTCTGGTGGAAACATTATTATAATATTTAAAAACTTATACCTTCATGGTTAAAAAATCATGAATTTTATACTAAAAAAACCCACTACCCAAGGTTATTTCTATTGACTAAAGCTTTCACCGCCTATGAGTTTTATAATTTAAAATAATCTTCACCGCCATGGTGAGAGTATTTAAAGAAATAAAAATATAAGATTCTATCTTATCATTTCATTTGAAGAAAAATCTATTGAAAGAGAAAAGAAGTATTGTGGCGGTGAGAAGTGTTCTTGAACAAATCTTTTGTTCAAAGTTGTTTGAAGAGTTTATGTTTTGCTGTGTGTTTTAAAACTTCAGAATCTGTGATTGTTAAGGTGAGTTTTTAAACTACCGTTGATTATAAACTGTGAGTTTTATAAATACTGTTGATTTTACACTGTGAGTTTTTTATGACTAGAATCTTTATATATTTTGTTATATAAGCTGTTGGGTTTTGATATTGGTTTTGAAGAAAAGATGGTAAAACTATTTTGATAGTTTAAAGGTGTTATTGTTATATATTTGTGTATTAAAAACCGTTTTGGGAAAGATAAAGAAGAGATTACTTCTTTAAAACAGTTTTGGAAATGATATCCTGTTTTGAGGATTTAAAAGGGACATGATATTTTTGGAAATCATTGAAAGAACAGACTGTTCTTGAGTTTGAGAGGTTTTAATGATAAAATTGTTGGTTGAAAACTATAGAAAATATTCTTTTGAGACGAATGTGATTTTGATTTGTCTTCATTTGGAATTAATCTATAGATKTTATGGATAAAACTATGAATGAGGATTCGATAAGATGGTTGTGATTGCGGTCCTTCATCCGAACTAGTTCATAKATTTTGAAGAAGAAATAAGGGTGGCATATCAAGGAGAGGTGTCTTTTGGAATAAGGGTGGCATATCAAGGAGGGGTGTCATTTGGAATAAGGGTGGCATATCAAGGAGAGGTGTCTTTTGGAATAAGGTTGGCATATCAAGGAGAGGTGTCTTTTGGATATAAGGGTGGCAATTGTGTGTGAATATTATAGCTCTTACAATTATGTCTTTTAAGATTACAATAGATTTGAGTCCTTACTTCTTTGTGATTTGAGAACTCAAAGATATTGTTCTTATTAGAAATAATAGTATTGATGTTATTGAGAAGGGGAAAACTTGGCCTATGGCCATTGATATTGGTTAAAAGTATTTTGGAACAAAATGGTCATTTTATGAGGAATCAGAGGGGCTCTGGTTGTTCCTTGTAAGGGACCAGAGGGGCTCTGGTTGGTCCTCATTATTGGACCAGAGGATTCTGGTTATTGATTTGGAGAATGAGCAAGTTTTTTACTAAATGTACTAATTAGACCAGAGACTTTGTATTTATTGATAAGAGTTTCTATGTCAATCATATTTTTAGAAGTTTTTAAGAAAAGGATTTTATACTTAGTATCTTTTTATGAAAAACATACCAGAAAGGCTCTGGTTGGCTTACACGTTGAACCAGAAGCTCTGGTTAGTGCAACCAGAGGCTCTGGTCGAGGAACCAGAAGCTTTGGAAGAGAGACCAGAGGGTCTCTAGTCCTATATTTCAAGTGTGGTTTGGAACCAGAGGCCCGATGGACCGAAGCAATTTGTTTTTAGTTTTGCTTCATAAGATGAAGTATTTGAAATAAATGTTTTGATGATCTCCACTCTGCATTACATAAAAGAGAACCTCACTAGACATTCATGTCTAACCCTCATTTCGTGTTTTCAAAATTATGTGTGCAGGTAAAGATAATAAGGGAAAGAGCATTATGTGAATTACTTCCCTATGTGCTTAGCTGTTTTGGAAGCATAGATGCTAGGATACAAGAACATGTACTTTTGAAATTTTTGGGTTGCGTATTTTACATTATACTCTTGTATCCAGGACCTATGTGGGGGAAAACATGTATTGTATATATGAAATATGTGTTATATGCAATGTATGGATTTGGGGTGTTACAATACAATTCTTGAGTAAATGATCATCTATATGTTTTTGGTTTTAAAGATCTTCTTAGATGTGGTTAACCAAACGTTGTTGAAATACTCTCCTGATTGTTTGTTGTAAATAGCAGTTTGGATCTGTTCTTCTTTAAAGTTTTCCTAGAGGTTTGGTTGTATTCCTTTAGTTCTTTGTATTGTGGTTATGCTTCCTTTCTATCTGTTTAGATCTGTATGGTTCTTGAGTAAGTGATCAGCTATATGTTGTTGGTTTTAAAGATATTTTTTTGTTAACTAAACATTGCTGACATACTCTCTTGTTTGTTTGCTTCAAATAGTTGTTTTAGATTTGGTTTTCTTTGGGTTTTGCTAGAGGTTTGGCTGTATTCCTTTAATCGTTTATTCTTTGAGTAAATGTGTGAGCAAAATGATCTGGTTCTTAACGATTTTTACAGATCGTTACACTTATAGTCGTTTCCAAAATACTCGACACATATTATGTTGTTAAAAGACCTATTGTTGATTGTGTGTTCTTTAAAATCCGCTTAATTCTCCTGTTGAGTATATGAGTAGTTAAATCTTGTAACACTTCAAGATCTGTTATAGATCTCTTGTTGCAGATGTTCTAAGATACTCTGTGTGTTTTGTGGTTTTTGTTTTAAATTTTGTTTCAATTCCTTGCAGATATGTTTGTTCCTTTATTTTCTTCTTTCCAAGTACATGCGTCATTGTGGACATTTGTTAAATAGATCCTGTTGATCTTCTATTCTGTTCCCGTGATTATCTTGGATGGTTTGTTATCTGTTGCTTCATGTTTGTGTGACAATCTGTTCTGTGTGTTCCATTGGTGCTATTGTTCTTTTTGTGTTCAGGTTCTTCCTAGCCCCTTTACATCCGTTTGTTCTTCATCTTTAACCTTTGGTTAAAGGTGTGGTTTGCTCTTCATTGACAGGTTGATTTATTCCTCTCTATATTCTTGTTATATCTGTTTTTACTCCATGGTGGTTGTGTTTTTCCTTTTTTTGTTCCTTATATCTATCTCTTGTCCTTCTTGAGCTGAATAGTTGGCTTGATCTAGCACCTTGAGTGTTTTAGGAATCTTGTTGTACCTATTCAGTCTCTTTTTTGTGTCTGTGGTCATGTCTAGTTCTGTTGCTGTCATAGAAAGTCCAATGGAATCCAAGGTCACTAATATAGACTTTGGAGATCCGTTATACCTTCAACCCAGTGGAACCATGTTACTAAATATGGAACTAAGTGGAACTGATAATTACAAAGTGTGGGTTTGTGCTATGGTGTAAGCATTAGAAACTAAAAATAAGGTTGGCTTTATTGATGGTTCCTATTCTAGGCCTTTAAATGACCCCATCTTAGAAAGACAATGGATTGTTGTAACTCTATTGCTCTTTCATGGATATTGAGTTCTATGACAGAGGACTTGTTCCTTGGTTAAGTTTTTCCAGAAGAGACCTCTAAGGTCTGGGAGGAGTTAAAAGAAACCTATGATAAGGTAAATGGTTCTGTTATGTTTAATCTCTATCAAAATATTAACTCTTTAAGTCAAAATGGTACCTCTATTTCTAAGTATTATCATAAAATCAATTCCTTATGAAAACAATTTGATGCCCTTGTCAAACTCCCATCCTGTACTTGTAATGTTTCACAAGATTTTTTTGAGCACACTAAACTGATTAAGCTCATGCAATTTTTAATGGGACTTGATGACTCATATCAACCTGTTAGAAGTAATATCTTGACTAGTGATCCCTTCCCTTCGGTTAAAACTGTTTTCTCTCTTGTTTCAAGAGAAGAATCTTATAGAAGGGGTAATATGTCGCATTCTAACTCCAGACCTCAGAATGTTACCTTCCTTAGTAAGACCAATGATAATAAGTGTCGGTTTAGTAGAACTTCTTTCTTAACCTGCAAACACTGTGGTGCTACTAGACATACTATAGAAAGGTGTTTTAAACTCATAGGATTCCCCAACAGATTTCAAAACAGGTCCAAACCTTCAAACCAAACCCAAAGGAATACGGAAAGTAATGTTTGTGTTTCTGAGTCTAATAAAACAGCTACTTCTAGTTCTTCTCTTCCCTTCTCTGAAGAACAGATTGCTAAGATTCTTGGGTTAATTGAACAAAATCACTCTTTTGAAGGTGCCTCTACTAATATGGCAGGTAACTTCAAATCCCTCAATTCTGGTTGGATTATTGATTCTGGGGAAAATCAACACATGACACATAACACTGCATTTCTTAATAATGTTGTTGACATTTCTGAACTTGACCTTAGGGTCAGTCATCCAAACGGAACCAAGGCTAAAATTAATAAAGTTTTGAAATTTTCAACTATCTAAACATGTAACTTTGTTTGATGTCTTGGTTGTCCCAAATTTCAATGTTAACCTGCTGTCGATTCACAAACTTGTTAGGGATAATAAGGTCTTTGTGGGGTTTGATGAGTCTAAATGTTATGTCCAGGATTTTCTACGAAGGAATGTAGTGGAGACTTGTAGTCAAGAAGGGGGTCTGTATTGCTTTGATCAAAACTTTAATAGTACGCCTACTTGTAATCCTCATAGTTCTCAAGTTTTTAATGTGTCATGCCTAGCTTCTGCTCAGCTGTGGCACAACCGTCTTGGTTACCCAGCTGATCAAGTTTTGAAAGTCTTGAAAAGTTATCTTAAAATTGAAAATGAAAACTGTGGTCCTTGTGAAATTTGTCACAAGGCCAAGCAGACTCGTGAGAAGTTTGAATCTAGTATTCACAAATCAAAAAATCTAGGTGATCTTGTGCGAGATGTTTGGGGACCCTATCAGGTCCAAAGTATGAAATGAAATAAATTTTTCCTTACTATAGTTGATGACTTTACACGAGCTGTTTGGGTTTTTTTGTTAAAAGGGAAAAATGAGGTTGCTGAAAATATCATTACCTTTTATAAATTGCTCAGCAATCAGTTTAGTAAAACTGTTAAGGTTTTTCGAAGTGATAATGGGTCTGAATTTTTAAGTCAAGAATTGTGTGAGATTTTTAAATCCAAAGGTGTTATACACCAAACTTCTTGTGTTTATACTCCCCAACAAAATGGGGTTGTGGAGAAAAAGCATCGTCATTTGCTAAATGTAGCAAGGGCTCTTATGTTTCAGGGAGGGGTTTCTTTAAATATGTGGAGTGAATGTGTTATGACTTCCACCTACTTGATAAATAGGACTCCTTCTTCTGTGTTCAACGGTAAGTGTCCTTATGAGCTTGTTTATGGTTTCCAACCTGTCCTTTCACATCTTAGAAATTTTGGTGTCTTTGCTTTGTTGTCATACCTAATATTACAGATAAATTTTCTCCTAAATCTAAAAAGTGTATTTTATTAGGATATGTCAGTTCAAAGAAAGGTTACAAACTTTATAGTCTAGACACCAAGAAATATTTTATCTCTCGTCATGTAAAATTTTATGAAAATATATTTCCTTTTAAGATGTCAAAGAACAAGGATGATAATATCAGTAATGAAGATGATAGCAGATTAAATTTATTTGATTTTATGGGTACTTCAACTTTACCTTCATCTCCCAATGATGATACTAGGGACAACTCCATGAGTTGTGAGAATACTCATCAATCTGATTTTGTCCCTAATAGTAATAATAATAGGTTACTTGGTAGCCAAAATAGAGCTTCCAATGAGTTTCCTGTAGGCACCTCAAATGATTCAAATAATCAAGAAAATTCAACACAAGTCGAAGATAGTCTTGATCGAGTTACCAGATGGCAACTCCTGAGTAGCACAAATTTGGTTGCTAGTACACCTCAAAATGATGATAGTCTTGATTCTGAGGGAACTCTATGTAGACCTTCCTCTGTTCAATCTACAAGGCAATCTACTAGAGTCTCAATGTTTCCACAAAGGTTCAATGATTTTTTTGTTGAAGGGAAAATTAAATATGGTTTGGAAAAAGTCGTTAATTATTCCCATCTTACTTCTGAAAATTTGAGTTTTGTATCTAGTCTAAATAAGTCTGTTGAACCAAATTTTTTTAAAGAAGCTTGTACGGATAGTAATTGGATAAATGCTATGAATGATGAAATGGAAGTTTTGCATAAAAATGGGACATGGATTATAACATACTTACCTCAAGGTAGAAAACCATAGGCTGTAAGTGGATATATAAAATAAAATAAATCTATTAGGGAAATAGAGAGGTATAAAGCTAGACTTGTTGCTAAAGGATATAGTCAGAGAGAAGGTCTTGATTATGGTGAAATCTTCTCTCCTATTGTTAAGATGGTAACTGTTCGTTGTATTATATCCTTAGCTGTGAGTCCAAAATCACTGATCAATCTTCATAATAGTTCATAACAATGGTAGATCTGATGTAAATCTTGTAAGAACACAATATGAACTTTAAGAACAACGAGAGAGAAAGTCAAACTATACAATTCAGTCAAACTCTCTATTATGTATGTATATTACAAATGAGCTCCTCACTTTTCAAATTACAAAGACCACTACCTATTTATATGGTCAAACTAACAAAGCAAAGTCAAAGTCAAACTTCTATAAGAAAAGTCAAACACGCTGACTTTTACAATTATAGACTATTTATAAACTTTCAAGACGAATACAATTAATACTGATTTCTCAGTCCTAACATTAGCTGTTCAGAATAAATGGAATTTATTTCAATTAGATGTTAATAATGCTTTTCTGTATGGTGATTTGGTTGAAAAAGTTTACATGAATTTGCCTGGAGGTTATTATAATTCTGATGATAAGCATGTTTGTAAACTTGTTAAATCTTTATATGGTTTAAAACACGCTCCCAGACAATGGTATGCCAAACTTTCTTCCTGTCTAATTGAAAGTGGCTTAATTCAAAGTGTTAATGATTATTCTCCGGTTATTATGAAATCTGAATCTGTGTTTCTTATTCTATTAGTATATGTGGATGATATTGTCATTACTGGAAATAATCAAGCAGAAATAGAAAATATGAAAATGTTTTTAAAAGGTAAATTCCTTATAAAAGATTTAGGAAAATTTAAGTTTTTCTTAGAATTTGAAATCTTAAACTGTGAGAATGGAATATGTATGTCTCAACGAAAGTATTGTTTGGAATTACTACATGAATTTGGATACTTAGGCAGTAAGCCATGCAACACTCCTATGGATAGAAATTTAATTGTTTCAAGTTCGAATAGTAATAAGGATCCTCCTTTATCTGATCATACTAGGTATCAAAAATTAATTGGCAAATTGATTTATCTTCTTGCTACTAGGCCGATATTGCTTTTGGAGTTCACTGCCTAAGTCAGTTTATGCATTCTCCTAAATGGTCTAATCTGAATCTTGCTTTGCATGTTCTTAGATATTTAATGTCTTCTTCAAGTAAAGGTGTTAGCTTTACTAGATCTACAAATTTTACTTTAACAGCATTTGTTGATGCTGATTGGGGTAAGTGTCTATCTTCTAGACACTCAGTTACTGATTTTTGTCTGTTTCTCGAAAATTCAATGATTTCTTGGAAAAGCAAGAAACAAAGTATTGTTTCTCGTTCTTCTGCAGAATATGAATATAGAGCTATGACTTCTACTGCCTGTGAAATTTTATGGGTTCTAAAAATTCTTACAGATTTAAATATTGCAAATTTACTTCCTGTATCTTTACATTGGGATAATAAATCTGCTATTCAAATTGCTAATAACCCTGTTTTTCATGAGCGAACTAAACACATTGAAATAGATGTTCATCAAATCAGAGAAACTATTAATAAAGGGATATTAGAAATTGAAACTTTTTTGTCTTATGAACAACCAGCTGATACTTTTACTAAAGCCCTTGGTGTTAACTGTTAATCATCATAATTACTTGTGTTTCAAATTACGAATGATTGATTTGTTCAAAAGTCATGATTGAGGGAGAGTGTTAAAATACATGATATCTAATCCAATCTTAACTATTTATCGTAAGGGACAAAAGTTGTCAAAGTCTAAAAGCTGGATATGGAAGTACAAGGGTTGCGCCTCATTTTCTGGAATCGTCTAAAGGTAGCGAAGCAAGTTTGGTGATTCAAGGAGGACTATTTATGTCAATTAATAATTCATATATATTGGCTTCATTAGCTGATTTCTCTCATTATCAAATTCATTTTTTCATCTTCTAGTGAGACGAGTCTCTTTATTCTCCCTCTCTAGTTTTCTTAGCTCTTAAGCTTTAGATCTATTCTTTTTAGTGTTCATATTGTATAAATCTACGAATCATTTTTTGTATTCATTTGTTTGTATCAATAAATCTATGAATCGTATTTGGTTTATGTGTTTAAACATGGTATCAGAGCACCTGCTTCTGTGATTTTGAGCTTTTCTTTGAATCTGTTTGAAATTTATATTTCAATACTTGTTATATGGTCGGGTCACATGATTTTTTTTTACATTTTCACTACAGAACTTGGTTACTTTTTCTTAATTTTTAAGCTTAAACTATTCATTTGACACCTACAAGTGTTCTCTTTATAATTAGTCATCTTTATCTTTATTTGTTTATCAAGCATTTTTAAACATTATGGAGCAATTTGGATGTAATGTATTCAATGATGGTCTTTATCAAGACTAATTATGTGAGATAGTGTAATAGAAGTGTGAACAAACATAGACGAACACTCCAACGATTTAGTCAATTTCTTCTAAGTACAATCTCGTTGGTCGTGTTTAATATTCTTATATACGAAAACATGTTTTATCTGTAACAACCCTTCTTTCATGGTCTCAAGCTAGTTGACATTGGGATCGTCTCGTTTACATGCGGTTTTGTGGATCGTTGGAAGCTATGAAAGACTAATAATGAACATCATCTTGTATTCTTTATCACGTAAATTTGAATAATGGACAATTTATTTTTATTTTGTTCATTTAATATGTATTTTATATATAAATGTTTATTTGTACCACAAAATTCGAATAAAATGAGTAATAGTTTTCAATTATTTTTTTAATAAAAAATTTAAAATTACCTACCGATCATTGGTGGATAAATTTGTCAGTAATTTTTTTTAAATAATTATTTATATAATTAAATTACTGGCGGATAATCTGTCGAAAATTTAATTAAAATTTTAAAATAAGAATTAAAAGTGTAACTAAATTACTGACGTAAAATCCATCGGGAATCCATCAGTAATTTAATCTTAATTATAAATTTACTTAACTAGTTCAAGAAAATTGAAAATGTTCAATTCATAGGAAATCAGTGGTAGATTTTTGGTTGCTAAATCCGTTGGGAAAAGTCAATCTGTCGAAATTTCGTCGGAAATTGTGTTTTGCGGCGGGGTTTTGCGGCCGACAAATCCGTCAAAAATTAAGTTTTCAGATGGATTTTCGACGGATTTGGCCGTCATAAAACTCCCTTTTTTAGTAGTGCCACAACTTGAGAAATCAAATGCAAACACAATAAATCACTACATCAAAATTGGGTTTATAGGACACCCTCAATCTCTAAGTGTGATAACCGAATCCTGGTTATCATCTGAAGTAATTAATACGTGATTATTTGTTAAATGATTACGTGATGGCATGAAAAACTGATATATTTGATAATGCAAGTATATGAAATTTTATGCATAAATATATATGCATAATGCGAATATACATGACTAAAATATGTTATATGCATGAAGTATGTTATGTGCATGAAGTTGGTGTATGCATGGGGTGTGTCATGCATGTGCACGCATATAAGAGGTTTTTGAACCGCCTTACTATTTTTAGAAAAATATATATATGAGGGTGAGGCTATTCATGCAATCTTCTTCTTGCCATTTTTTGAAATCTTGCCATTTTTTGAAATCTTGAGAAGGATTTGAGAAGAAGTATGTCCGGATTGCATATAAGTTGGGAATCAAAGTTGGTTTCATTTGCTAAATTTTAAGGTGAGTAATATTATTCATCTTATTTCATACTAAAAAGTAATTCCTTTGATTTAGATACTGAAATGTGTTGAGAAACTATCACCTGGATTTGAATGTAAATCGGACATAGTGTTGTCTAGATTTAAGAAAAATCGATCATAGTGTTGACCAGATTAGAATGTTGGTGAGATTTTGAAATATGTAAATCGGACAAATGATTTGAACGGAGAAGTAGGAATACGATCAAGTTGTCCGATATGTTTTATTCCGTATGATGCGTTGTCCGGAAATAAACCGGACAAGGCTTAATCGATTTAAATATCAAATTGTCCGGATTCATAAACCAGATAAGAGGACATGTTGTCTGGACTAGTAAACCGGACGATTAATATTGATGACCGGATTAGCTAAACCGGCCAAGGCTTGACCGAAGATGAAGCCCGGCCAAGTCTGTGTTGACCGGATTTGTGCATTGTTTATGTAAATCATCAATTGGTTATTCTTTTAAAAAGAATGGGAATTTTTGATAAAGATGATTCTGAACTAATGATATTACATTGGGACATCTATGGCTGCGGTCTGTTCTATATGGAATTATATTGTTTAAATGTTTTGATGAGGAAATAAGGATGGCATATCAAGGAGAGATGTACCATGGGATAAGGGTGGCATATCAAGGAGAGGTGTATCATGGGATAAGGGTGGCATATCAAGGAGAGATGTACCTTTGGATATAAGGGTGGCATTTATATATGTGATGTATAATATAACTCTTACTATTATATTTTTTAAGATTACTGTGATTTGGAATCTTTATTTCTTTGTGATTTAAGGATTTAGAATCAGAGTTCTTATTGGAAATTGTAGTCTGGATGTTATTGAGGAGGAAATAACAGGTTTTGACCTGAGACTTTGAATAACCTTATTTTAATTAAAAAGGTTTAAAAGTGGCATTATATGAAACCTGATTGGTTCAAACCTATGAGGGTTTGGAGTATGTTACTTGAATAGCTGAAGGCTTGGCTTTGAAAATTAAAAAAAGGTACTGATAATATGTTATACTTGTTCAAATTTTGTCTTATATATGAAAAGTATTTTAATCAAAGTTTTGGTGATTCTCACCCCGCAATGACATAAAAAGGGATCTCACTAGACCTTTCGGTCTAACCCTCGTTTTTGTGGTTTTAAATATATATTGTAGGAGGTGCAGAAGGTATGGGGAAGGGGAAAATGTAATATTTTTCCTATGTGCATATTTGCTGGAAGATTTGTCTATGATATGTAAAGTTTTGTTAGATGAACATTGAATAGTACAAGAATTGTATTTTGAATTTTCAATCCATGTATCTGAACTTGAATACTTCATTATATTTGGGAATGTGAATACGTGATCATTAACATTGAAAACTGCAGATGTCTAGCCGAACACGGAGATTTGAGAGGATTGCTCATGAATCTAAGGAAAGAGAGGAATTACTTGTAAATCTTCCAACCAGTACTTCCGGAAATAGAGGTCAGGGAAGACCCAGGGGAAGAGGCAGAGGGAGAAGTCAGTCACAGGGAAGGGGTCGGGCTGAAATACACCCAGAGCATGAAGAATCCCATTCTGGAAATGTTTAGGAGAGATCAGTGCCACACCCAGAATATATAACTAGAGACATGCTGGCAGAGAAAATGGGAAAGTTACGGAAAACCTTAACGTCTATTATGGGACTACCGGCTAGGGTGGAAACAGCAAGAATGGAAGTACATCCCTCTATTTCGGTTACACATAACAAGGAAGGAGACATCAAGATGTTCTTGGCATGCAAACCGCCAACTTTCTCTGGAGAGAGGGATCCAGTAAAAGTAATGTGCTGGATCAAAGAAATTGAATCTGTATTCAACACCATTTAGTGTCCAGAAACAGATAAAGTTAGATTTGTTGTCTCGGTGTTAAAGTCAAATGCTCTGTTTTGGTGGGAAGTTGAATCGTTGGCCAGAATAGATGTCTTATAGACATTATCTTGGACAGAATTTGTGAACCGATTCAAGGATCAGTTCTTTCCTAAGACGGCTGTACGACAAATGGAAGAAGATTTTCTGAAATTAGAACAGGGAAATGGAACATTTCGAGAGTACACTGAGAAGTTTACTGAATACTCTCGGTTTGTTGAACATTATATTTCATCAGAATCCAGTAAGGTGGAAAGGTATGTCTGGGGACTGAAACCTTCGATTCATGAATTTGTAATTGCTATGAATCCCAATACCTTCTCACTAATTGTGGATACGGCAGAAGTAACAGAACGAAATAAAAATCGACAATCAGAGGGCAAGGTTGTTGAGAAAATAAAATGGGAAGGGCCTTCATCAAACTTTTGAAGGCCAAAAACATTAAAATATGATAGTAAAACTGAACAAAAGGTCGGTGAGAAAGTATGTACACAATGCCGACAGGTTCATCAAGGTGACTGTAAGATGGACCCAAGGAAATGTTACAAGTGTGAGGAGGCGGGCCATTTGTCAAGGAATTTCCCAGCCAACAGAAGGTGTTTTAATTGCAATTCCCAGATCATATTCGACCAAACTGTCCGTTGTTGAGAACTCCACAATTGACTATGGGGAGTAACGTGTCAGGTACTCGGGGAAGACCTACTGTATCTAGAGGAGGGCAAGGAGGGGCATGGGGATGGTCCTTCCAGATGACGAAGAATGAGGCAGAGGCATCGCCAGATGTAGTAACATGTACCTTCCTTCTGAATTCTATACGTGTTAAGGTGTTATTTGACTTTGGTGCAAACTTTTCGTTTGTGTCACTATCATTTGCTCAAATTGCATGTTTGAACTTTGTGTTACTTGATGACGAATTAGTAGTTGATACTGCTAATAGTCAAGAATCTGTTACTAGTGTATTCAATAACTATATTATTGTTATTGAGGGGTGTGAGCTACCGATTAGGTTATTTCCTATGCCGATGAAAGAAATTGATGTAGTAGTGGGTATGGACTGGTTGGCAGAGCATCAGGCCAGTATTATTTGCAATAAGAAAATGATCAGAATCATTTTGCCAGACCAAAAAACAGTTGTTATCTATGGCGATAGTCAGAGTCACCATACTAGTCTTTTAACTGTGATAAAAGCCCGAAAGTGTATCCGAAAGAAGTGTCAGAGATGTTTGGCATATGTGATTGATGTGAAGAAAGAGAAAGGAAAACAGGAATTGATTCTGATCGTTAATGAATACCCAGAAGTCTTTGCAGAAGACTTGTCTAGATTACCGCCGGACAGAGTTATCGAGTTTAAAATAGATCTTTTACCTGGAGCAACACCAGTAGCTAAGGCACCATACCGGTTGGCTCCGTCAGAACTGAAGTAATTAGTTGCTCAGTTGAAGGATTTAATTGATAAAGGATTCATTCAACCCAACACTTCACCTTGGGATGCTCCGGTCTTATTTGTTAAGAAGAAAGATGGATCTATACGAATGTGTATAAACTATCGAGAGTTGAATAAGTTGACAATCAAGAACAAGTATCCTTTGCCAAGAATTCATGACTTGTTTGAGCAACTGGTGGGGGCAAGTTACTTCTCTAAAATTGACTTAAGGTCGGGGTATCATCAGTTAAAGGTTAGGGAGGAAGACATTGCTACAACAGCTTTCCGAACTAGGTACGGGCATCACGAATTCTTAGTTATGCCATTCGGCTTAACTAATGCGCCCACAGCCTTTATGGATCTGATGAATAGGGTATGTAAGGAATATATTGATAAATTCGTTATTGTATTTATCGATGATATTCTTATATACTCTAAAACTGAAGAGGAACACGTAGAACATATTCGCCTGATACTGGAACTTCTGAAAAGAGAAAAGCTATATGCAAAGTTGTCCAAGTATGAATTCTGGTTAAGGGAAGTTCAGTTCTTGGGTCATGTTATATCGGAAGCAGGGGTGAAGGTAGATCCAGCTAAAATAGAAGCAGTTAAAAAGTGGGAAGCCCCGAAAACTCCTACTGAAGTTCGAAGCTTTTTGGGATTGGCAGGCTATTGTTGTAAATTCATTCAAGACTTTTCTAAAATAGTTGTGCCATTGACCAAATTGACTCGGAAGAGTGTCAAATTTCAGTGGGAGGAAGAACAACAAACAACCTTTCAACTGTTAAAAGATCATCTCTATAGTGCCCCGGTGTTGACCCTACCAGATGAATTAGAAGATTTTGTAGTATACAACGATGCTTCGAAGCTGGGATTGGGATGTGTTTTGATGCAAAGAGAAAAAGTAATTTCTTATGCGTCAAGACAACTGAAGGATCATGAGAAACAGTATCTCATTACATATAACTGCCGCGGTAGTGTTTGCATTGAAAATATGGAGACATTATCTTCTGGGAACAAAGTGCCAGATTTATACTGATCATAAGAGTTTGCAGCATTTGTTCAGCCAGAAAGAACTAAATATGCGGCAACATCGGTGGATTGAACTCGTTAATGATTATGATTGTGAAATCCTCTACCACCCACGGAAAGCCAATGTGGTAGAAGACGCATTGAGTAGAAAAGAAAGGAGTGGGACTATTAAAGCTGTGGCGATGAGAATAAATTTAGCCCCTGATACTCATAAAGAAATTCTAAAATGCCAGAAAAAATCCATGAAAGAAAATTTTCTCAAGACAGAAAGGTTGGATAAGATGATTTCGACTCTAGAACCAAACAATGAAGGAATTTTGTGCTTTCAAGGGTGAATTTGGATACTGTGTTTCGGGGATATCTGAAAAGTTATTCTGAATGAAAGCCATAAATCCCGTTACTGTTATAACCCAGTTTCAGATAACCTGGGTCAAGGTAAATTTTATGTGATTATTTGATAAATTATATGATGGTATGCGTGAATTTGGCAACAATACATGATACATGAAATAAGTGCATACATATTTGGATAATATTTTATTGAGATAAGCGGTACCTTAGTAATGAAGCAAATAGGTCTTTAAAATAATAAAATCCACACCGTCATATCCAATTTTATATTATTAAAATCTTTCACCGCCTAGGTGAAGATATTTAAAGAAAAGTTTGGATAAGGTTATCCTTATCACTGTCATTCTTTTAGAAAAGAACCTCTGTGTGTGAGATAAGGTGTTCTTCAAGAATTGTTGCTTCAAAAGTATTTGAAGATTCTGTGTTAGAGTAAAGTTGTTGATGTGTGTTTATCATCAAGAAATCTGTTTGATAAGGTGAGTGGTTTTGAAACTAATTTCCTCATATATTTGTGTATCAACTGTTGAGTTTTGGTATTGGTTTTGAGGTTAAAATGATAAACTGTTTTCAGCAGTTTATATGATGTTATTGTTTTGGAATCTGTTTCTGAATAAATATCAAACAAAGTTGTGTTCTTCAACAACCTTTGAGAAGTTGCTGTTTGAATCTATTTTTTTTGGGACTGTTTTGGAAAGAATTAAACAGTATCTGGATTTTAAAACAGTATGAAAGAGTTTTATAGAAAAACAGAGTTTTAAACTGTTTTGGGAGAACAGGTTGTTCTTGAGAATAAAAGGTTTTGAGTATAAACCTATGTTGAAACCATGATTTGGTTTGGGAATTATGAACAGGTTCACTCTGACATATATGACTGAGGTATGTCTTTGGATGAACTACTTCATATGAATTAATGAGAGGATATAAGGGTGGAACATCATAAAAAGGGATTATTGGGAGGATATAAGGTTGGTCGTTGTCTGTGTGGTCTAACTCTTATTATGATATCTATTAAAGTTACAACAAATTTAAGTTCTCATTTCTTGGTGATGTGAGGATTTAGAGAGGTTGTCTTTAATAGAAATGATGGTAATGATGTTATGGGATTGGAGATAATGTGGTTCATGACCGTTGGTTGTGAGTAATATGCTTTGGATAAAAGCATTTATTATGAGGAAACAGAGGAGCTCTAGTTGTACCTTGCAAGGAACCAGAGGGGCTCTGATTGACCCTCATAATAGAACCAGAGAATTATGGATATTGATTTAAAATGACGCAAAAATCTTTTATAAATTATTAGTTTRAAAATAAGCTTTATATCTTTTAGAAACAAGCTTAGTGCTATATTTATAATTTTAAAATGATATTTCAAAAGAGCCTTTATAATTAGAAATTTCTATAAATCAAACCAGAGGGGCTCTAGTTGGGGTTCATAAGTACAACCAGAAGCTCTGGTCGAGGAACCAGAAGCTCTGGTCGAGGAATCAAAATAGATCCATCAAAAATCGAAGCAGTAGAAAAATGGGATACACCAAGAAATCCTTCAGAAATCAGAAGTTTTTTAGGCTTGGCTGGTTATTATCGCAAATTTATTCAAGATTTTTCAAAAATAGCGGTACCTCTGACCAAGTTGACTCGAAAATATATTAAGTTTCATTGGGCCGAAGAACAAAGAAGGGCCTTTCAAACTTTGATAGATTGCTTGTGTAGCGCACCAGTTCTATCTCTACCCGATGGAACGGAAGACTTCATTGTTTATAGTGATGCATCGAAGTTTGGCTTAGGTTGTGTTTTGATGCAAAGGGGAAAGGTAATCGCATATGCATCGCGACAATTGAAAGATCATGAGAAACAGTACCCAACACATGACATGGAATTAGCGGCTGTAGTTTTTGCCTTAAGAATTTGGAGGCACTATTTGCTAGGAACAAAGTGCAAAATTTATACAGACCACAAAAGCCTTCAGCACTTGTTCAACCAGAAAACAGGAGGCAGCGTCGATGGATAGAACTAGTCAATGATTATGAGTGTGAAATTCTTTACCATCCAGGGAAAGCTAATGTTGTAGCTGATGCTTTAAGCCGAAAAGAAAGAAGTGGAACTATCAAAACTGTGGCGATGAAAATAAATGTAAAACCAGATTTTCATACGAACATTCAAAGATGTCAAGCAGAG
>NC_037530.1:15272944-15274409 GCF_001531365.2 Cynara cardunculus var. scolymus
AAGGTATGTAGAAAAATGTATGACGTGCCTACAAGTAAAGATAGAGCATCAGAGGCCCTATGGAAAACTGCAATCCTTGGAAATTCCTATTTGGAAATGGGATCACATCACAATGGATTTTMTTATGAAGTTACCTCGAACCCCAAGAGGGTATGATGCCATATGGGTAATAGTGGATCGCCTATCCAAATCTGCACACTTCCTACCGATAAAAGAAAGTTATTCATTGAAAAARTTAGCTCAAATTTATATTAAGGAAATTGTSACAAGACATGGGGTTCCACTATCTATCATCTCGGACAGAGATAGCAGATTTACATCGAAATTCTGGGAAAGTTTTGAAAAGGCATTAGGATCCCAAATTCGATTAAGCACATCATATCATCCTCAAACAGACGGACAAAKTGAAAGAACAATTCAGACACTTGAAGATATGCTAAGAGCTTGCATCATAGATTTTGGAGGATCATGGGAAGATCATCTTCCACTAATAGAATTTGCATACAATAATAGTTATCAGTCCAGTATCAAAGCGGCTCCATATGAAGTGTTGTATGGTCGGAAATACCGAACCCCTGTATGTTGGAATGAGGTAGGTGAGAAACAACTAACAGGTCCTAAAAGTGTGCAAGTAACTTCTGAAAAGATTGATCAGATTCGGGAAAGAATTAAAACAGCYCAAGATCGTCAGAAAAGTTACGCAGATAAGCGCAGAAAATCAATTGAATTTTGCGTGAATGATTTAGTAATGTTGAAAGTTTCTCCCTRGAAAGGAGTTATGAGGTTTGGAAAGAAAGGTAAACTCAGTCCAACATATATTGGTCCATTTATAATCTGTAAACGAGTTGGGCCAGTAGCTTACCAATTGGAATAACCAGAGGAACTTAGTCTCATTCACAATACTTTCCATGTGTCAAACCTAAGGAAATGCCATGCTGATCCTAGTATGGCAATACCACTTCCGGAGATTAAGTTGGATGAAAAACTGAATTTTGTGCAAACTCCAGAAGCTATAACTGACCACAAAACCCATGTGTTGAGAAACAAGGAAATAAGTCTAGTAAGGGTACAGTGGCGATTTCACAAAGGTTCAGAAGCAACATGAGAATTCGAATCAATATATGAAGGAAAAATATCCATGGTTATTTGAATGAATTCCGGGACAGAATTCTTATAAGGGGGAGAGAATGTTATAACCCGGTTTCAGATAACCTAGGTGAAGGTAAATTTTACGTGATTATTTGATAAATTATATGATGGTATGCGTGAATGTGACAACAATACATGATACATGAAATAAGTGCATACATGTTTGGATAATATTTTATTGAGATAAGTGGTACGTTAGTAATGAAGCAAATAGGTCTTTAAAAATAATAAAATCCACACCGTCATATCCAATTTTATATTATTAAAATCTTTCACCGCCTAGGTGAGGATATTTAAAGAAAAGTTTGGATAAGGT
>NC_037530.1:15274509-15275933 GCF_001531365.2 Cynara cardunculus var. scolymus
CAAAGAGGCATCCGTTGCCTCTCCACACTTGAGTGACCAACCAAAATATGCTTCAGAGGCATATGTGAGAGTCACAGATACTGAGGGTCTAGAACACCCAAAGTCCACACTCGATCCCTCTGCCGTGTTAGGCTCTGAACCTACTAGGCACGATATCGACAGAACACTGGTAGGCTCTCCAAAAGGAGATGTTTGAGGATCCAGTGGAAGTCCCCGAGCAGACTTCAAAAAACCAGTCGCTGAGGGCGCCTCACACTCCGAGGCTACAAGGTCACCATGTGTTGGTGATCTAGGTTCCCAGGATACCTATGTGACGAAGGGGGAGTTACAAACCTTCGCCACAGCGGTATTCCAGAGATTGGACGAGTTGAAAAGCTTGTTCACCTCTCAATCGTCGACAGAGGTCCTTGCTCCAATAACAGAGGCTCTGAAGGAGTTGACGTCTTCAACGTCAGAACTCAAGGCAACACTTTCAACCCTTCAGAGCTCTGTACTTCATAAAGACGACCTCGCAGAAGCCTTCAGCGCTCTGTCACTCAACCCCTCTTCAATCCAGAAGCTGAAGACAGAGTTATCAGAGGTGGCCGCCCAGTTTGCTGCTGATTTCATCTCTGCAGGCTACACAGACTACTCCACCTTCAAAGACGAGATGAAGAACATGTTCTCCTATGCAGTCACCTACGGTATTGATACCAAATCTTCCAGGGCAAACATCAACCCTCTAGCCACTCGCAGAGAGCTAGACGCAATGGTTGAAGCCCTAGGAGATATCGTAAGCAAACACACAGAYCAACTTCTCAAAGAAGCCCGAGCTTCCAACCAATCGATTAGAGACTKCAYTTCAAAGCTCGTCAAAGAGGGTGACTCCTTCAGAAGCAAAATCTATCGAAGTCTCTCTAAAATGAAGTGGGCCTCAGAGATCGACATAAACAACGCTTCTGTGCACGTAGAGCTGGTGATCGAGAAAATGGAGAAGGCGGCTACCAGAATCTTAAGGCAATTGAAGAAGGCTCCCCTCATTACTTGCAAGGCAGAAGTCACCAAAAACCATGACGATCAAGGAGGTGATGACCATGATCGTCATGAGGGGGAGAAGAAGACGGAGAAGAAAGCTGAAGAGMCAAAGAAGACGACCTCTGCCAAACCACTAAAGATAGTGGACTCTGCAGCTGCCCTGTTCTCAAAAGACAAACCACCAGAGCCTAAGGGGAAAGGCAAGGGCAAAGTTGTAGAGGAGTCGCCACAAAGGGGGTCGAGCTCTGAAATGCCACAGGAGATAAACGAAGAAGAGTATGACGACCCAGAACTCGTTCAAGCATTAAAGGCGTCTTTGGCAGAGGCTCAAGCAAGAAAGGGCAGAGCCCCTATCCCCAGAGCTGGAGAAGGCTCATCCTCCAAAATGGCGAAGGAGGAAACGTCCACGG
>NC_037530.1:15276928-15284519 GCF_001531365.2 Cynara cardunculus var. scolymus
GATTGTTAGCTCCAATATTTACTTAATGTAAAAGTATGAAAAAGTATTCTGCAAGTGTTGACAGAAGGGTATCTTCCACAGAAGACAACAGAGGACCATCAACAGAAGCTGTTTGATTGTGCAAGTCAAGAATGACAGAACCTTTGTTGTCTCTCACAGAGGTTCTGGAAAATGGTCCTCTGGAAATAAGAACCTACAAGTCTTCTACAGTAGAGCCTCTGAGCTGGCTAATAGAGGGTCTGCGGATTCATCTTATGTGAAGATCCTATTTTGCTGTTTTTCAAAGGTTGTTAGCTGCACGTGCTTCTCACGTGACTAGATCTTTAATCGACTTTATTTGGACGACTTGGATGATTTCACACATCTAGGTCATGTCAGAAAGGTCGTTAGGAACTAGTATAAATAGCAGCTTAGGCCTTTGTAATTCAGTGTGCTTCCGTATTGTAATCRYYTTATTTTCAATCAATTGAAAAACCTTTGAAGCTATTCTATTGCGTTCATCTTCTTCATATCAATCTGTGTGTTCTTGATTAATTACTCTGTTGTGCTCTTATCATTGTTTCCGCTGCACTGTAATCGTCCTAAAGATCATCCAGAGTAAGAGATCAAATACCAAAGCAGAATTTATAGGTCCTAACATTTCTTCATGCGTTCAGCGAACCGAAAATACAAAGAGGGATTAGTGGAACCAAAAATAATACATCGACATAAATTTGGACTAGAATGATATGCCCCTTGACTTTCTTAAGAAATAGGGTCTGGTCAATCTTTCCACGGACAAATTTCTCAGAGGTGAGAAATGAAGAGAGGGTATCATACCAGGCACGAGGGGCCTACTTTAACCCATAAGAAGCTTTATCCAATCTGTAGACATGATTTGGATATTTAGGGTCAAGAAACCCTGGAGGTTGTTCAACATAAACTTCCTCCTAAAGTTTTTGATTTAGAAAAGTTCTCTTTACATCCATTTGGTAGACTTTAAAGTCCCTATTTGCAGCATAGGCTAGAAAGATTTGAATAGCTTCAAGTCTAGCCACTAGTGCGAAGGTTTCATCATAATCAATTCCTTCTTATTGCATGTATCCCTGAGCAATAAGATGAGCCTTGTTCCGGGTTACAGTTTCTTGTTCATCTAACTTATTGCGATAAATCCACTTGGTGTCTATCCTAGTTTTGTCAGATAGATGCGGGACAAAGTACCAGACTTGGTTTCTATCAAACTAAATGAGTTCTTCTTGCATATAAATGACCCAGCTTGGGTCAGTGATAGCCTCAATGATGGTACTGTTTTTAAATTCAATGCCATGATCACTAATGATAGACCGTACTCTGATGTTGCTTAGTACCTCTATGCTTTTGATGAACGAGATGATTTCTTCAGGTTCATCTCTCTTTGATCTGAGAAAGAAGACTCAAGTGTGCCTAGAATACTCATTAACAATGACGAGTGTATATTTCTTTCCAACTATAGATTGCACTTTGACTGGACGAAATAAATCCATGTGCAATGGCCGAAGAGGAGAAGTCACTAAAGAGACCTTCTTAGATTCGAAGCTAGCCTTTGTCTGCTTACTATTTTCACATGCTGAGCAAAGAGATATCTTTGCAAAGGAGTGTTGAGGAAGGCTAGTGACAAGATCCTTTCGAGACAGCTCATTTAGCTTCCTGAAGTTGAGATGAGAGAGTTGTTTGTGCCATATCTAGTTGAGATTGTTTAAAGAGAAAACAACTATTATCAGTGAAGGTAGAATCCATGGTGATGACATACACGTTCTCTAGACGAGAACCTATAAGAGAAAGGTTGTCATCTTTGTCATAGACATACCATGAGTTCATAAGAAATTTCACTGTGAAATCTTTATCACACAGCTGACTGATACTGAGAAGATTGTGCTTCAGTCCTTCAACATATGCAACACGTCTGAAGGTGGTTGCACCATTGGTAAATATACCAAAACTCCTGGTATATCCTTTTCTATTTCCTCCAAAGGTTATGGAACGGCCTTTTCGTCATTGTAATCAGTGAGCAGGTATTTGTCTCCAGTCAAGTTTCTTGAACATCTACTATCAAGATACCAAATGCCTTTGACTTCCTGCAAAAGAGAACCGATTAATATTGCTTTGGTACCCATTTCTCAATGGGTCCAGCTGAGTTAGAGGCAACATCCACTGACGTTGAAGAGTCAGGTCAGCAGGTGTCTTCACAGAGCCTGAATAAGTGGCTTCGGTGGAATTCTTCACCTTAGTCGTTTTCACAACTTTGGTGGCAGATTTCACCTTATTTGATATCTTAGCCTCGGCTACTTTCTTTACCTTATGTGGTGGACCAGATTTGGTAGCTGAAGGACACTTACTGGCAATATGTAAAGTTTCACCACAATTATGACACCTCTTAGAGCTGAAGACATCTTTAGGGCTTTGGCAATATCCAAACTCTCAACTTAGAGAATAGAAGAGGGACAAGATCCAAGGATTCCTTTCTCATTTGTTCGAGGAGGAACAGTTGAGAGTTCGGATACCTTGGGTGAAATATTAACTTCCAGCTTTGGCTTAGGTTTCTGAGTGGGTTCGATACCTTGGTCCCTGAGGAATAACGTTTACAAGCTAAAGGAATAGATTTGGGTCTATTTGACTTTTTGGCCTTATTGGGAAGAAGGGCGCTGACAGTGGATTTACCTTTGTATTTACATCCTGAACTCAACGGAGTTCCTTCAAGATGAGTCACAGTGGAAGAGTACTGAGAGGAAGAGGTGTTGGGATTGGAAAAGATAAAAAGTACCAAACTTGATCATGGACTTGTCAGTGACACTTTCTTCCTAATCATAGGAAAATCCTAGACCATACTTTATCTTCGCAGGGATCTGAGCGTTGATGATCTCAGAGGCCTTGATAGAGGCTTTACACCATCCTTAAATAGTAGCCTTCTGATCCTTGAGTTCATCAATAGCTTGCTCACGCTCAGCGATAGCTTGCTCGAGTTCGATGCTTATGGTCTGGTTTACAATGACTTGAGCCTTAAGATTTTCGTTAATCTTGGTCAGCTCTTTGATCTTTGAATGGTATTTCTCTAATTGTTCTTGAAAATCAAGATTAAGCTTTTCATCTTTGGATTTGCCATTCAGGGCACTGTAAAGGTCAACCATCAGCGTATCTTGTGCAGATAGGCTATCAGAAGAAGAGGGAGAGGGTTCATTCAGGGAGCATACCTAAGTAGGGGTTGATGACGAGGGATCACTGGAGAATGATGTCTTTGTTGGTTCATCTTTGACATCCTTGGCCATTAGACAGAGATAGGCTATGTCTTCCTCGTCAAAGGATGATCCTTCAGAAGAATCAGCCTAGTCATGCTTTTCAGCGATAAGACCTTTGCCTTTATGGTGAAGATTCTTCATATTCTTGTACTTCTCCTTCAGCTTCAGGGGGCTTGGAAGATGGCCTCACAGTTTTCTTCGACTTGCATTCACTATCAAAGTGACCTTTGCGTTGACAGTTGTAACAAATCGCAGAAGTCTTGTCAATGGGGTTTGACTTTGGATTTTCAATTGAGGTCAGCTAGAATGGCCAGCGACAGATCAGACTCTAAAAGATTAGTGTCTGACAAGCCCTCAAAGTTAGAAGGATCTAACTTAGTGATTGATATAGAGGAAATAGAAGGAATATAAGAAATAGAAGGGTCTGCTAAAGGGCTATCAAAGATCATAGCTAACGAAGAGCTTTTCATTTCCCTAGAGTTTTTAAGAAGATACTTTGTCAGATGACGGGATTGCTCATGATTAAGCAATACCCCATAAAGGGTACTAAGAGAGAGGGAGGACATGTACTTAGATATCTTGAGACACATGGTATAATGATCCCATGATTCTAGCAAACATTCAAGGAATTTTGTCAGTGTCTCTGAGTTGGAATATTCTCTTCCAACTGTCCTCAAATCAATAACAACACAATTAAAACGTTGATTTACTTCAGACAAAGATTCAACTTTTCCACAAAAGAAAACTTTCATTTTGTCTTACTAAATTAATCTTCCTCGATTCTTGTATTTCAATAATACCTTCATATTGAACACATAAACTGTCCCATATGGTTTTTGAGGTTTTAAGCTTCATCATTGAGTGATAGACCTCATCAGGAAGAGGCATGGCTATTATAGACCTCGCACGAGTGTCTAAGGCCATCTTCTTCTTGTTTTCATCACTCCATTGATGAGGGAACTTTGGAATATTCCTTTCAGGAATCCCGGCAGTGATAGCAGTTGCAAGAACTACTGGAGAGATTGCGGACGGAACATAAGGTCCATTCTCAATATGTAGTATGGGATCTTAGGATCCACACCTTCCAAGAATAGAGACATCCGGTTCTTCTAGAGACTGAAGATGTCTTTGATGAAACGGGGAGGTTTGGCAAGAGAGCCATTATCGTGAAAGTTGGTGCTAATGTTTTGCAAATCCATTTTGAAAGGAAAAAATTATCTAAAGAAGAAAAGATAACAAAACACCAATAAAACAACAACACAACATAAAAAGCGAACACTGCTCTGATACCACTTGTTAGTCCCAGCCATGTCTACAAGAGTTTATAGGTAATAGTTTATAGAAGGGGGGATGAATACAAACATAGAAACTCACTTTTAAAAACTATATATTGATAAAGAAGATCAGTACAAATTTTACATATTGTTTGCGAATGAGATATGATACATAACCTATCTAAACAATCCAAGATACACACAAGATTAGAAATAGAAATGAGAAAATATTTTCTACAAGAATTAAGATAAAAATAAATGTGCTCTTCACTTGTTAAAGTGTGTCTTTCTCTTTAGACAGAGAGTAGTGAGAGAAGTAACTTCTTTCGTAAGTTCATAGTGAGGAAGATGGTAACTGGAAGGAGAACCACTCAGCTATTTATACCCATTGCATTAAATGCAATTCAGAAGCTACAGGAGACGTGGCAAGCTTTAAGACGAAATCTTGTCGTTTGCTACAGTATACAGTCATTTTGGTTGTATATGAGCAGTTCTCTTTTATAAAGTAGGTAAGCACATTTACAGTCAATAGAGTGGCTCCGTATTGTACTGTACTTAGAAAGGTATGGTTTTGTTCTTTGTGTGTGGAAGGACGAGACAAAAACAATCTTGCTTGACAAGATTAATTTGATTGATGAATACTAGGATGACGCTGAAAAATCTCTTCGGTGTTCACTGAATCTTGCGCATTCACACATATGTAGACGAGCTTGTAATCACTGAATACCGCTTCAGATCACGAACTTGCTGGTCTCTAATCTTCGGATTCTGTGTTTGACGTTGCAGAAGGATCTGCAATGTGAGTTTTGTCTTCTTGAAGTATAATAGTCTCCGAACAATTACAATACACATTAAGCGATCACTGAACAGACTCAGTGAAGATCGCTGAAACTGAATGATAGAAACAACATACTTCGATAGATAAAATGGATCGTCATTAAATAAATGAGAGGGAGGATCAACACATTGCTCATGTACCTCTGGCATACTTGCAGCAATTCTTGAATACCATCATGTATATTCCTTATGCACCGGAGCACTACTTTGAGGCTTTTGTTGAGGCTAAGACGTATTTTGCCGCTGCCAGAACCAAGTGAGTCAAAAAATTCTTCTATAATGAATCGTTTCAGATCATGAAATAGTCGTTGACATCAAGTGTTTGGGATATTCGGAGCAACTTCCAACTCCTACGGCGTTCAAAAGTATGTATATACTGTCAATCTGGCATACTTTATTTTCCATCCTTAACAGATGCTTGACTTCTAAGGCAACGAAATTAGACAGGTGCAACACGTCTATCCTACAACTGTTTCATGGTCTTGCTTTCTACAAGCATTACAACTATGACATTATTTTTTGGAAGGAGATATTAGCGGTGGTTAATGACAAGAGAAACCCTCTAAACCCGGAAATTGATACTATCCCTTAGGTTCCTATAGATGATAATATGCAGCATGATACGGTCAAATCCAGAAATCTCAAAGAGATTATCTGCTGAATTTGGTGTTGAATATGAGATGCTATATCTCAAGAAGCACAAGGAGGTGGAAGACCAAGAAGTACTTCCATTACTAGAAGCATTACTGGAATATGTTGATTAGAACTCACCAAGAGTGTTAGAGTATAGGAAACAAAATGCTCCAATGGTCCAACCAGAACCGGAGTGACCTACCCAAGGAGTCGCCCATGCCGTAGACGAGATGAGTGAGGGTCAAATAGGTCTAAGTGAGCAGGACCAGATACTTGGGGGTTTTAATCAGGGCGAGCTAAATGAAAGAGATATAGAGTATAAGGTGCTTCTGATGAAGCTATTTCTGATGATGAATCTATTGCAAATGAAGCGTATGACATTGATGCTACTAATGATAATTTTGATGATTCATTCGATGATGATGAATTTAATGATATTACAGCTGGAGATATTAAGAGAATTGAGAGAGATATAGATGAAAATTGTGAGAGTTTGTGTGAAAGGGAAGTATGAAAATATGGTGAGAATGTGATAGGGATAAAAGAAAAGGAAATCCATATCCAAAACTTTCACAGAACATGTAGTGGACCCAACTACACATTTGCAAACCCCGAAGCACACTCAGACATCTTCCAACAGATATCGGTTTAATATGGGGAATTAACACATGGTCTATCTAACTTTTATTTTGAGAGTTTAGATATTCAACAAGGCAAACACCAGCCTCGGTCACCGACTTCTTTTCTAGCACATTTGAGTCTAGAACCCGATACACATATAAGTACACATTTATCTAACGCTTGTGTAGTTCAAACTGCTATTCTTAGTGAATCAGTTGGAATACCAGAGTAGATTCACTTAGTAACATCTTACAAGAATCGAGTGGAAATCCTAGCAGTGCTAATATCTCGCCAACACTAAACGTGGATCATGCAGTTTATTCAACTATCATGTCAATTGGTAACCTATGTGGTCCAGGAGTTACATTATCGAAATTTTTTTCCAGGGAATAGCTGAACGGCGCCGTAGAGGTTGTTCAAGACTCATTTTTTGAGGATATAATTTTTATTGATTCAGATGAAGAGGAACCAAATGTGGAGCAGTAAGTACAGGCTGGATTAAGGATAAAAAATGAAGTAAAAGACTTGATATCTTTCTCTGATCAAGATTTTGTCCATTTTGGAGAATTTGAAATAGACGATGTGGTTTCCACGTATGATCCACCAGCTAGAGTCCAACAAGCAAAACATGTTCAGTCTTTTGTGCATCAAACAACACATCAGCAACTAGAATCTTCAAGAATATCAAAAGTTGATGCTATAAAACAAGATGAGAAAAATATCAGATGGGAGATTATTAAAATGAAGACTGCTTTCTTGGAGGATGATGAAAGACATTTATGTAAATGTGAGTCCAATTTCACTGATCAATCTTCATATCATCATAATAATCATGGCAGATCTTGATAATTCATGTAAGAACACTAAGATGAACTTTAAGAACAATGAGAGGAAAAGTCAACAACTCAATCTTGGTCAAACTCTTTACGTATGAAATTTACAAATGAGCTCCTCTTTTCTAATTACAAAAAGCAT
>NC_037530.1:15286540-15292131 GCF_001531365.2 Cynara cardunculus var. scolymus
CGGTGTATCATTGAAATGATATTCTGATCAGCATGAATTTGACACACCTGCAAAACCAAATCAAGTAGATTTTGGTACCCAAACGAACTTGGGTCCTAATATGTTAGAATTTGATTGGGGTATGTTGTAACTTCCAAACCATTTCTTTCTATAAGATGTATTCTTTTCAGCACTATGAACAAGATGATTATATACAAGATATGATTCATGCCAGTTATTATAATCATACCTGTTCTTACCTTTCCAACTGTTGTTCTGATTACTGTTATCTCCATGCCACCTGTTGAACCTTTTGTTATTTACAAAATTATTGGTTCTGCATGTTGAGCACAAAATCCTTCTCTTGCTAAGATTAATCAAATCATTAGTAGACTTCACAATGCAAGGAAGATAGTTAGTACCAACAGGTGTATGAGATAAAACAGAATCAGACTTGTTAACCTAAATGCTTTTAATCTTTGAAGAGTAATTGGGTGATCCAATGACATACCCTTGATARTACTGATTAGAACGAGAATAGTTCTTAGAAACATTAGATTTAGGACTACTTGAATAACTGTTCGAATATGAACAATTATAAAAGCTGGTTTTACATTTAGAAGGAGAACCAGTTGAATTTTGAGCACGCGAAAAGTCTTTTACTTTTTGTAAAAGCTGGTCTCTTTCTTCAGTAACTAAATCATATTTCTTTTTCAATTCAGTTCTCATGTTCAATTCAGTTTCAAGGTCTGTCTTTAGATCAGACAATTTCTTTGAAGTATTTAGGAGTTTACCTTCTAACTCCTTCTGAATCATTTCAAATCTTTTCTTCTGATTAACCAACTCTCTCTTCTCTTCATCTGAGCTGCTTTTGTCATTCTCCGAAGCTATGTCAAGCCACTTGCTTTTCTCAGTAAGCTCCTTTGCAATTGTTGTATACTTCTTTGAAGTATTTCTTTTCTCTATAGCAAATTGCTGTATACTTCTTTGAAGTATTTCTTTTCTCTATAGCAAATTGCTTTTTCTCTTCGTCTAAAGCCTTTTGCTTTAAGTCAATGCTTTCAGACAGTTTCTGTAGCTGGCTCTGACAGTCTTCGGAGATGTCTTTCTTTTCTTTATCATTCTTGGCTCGTTCCAGAATGATAAGCTGCTCAAAATCCGAGATTTGCTTTAGAAGCATTTTTGCGTTGAGCTCGAGAGAGTTAATCTTATTCTCATAAGATTCTCGTTCAGCTCCAAACTTTCTTTCAACTTCCATAATCCTCTTCTTTTCTATCTCCATCTCTTTCCTTTCATCATTTAAAACCTTTTCCACTTTCAAAACTTTTTCTTTCTCTAAGTTTAACAGCTCTTTTACTTCAAWCAWTTCACTTTCAGATTTATTCACTATAGTAGTTAAGTCCTCAACCTGTTTGTTTAACCTAACTGTCTCTTCTATATCAGCACAGGTTTTCATCAGTTCATTCAGCTTTTCTAGCAAAATTCTCTTTTCTTCTTTCTCTCTCTGAAGAATACCATTCAGATAATTTGACCATCTTATATTCTTGCTAAAATTAGAATCTACTTCATCATACTTTTCTTTAAGCTCACGATATTCTTTAGTATAAAAAAACTGCCATTTCAAAAAAATAGAATGATCAGATAAGGATCTATGCAGTGAAATCAGATAAAAGAAATATGAACAGATAAGCTCAAAAAGAATAGAAAAACACAAACACTGAAAACACACACAAAAACAGATATACAATGATCCAAAAGAAAATCTAGACACAAACAAACTAAGAATCAAAAACAAAACAAAATTAAGCCGAAGAAAATAATGTCTAAGTCTAAAACAAACAGAATCAGTATTAACAATACAGATATGAATCTTTTAAAAAAATATTCTATCTGCTTCACTTGGGTGCTTCTCGTATGGATGTACTTCTCACGACTTTTAATTTGGGCAACACCTTCGTATCAGTCACTTTGCACCAAACAGCTCACTTACTGTCACAACAAGTATCTAAACCAGATCCTGTTGTTGCTCTCTTCTCTTCTGTTTTGAGATTGCTACTGTTAAGAACCTGCTGTCCAATCTGGGTTAAACAAATTTGACTTTTCTTGTTGTTGTTGTTGCTGCTGCAGTCTGACAGGAACAAAACAGCAATCTTCTCAAATCTGACAGTCACTGTTGAAGCTTAAACTTGTTACCACTCAGTCTGCTGTTCCAGTGCACAAACAGTAAACAAAGAACTGTGATGGAGTCTTGCTGTCAAAAATCATAAACAGAGGACTGAACTGTCCACTGTTGCATTTATGGCTAATTCTATTCCAGTCCTCAAGTTCACAAAACACTATGCAACTGTTAACTAACAATCACAACAGTCGAGTGCAGACTTCAAGTACACTACAAATTACAAACAAATTAGATACTTCAAGTACCTAATCAAAACAACATAAGAAGGTAAACATTAGATCAATATAAAACAACATGCAATAACCAAATATGCTCAAAACACAACAGTTCACTGTCAAAATGAAACAGATCAAGATACTAAATTGTTCAAGATTACAACATGAAATCTCAAAACAGATCACAACATGAAGTCAATACTAAACCTGCTGTGAATTACAAACCTGTCAACATGATCAGACAGCATGTATACAAACCTGTACACTGCAAACTGAACTTATTATTAATGCTTGAGACACTTGATGATGTTACTGCTGTACCAAACAGCTCGTTTACTGCACGAATCACAAAGCACAGCACAGCTGTTGTAGAACTGTGTAGCTGCTGATTCAGTCCTGCTGCTAAAACAGTTCCAAAGTTCTGTTTTATACCTGCTGTTACAAATAAGAAACAGTCCTGCACACTTCTGCACTAGAAAACATGATTCTGGGTCAACAAATCCTCAAGACATACAACACTCAGTCACAAATGTAATGCCTCTACACTTCTCTATTAGAAGAAGCAAGAAACAGAATCAATTAGTAATGAATAAACAGAAATTTATGAACAGAGCTTTCGTTGTCTTAAACAGCTTTAACAAGTAGCAACCTTGCAATGCTTCAAAACAGTTTACTATTAAAACACAACCACAGCAATTTCATACACCAACAGTAACCAATCAGATAGGTTCGCAAAATCAAGAATATTAGATGATGTGATTTTCGAACAAATAGCAAAAACTCAGATGAACAAATTGAAGCTGAGTTCGATTTACAATGAGAGATATACGAATCTGCTCAAAGTTAAACCTAGATCTAATGAAAGTTTTGGGGATCATTAAGTTCAACAGAGATTATATCAGAGAATACATGTATATGCTCAAAGCCGAGTGCCAGATGAGGGAACATGTAAATACAAAGAAAAGAATCGTCTCTAAAAAAGAAATTTCTTCCAGAAAGTTCTATACTCTCTACTATTCTACATTCAGAGTTTTACGTCAAGATGGGAAAGAACTATCATTTTCAAAAGCTGATTACACATACCTTGAGCTTGAAGATCTAGATTTTTTGTATCATGAAATGAGGAGGAGGACAATCAGACCTCAGGATGTTACTTTGGCATTGAATGCAGTAAAAAGATTCATGAAAAGACAAGCAAAGTACTCTTTGATCACTGATTTTCAGATGGGTGTTGAGAGCAACTAGAAGAGAGTCAACCTTCTACAACCCAATCAAATTTGTCCGAGATTGAAGACTTCCCAATCTTTATGATACTAAAAGATCCAGATTTTGGAACTGTGTATCAAAATTCTAAACTGGAGAAGTGTTTTTGAGGTTCAAAGAGGTTGAAAAATATTCTGATGGAACTTTGAAGATGATTTGGCAAAAGCTAAATATGAAACTGAATGAAGATGATAAGTCTAAAAAGAATATGGATAAGAAGGATCGGGAGTTAATTATCAAAGCTCTAAATGTAATTCGGGATAGATTGAGCTTCAGAAATGATTGCATATACATTTACGTTTGATGGCATCTTTATTTTTGTTTCCTCACATTGTTATAGCTTGATTTGGGATTAACAAATTGGTTAAAATATAATTATTTATAAAGGTATCTTGAATTTTCCTAGAAGACAATTTTTTTTGAAGTAAATCAAATGCATGGAGATGCATTGAAATATATTTCTCAACTAATCTTTATTGGATATTAGTTGAAAGAGTGGTATTTATAATTCATGAAGAAGCCATTCGCTGAAAGTATTCGAACTAGGCTTCATCATATTCAAATACTAATGGACTTATCAAACAAAATAATGAAAATGAACCAAATACCTTATGATTCATTACTCATGCATTCAACCTCTACGTTGTTATTTTCGTCAATTACATCATTCATTGTTGAAGTAGCTTCACAATTAGGTTCATTTCCACGACAACAACCATCATCATCTCCAACTACATCTATGTCATCTTGTCTCAGGTCATGATCGTTTTCACTTCCATTTTCATGTATATGTTGTTCGAAACCATCATGCGATTCATTCATGGAATCAAAAAACTTGTTACCTCGAGTAACATCAATAACATAGATTTCATTATGGTTTGATGGATCCATCAGTAAAAGAACTGAAGATGCAGTCTCTTAACCCTAGAAAGATGAAAAAGACGATCCAAATAGTGAAAATATAAAAATAAAAAATAAATATTGTAATCAATCCTCAAAACAGTTGCACTATAACTAAGGAAACTGAATATTCAACATTAAAAAAAATCCCTGAAAATTTGACATAGTCTAAATTGCCCTTTTAAGTAAAAAAAAGTGGGAAAAACTCTAATTAGTGATCGGTCATAAAGGAGTTGCAAGAGTTGTACAAATACATTGGGTTGTATTCTAAATGTATCATATATATATATATATAAGGGTTAAGTCTGGTGATACCAAAAAATATGGAGAACCATGATGAACAATCTAAGCATTAATTTTGTTTTGATCCTATGGTTTTAATTACAAGTTATTTTTAATTTAAAAAGGGCATAATCATCATTTTTGGTAACAAGATTCACTAGATGGAACATACAAATTCATTCACTAGATGAAACACACAGATTCACCATATGAAACACACAGATTCACCAGATGAAACACATATACTAACTCACTACATGAAATCCAAACATAGTTGATCTTTCTTTATGGAACACATACTAATTCATTAGATTCAACATATCTATACTACCTTATTAAACATCTATACTCAAAGTCTTAAAGTCTTAATTTTTTTAATACCCAAAATACCCTTTCTTCCTTTACACCCATCCCCTCTCCACTACTCTTCTACTCGCATGCTCTCCACGACTCTTCTCCCTAAACCAGATTCGAACGCTCCCTAAACGAGATTCGCACGCTCTCCACTACTCTCCTCGCATGCTCTCCACGACTCTTCTCCCTAAACCATTATCGCACTCTGCCTAAAGTCTGTTCTCTCTATCGCATGCTCTCTATCCGATTCTCTCTACCTCAGGCGACTTATAAATGATCTCCCTCAATCACCCTGCATCTCTCGCTCTCGCTCTCGCTTTGCATATCTCGCTCTGTCTCTGCATCTCTTCATTATTCGCCCCTGTACGATTTCATTCTTGATTTTATTCAAGGTTGCTTTGGGTTTTAGGGTTTAATTT
>NC_037530.1:15292406-15294502 GCF_001531365.2 Cynara cardunculus var. scolymus
GGTAACAGGGGGTGGGGAATGGAAATTGAAATAATTAATGGTGTCTTCTTTGATGCAAGGGAATGAACCATTACCATATACTGGGTAATGAAACATTCCTCAACGAACTTTGAGGGGGTGGTGGGTGAAGTTCATTCTCATTTCCATTTCCATTTCCATTTCCATTTCCTGAAAAGAACCAACTACTCCCTTAGAGCTTATTGGAAATTGCTGTTATATTTAACCGGTAAAAGCAACTTGTGATTTTGATTTATGTGCTTCACAGAGTCCTGCCAACAACAATCCCTATATGTGTATGGTTGCCAAGGTGTGTATGGTTGTTTGCTTATTTAAATTTGAGTGTGCCAAAACGAAGTAGAATAGGCAGTAAATCAGAAAATCGGATACAGGATACAGCAGCAAATCAGAAAATCATGAACACAAAAGACCATTTGGACAATCTGTTTAAAAGACCATTTTCCAAAAAGCCACTATATGTCCAAACAGTAACAAATCCACCCTACTGTTTGCATTCTCTATTGTTTGCAATATGTTCCTATAGAAGTGAGTATTTCTTGGTGCTTTGGATGTTAGAAGTTATTTTGAAGTGAGTATTTGTTGGTGCTTTTTCTTAAAACATAATATCCAAACCTAGAGTTATTTTGAAATGATAAAAACATGCTATAATGATAAAAAATTAGAACATGTTGTACAAAAAGAACCTGCTGCTGCTGTAATGCATACAGAGGTCTAAGAAGTTCTATTGTAACTCCATAACCTGTTGAACTACTACTTACAGTATGTGCTTAACTTTATATGCAACCTGGCTTTATAACCTGTTACATGTGTCTATGTGTGTATATAGATATATATATATATATATATATATACGTATCTTGATGTGTGTGTGTGTGTGCATATGTATTTATACTATTCCTAGGGCCACATAAGACCTCCCATCCTCAGGCCAATAAGATATGCACTTCACATGTAAAAACTTAAAAGAGCAGACAATGATTACAAAAAACCATGYTCTTGTTTTAAAACCTCATCAATTTTTGTATATTCCATTCTTCTAATTCTCAGGCACATGGTGCTTTTAAACTATAAACCCACACATGCTTTTCGCACATGCACACACCCACACATGCTTTTKGTATATTCCATTCTTYTGTTTCTTACACACACACCCACACATGCTTTTCTTACATGCACACTTGTTGTAGCAGGTTTTTGYAACCACAAGTATTGAAAAATAGAAAAATGTAAGTACAAATGTTGTAGGCTTTATGACATCTTGAAAGACTTTGATATCTCGAAATTGAATAGATTTTAATGAACTTTTACATCCCGCCGCATTGCGCGGGTACACAACTAGTGAAACATAAAAACTCTGTTGTGAAACACAAAACACATACCATTTCGAATCAAGAGAATTGTTCAAAAACATATTAGCATTCATTTACTCTTCTAGAATCTTCTAAACAATCGATGGTCTAGTCAGTTTGAATCGTCGAGCTTTAAGTTCAATGAGCACGAAGATTTCTGATCCAATTACAGTGCCCATCCCGAACCATATCAGATCCCACCATGTCAGTGTCTTCCTCATCTGCATCTGACTTCGTCCCCTAGCATCCAGCTGTCTAGTTACCAGAACGGGTCAACAGTTGGTCTATCAATCGGTGAGGAGTCTCCATCAATGCGGTTGTGTAGCTATCTGTTGATCTTCTCTCTCGGTGATTTGATGATAATCCTTTTTCCCTTTCACGTTGTATTTGTGTTTCTGTATTTTCAGTTCCAGCGATCTTCACTGAGTATGTTCAGTGATCGCTGAAGAACTTGCATTGTAAATCTATCAAAGACAACAATACTTCAAGAAGACAACACTCACACCAAAGAACCTTCAGCAAACGTTGAAGACTAAAACTGAAGATTAGAGACCAGCGAGTACGTGATCTGAAGCGGTATAACGTGATTACAAACCTGTCTACATATGTGTGAAGACTGCTCAAGCTTCAGCAAATGATGATGAGACCTTCAGGTCATTCCAGCATTCAGCGATCAAAGGAAGCTTGCTTAGCACGATTGTTGTTGTCTTGTCCTTATGCACACAAAGG
>NC_037530.1:15294837-15297979 GCF_001531365.2 Cynara cardunculus var. scolymus
TTTCTCTTCTTGTAGACCCTTACGGGACCAACACTATCTCATGTCTTAAAGGATTCCTTCGGCATAAAATATTCTTTTTGGTATGAACAACCTCTTCTTCACAGTCCTGCCATCATTTCTTGATCATGACTCCCCATCATCGTCGTCTTTTGTGACATCCATCACTTTTGGTGCATCAGGTTAGTATCTTTAGAAATTTCTTATATTTAGAATTATAATTATTTAGGATTTAGACATTGGAAATCAATTGACTTAGCCCCCATTTGGTAGTTCAGAAAAACCCTGTCAAGACGAGTATATGATAAAGAAACTATGTAATGCCAAATATATTAAAAAAATTTGAAATAAATAAAATCGATATTATAAATTTAAAATTTAAAAATATAAAGTTTTAATCGTATGTGCAAATGATTTTATTTTTTTTACAAAATTTGGAATTTGGCTTAATAGTGAATAATTTTATTGGTGTTGATAAAATGTATTTAAAATTATACTTTTGTGGGTTGAGTTTGTATAAGAAAAATTAAAAGAAAAACAAGGTGGTTGGGCCTTGAATGGGCCGTCCCCTTTGTTTTCATATAAAAACCCCTTTTGTTTTAAAAATCTCACATTTCATATTCACATTTCCTTTTTTCTCTCTCTAAACCCTTCATCTTCTTCCATCTGAATCCAATCTTCAACATTTTCCTTGATTCTTTAAAGAGCATTCAAGTCTTCAAGATTTATCAAGCAAAAAGGTAAAAGATCTGGTTTTATTTTCAAACCATTACAATAAGCTTCTCGAATCTTTATACCTCTCGCTTCTTCTTAAGCTCAAGGATTTTTTGATGAATATAAGAGGGGAGATTATTCATCGAAGACATGAAAATGTCTTTAAAATGATGATAATCTATGATCTATGAACTTAGAACTCAAGAAATGGGATAAAACTCCATTGCATGTGGTATTTAATCAATAAAAGAGGATATTTCGAAACTGACAGGTTGTTTCTAACAATCCTACCAACCATATTCTTCAAAATCAACCCCCAAACTATTTGACTTATCTTGAAATCTGTTTTGGATTAGTTATTGTTACTGTTTCGGTTTCACTCAAAAATGTGAATTTTGGGTATTTAAAATGTTTAATATGAAGTCATGGGAGCAATATTCATGCTGTTAGACAAAAGAAATTTAACAGCAGTGACTGTTATAGTTTTAAAAGATTAAAAGTAAAATGATTTTTGGAAGGTTCCCTTGACAATAATTGGTGAAACCAAGAGTCCAGGAACAGAGTCTATATATCTGTCCAAATAACAATTTTTTGGCGCAAAAACCCTCTTTATTTAATTAAATATTGGATTATTTTTGGTATCGATGTTAACCGATAAAGGTTTATTGAGATTACATAAGATATAAATTATCTATATTAGGACCCGAAGGGTAATCTAACTATTGGAATTTCGGGTGATTAGGACATTAGTGCGAACGTTGGTGCTTCAAGCTTCACCCAAAATCTTGGATATTCTTCTTCAAACTAGTGAGTTTTCACGGCCCCACTTTTACTGCTTTAGTTATTTCTTTTAATTGGGGGAAAAAGCATGAAAGTATGCAAACTATGTTGTTTTAGTTGTAAAACTAATGGACTACGGAACTGCTTAGTCAAATGTTGTGAGATTCATGAAAAATTTGAATTCTATGCACTACTTATAAATGATAAATTGATGTGCTTGAGAGGATATTGCAAAAATTCCTCGTCCGTACACGCTACTAGTTAACTCGGGCACGTCCTCAGGCCGTGGTAATTGTGGATAGCCGCTATTGTGTTGACAGTCCCACCCAGAAAAGGGTGTACATTACCTAAGTTTTAAATAGTCTACTCATGTGTGCGAAAGGGCCACCGCTGAAGTAGTACTAAAACGAACTGTGGTACTTAAGTGAGTGAACGGACCACTTATGGTAGTTCATGAATTAATGGAGCACATTGGTCAGGTAAGGCTCTCTAGCGTCTCAAGTTTTTAAGCGTCGATGGAAAATTTACATTTATAATGAGCATAATATGAAATAGTTTGCAAGTTGTGTTTTATGCATGGTAAATATTTTGTGCATTTGAAAACCCGTGAACTCACCAACTCTTTGTAGTTGACGTCGTTTTATGTTTCATGCCTTTTCAGGAAATTAAATAAGAATGGAAGTTTTTGGAAGCATCTTTCGTTATCATCTGTTCACCAGCTGTAGAAACTTTTGTCTGTAAATAAACTTTTCTTCGTGAACAGTAAACTCAATGATGTTGTAAGGCTATTTTTGGATTTTGTACTTAGAAGTGTTATCTATCGATTGGAGCTATGAAATGCTTACCTGTTACGCCTCGTGTTTCCACTTTAGCGGGGATTGACAGATTTGGTATCAGAGCCTCAGTTATAGAGAACATCGGTTTTCTTAAAACCAAACTATAACTAAATATTTTCAAAGCAATGTCTGTGAGTCCAATTTCACTAATCAATCTTCATTTCTTCACAATAATCATGGCAGATTTGGATTTATCATTAAGAACATTCAAGAACACTAGAGAGGAAAAGTCAACAACTCAATCTTGGTCAAACCTCTCTTTCATGTACGTATTATTACAATAATGCTCTCCTTACTAATTACAAAACACTAACCCCTATTTATATGGTCAACCTAACAAAGACAAATCAAAGTCAAACCTCTAAAGAAAAGTCAAACACACTGACTTTTTACAATTATAGACTATTTATAAACTTTCAAGACGAATACAATTAATACTGATTTYTCAGTCCTAACATTCTCCCCCTTTGTATTCAGACTTGAAAGAAAAAATCTGCGCTTTGAGTACTTGTTTGAACTTTGAAACAATATGCACAAAATATCTTCTTCAAATGAAATTTTCAACTTGTAATCTTCATGAAATTGTAAGTAGATCTTTGCAAATCCACTTATTTAATCTCTTCAGATTAAGGGAATGGGAAGGTAACAACCAATTTCAAAGTATAAATTGTTTTCAATCTTATATAAGATTGGCCTGTGAGTATAACAGATATACTCAGTACAACGGATGTACTGTATATATGAGACTTTTTGATGTTCATCTCACCAGGCCTTCCATTCAATCATCGATAGCTAAAAAATAGCATATCTATGAA
>NC_037530.1:15303335-15305010 GCF_001531365.2 Cynara cardunculus var. scolymus
AAAACTTGAGCTGCTGTCAAGCCTGCTTTCAAGACTTGCTTCTGTTTAGCTCATTCAACACTTGGATCCGCACCTGCTGCTGTCAAGATCACAACAACTTGTTGCTGCTGCTGTTTCTTGTTGCTGTCTAAACACAGCACAGCACAGCCCTGCTGTTAGTCTTCTTCTGTTTGAGCAGCTTCTATCTTCTCTTAAACCAAAACCACAAACCTGTTAGTGTTAGCTTCTGTTTGAACTGCTACACACTGCTGTTACCAACACAGCACATTTACTACACTTAAACAGCTCAAAACAGTTGATGTTGTTCTTGTTGCTTCAAGTCCAAATCTGCTGTCAAGACTTGTGTATGAACCTGCTGTTGTGTTGCTGTTTAACTGTGAAACAGCTACTGTTACAGACTCAAACTCAAACTCAAACAACCTGCACACTGGCTGCTGTTTTGGAATTGTGTAATCTTCAAATCAAAACAGAAACAGAACAATAGCTGAATCATCCAAGTGTCCACACTCAGAAACAGAACCTGATAAGAACAACTGGAGTGCAACAGTGGAACTCTACGTGATGCACATATCAACAACAAACATCAACAACAATCATCAACAACAAAAATTAAGAAATGGTATCTAGAGTAGCTTTCCTGTCAAAACTTCAGCAAATATCAACAGCAACAACTTAAACACAAAACAGAATGGTAAGGCTGTGATTTACTTAGAACCAGGTAACAGTCAACATTGACCAAGTTCAAGTCAAACAATTAAGATTGAAACAAATATTGTATCAAGATCAACAGCCACCTGATTGACATCACAAGATGTTTTTACAATCAACACAATCTAACACAATGATATGCTTTTACAATCAACAACTAAAACAAACAAGTCAGCGATTTAGGTGGAGTGCGATTGATGATTTAAGCAATTTAGACAAGGTTAAATCTCGAACAGCTTAAACGGACAGTAAAGTAACAATTAGGTCTAAAACAGAGAGGTGTGCGATCAAACATTCAGCGATTTACAATCCGGTCAGGCTTGATTTAGGTTGAGCGACCTTGAGCGATTTAGAAGTCCGACTTGGATTGAGCGGTTTAATAAACCGAACACTTATCCGCTCAACTCTCCGGTCAAGTTTCGAAATTGACAATCGATTAACAGATTGGCCAATTTAGAATCCGGATGAAATCCAGAATCAATAGTCGATCAAACAAGAAATTGAAGGAGGCAGTGTACCTGAGCGATTTAGTAAACCGATCAATAGTCCGCTTAAGTGTTAATCGAATCCGGTTAAGCTTTATGCTAATCCGCTCAGAAATCCGGTGAAGATGTGAGCGGTTTACTAATCCGGTTAAGCTTTGTGCGGTGTAGATGAACACCGCTCAACCTATACTCTGTAAATTGATTTAAAGATAAACCAACCGGACTCTTAATCCGTTCAACATAATGGGCTTAAAAAAAATTGGACGGTTTAACAAAAACAATCAATCTAAAATATTCAAAACAGATCAAAAGCAATCAAAAACACAAAAGCTAAAAAAAAATTAAAAAAAAAATTGGATCAAAAACACTAGTTTAAAAAAAAAATTCAAGAACACGAAAAAAATTTAAAAACCTAAAAACCGATTAAATCTTGATTTAAATTGATCAAATCACAAAAGTTTGTGAATAACAAAGATTCACAA
>NC_037530.1:15305120-15329135 GCF_001531365.2 Cynara cardunculus var. scolymus
CATCCTGCTCTGATACCAATTGTGAGTCCAATTTCACTGATCAATCTTCATTTCTTCACAATAATCATGGCAGATTTGGATTTATCATTAAGAACATTCAAAAACACTTGAGAGGAAAAGTCAACAACTCAATCTTCGTCAAACCTCTCTTTCATGTACGTATTATTACAATAATGCTCTCCTTACTAATTACAAAACACTAACCCTTATTTATATGGTCAACCTAACAAAGACAAGTCAAAGTCAAACTTCTAAAGAAAAGTCAAACACACTGACTTTTTACAATTATAGACTATTTATAAATTTTCAAGACGAATACAATTAATATTGATTTCTCAGTCCTAACAATGTCATTAGTATAACTTAAGTATTATGATAAAAGATTCCAATCGGTTGAGTTTAAAATATGCTCAAATTTAGAGATTTTACTTAACACCTAAAAAAGCATGATCGTGTGTGTTTGCATGAATTTCAAATACCCATCGCCCTAGACTAACCAGAAGCTCTGGTTGTAAAGTGGAGCAAGTTATATTGAGCACTAATTCGACCAGAGGGTCAACTTTGTATTTGAACACTTGGTAGCAGAACTTGGATATAGGACCTAGTCTCTATAGTTTCTGTATTTAAGAATTCGCACTACACCTTAGGTAAGATTTGCCTTGACATAGGAAGTGAGCTCTGTGATCTAGATTTGATAGAATGACCACTAATCTATTTAAGTGAAGAGCGACCAGAAGCTCTGGTTGGCTTGATTTCGAGAGCCAGAGGCTCTGGTTAGAATAACTAGAAGCTCTGGTCTATGAAAAGGAAATATTTTCTAAGTATGAGGAACCAGAGATCGATGGAAGGCGATCCATCGGTTTGCCAAACATGAGGAACCAGAGATCGATGGAAGGCGATCCATCGGTTTGCCAAACATGAGGAACCAGAGATTGATGGAAGGCGATCCATCGGTTTTGCCAAGCATGAGGAACCAAAGATCGATGGAAGGCGATCCATCGGTTTGCCAAGTATGAGGAACCAGAGATCGATGGAAGGCGATTCATTGGTTTGCCAAGTATGAGGAACCAGAGATCGATGAAAGGCAATCCATCGGTTTGCCAAGTATGAGGAACCAGAGATCGATGGAAGGCGATTCATCGGTTTACCATACTTGAGGAATCTATGATCGATAAACCAAGAGATCCAATGGATTGTTATAAAAGTTGAGTCAGAGATCGATGAGCTAAAAGTCAAATGTGGTTCCAAGTATGGGAACCTCGACCAGAAGCTCTGGTAATATAACCAGAGGCTCTGGTCAACCAGAGGCTCTGGTCATACAGAAGCTTTAACTTGTCTTCTACCCTTAAGCTTCTACCATAGCAACTCTTGTCTTAACCTTAAGAGTTTTATTGATGATGTGATTAGTAATTATGTTTGCCAATATTACAGATCACTATGACATCATCTAGTGAATATTCAGCAGACGAATCTGGGTACGTGATTGGTCGATCTAAAAGGGGCATACCAATCGATGAAGATGTTGACCCATATGATTTGTACTTAGCAACCAGCGAAGCACTTGCTTTATCATCTGCATCAGTTTTACCACCATCAGAATCAGTACCTAATCTACCACCTCAAACGTTTCATGGTCCAAGGATTAGGGTCACGGCAAGGAAAAGTGTAGCACTACCCCGAAGGGTAACTTTCAAAAATTCAAGCAGAACTAGAGGAGAGGCATCCCAAACTCCAACCAGGAGTGGAGACGCTAGATTGGTGACTGGGGTACCTGTCTCTTACACCCAGGGCATGACTTTAGAGGAACGAGAATGGGTGCGGAGAATTGTAGGAAACTCAAACCCACCAGACCCGGCTGGGAGATCATCATCACATTTTAAACAACCTGTCCGATGTGATGGAGATGCATAACCAGCGAATGATAAGGAACTCGAATGCTGTCATCGACGCAAGACGTGAAATAAGAAGATTGTATAGATGTTTAATGGCAAGTGTACTATTGATACTAGCACTAGGAATGCTTATCTGCTGGATGCTGCTCTAGAAGCAATGTTTAGTGTTAGGATCACTACTCTKTTGTTGAAGCTTAAAATTGGTTTTGAGGAATTGTAATCTTTTGGAAAACCCTTCAGTATCTCTTGAAGTCGTTCGAATGTAATGAATTTTGGATGAATATGAAATATTATGATGATCATATGACTGTTCTAATGATATCATATCTTATGCATCATCCTGTTGATTAGAAATTATTATCCGTAATATTGCCATGAAAATAATGGGACTTCCTTTTTATCATACTATAGAAGATGCCGCCAAGAAGAGAAAACCCAAAGGTTGCACGACTCGTGTCAGAGCAACTCTTGGCTGCGCTACCCAATATAGTCAGTCAGTTGGCTGCGGGACTGAATGTTAATCAGCCTACCAGTTCTGAGCCTAGGACATCTAGGGAATGCACCTATAAATCCTTCAGATCCTGCAATCCGAAGGAATTTCATGGAAATGAGGGAGTCGTAGGATTGTTGACCTGGATTGAAGGCATGGAGTCTGTTCTCCATATCAGCAAATGCCTAGAAGCAAACAAAGTAGAATATGCTGCGTGTTTATTGCAAGGCAGAGCTTTGACGTGGTGGAACACATTAGTTCAGACTAGGGGTCGCGAAGCAGCTAATCAACTCTCATGGGAAGAATTCAAGAAACTATTAAAGAACGATTATTTTCCAAGAAGTGAACTTCAAAAGTTGGAAATGGAGTTATGGAACCTTGAAATAAAGGAGGAAATCATAGATGCCTAGACTACACGATTCCAAGAGTTAGCCAACTTAGTGCCACATCTGGTGACACCCGAAGAGGTTCGAATAGAAAGGTATATATGGGGCTTATCTGCAGAGATTCGAGGAAATATTATCTCGGCAAACCCAATGACCCTTCAGGAGGCAATAGATATTACAACCAAACTCACCAATAATGCAATTCGGTCTGGAGAGTTCAACAAAGGAAAAAGAAAGGTGGAAGAACTGAGAAACCAGAGATTTGGGAATAAGTTTGACAAGAATAAGAGATCAGTAGGGAACTTTGGAGTCAAGACTCAGGTGGTGAATCCAGAAAGCAAGCCTAAGTGCAATAAATGTAAATTTCCACATTAGGGAAATTGTATTATTTGTCAGAGGTGCCACAAAGGGGGCCATTCCACAAAAGATTGTCGAAAGTGATTATGTTTTGAATGTGGGAGCCCGGATCACATGAGAAATGTATGTTCGAAGAGGAAGCAAGGGATGAATGTTAATCAAACCCGACCAGCCAATCAAGGAAACTCTGAAAGTCAAGCACGTGGCCGAGCATTTGAAATTGGAGCAAGGGAGGCCAGGCATGATCCTAATGTGGTTACAGGTACATTTCTCTTAGATAATGAGTTTGCATCGGTACTATTTGACTCAGGAGCTGATAGAAGTTTTGTATCACTAGACTTTAGGCCAAGGATTTATTTAAAATCTCAAAGGATGAAGGAAGACTATATAATAGAGTTTGCCAATGGTCAAGAAATTAAGATCAGAGATATAATCATGGGCTGCACAATAAGCTTAGTACAGAAGGATTTTAGTATAGATCTTATTCCGATTAAGTTAGGAAGTTTTGATATCATTATAGGCATGAATTGGTTATCTAAAAACCGAGCCGAAATAGTTTGTTCTGAAAAGATTATCTGAATTCCTCAAGAAGAAGGAGAAGCACTTATAATTCAAGGAGAGGAGTCTGATCGGAAAATTAAGACTGTATCATGCATAAAGATGCAGAAATACTTAAAGAAGAACTATGATGCATTTTTGGCACATATTGTAGATAGGAAGGTTAAAGGAAAAAGTATCGAAGACTTCCCTGTAGTACGGGAGTTTCCTGAAGTATTTCCTGAGGATCTACCAAGAGTACCCCCACTAAGACAAGTCGAGTTCGGTATCGATTTAATTCCAGGAGCTGCCCCAGTGGCCAAGGTATCATACCTATTGGTCCCATCGGAGATGCAAGAGATGTCGGGACAACTCCAGGAATGATTAGATAAAGGATTCATAAGACCTAGTTTTTCACCATGGGGTGCGCCAGTTTTGTTCGTCAAGAAGAAAGATGGGTCGATGCGGATGTGTATTGCCTATAGGGAGCTTAATAAGTTGACTATAAAGAACCGATATCCTCTTCTTAGTATCAATGATTTATTTGATCAACTTCAAGGTGATGTGTACTTTTCAAAGATTGACCTTCGATCCGGATATCATCAAGTGAGAATTCGAGAGGAGGACATTCCTAAAACGGCATTTAGGACTCGGTATGGCCATTATGAATTTTTGGTTATGCCATTCGGATTAACCAATGCCCCAGCTGTTTTCATGGATTTAATGAATAGGGTTTGCAAATGATACTTGGATAAATTTGTAATTTTCTTCATAGATGATATACTAATTTATTCCAGAAGTAAGAGAGATCATGAGCAACATCTAAGATTGATATTGGAGCTACTTACGGACCAGAAATTGTATGCAAAATTCTCCAAATGTGAATTCTGGATTCGTGAAGTATAATTTCTTGGTCATGTGGTCAATGAAAAAGGAATTTATGTAGACCCTGCGAAGATTGAGTCCATTGAGAAATGGGAAACCCCGAACACCCCAACAGAAATACGTCAATTTCTTGGTTTGGTAGGCTATTATCGGCGATTCATTGCGAATTTTTCAAAAATTGCGCAACCACTCATAGCCTTAACACAGAAAGACAAGAAATTTGTTTGGGGAGAGAAGCAAGAAGAGGCCTTTGAAACTCTTAAGAATAGACTGTGCAATGCACCTATTCTATCATTACCAGAAGGTTCGGAAAACTTTGTGGTATACTGCGATGCATCACATCAAGGATTGGGATGCGTACTTATGCAAAAAGATAAAGTCATTGCATATGCCTCAAGACAACTCAAAGTGCATGAGAAGAATTATACCACACATGATCTAGAATTAGGAGCTGTGGTATTTGCACTTAAGATTTGGAGGCATTACCATATGGAAACTAAGTTTCAATTGAAGGCTGATGGAGTAAATTATCTGGGAAACAAGGTTTGGATTCCTAAGATAGGCAATCTTAGAACCATAATTCTGAATGAAGCCCATCGATCAAAATATTCAATTCACCCAGGAGCAGATAAAATGTATAAGGAATTAAGGGAACACTATTGGTGGCCTGGAATGAAGAGAGACATCGTCTTGTATGTGAATAAGTGTTTAACTTGTGCAATGGTCAAGGCTGAACACCAAAAACCATCTGGTCTACTCCAGCAACCTGAGATTCCCCAGTGGAAGTGGGAACAAATATCAATGGACTTCATAACTAAGTTGCCCAGAATCGGAAGAGGGCATGATACAATTTGGGTAATCGTAGATCGACTGACGAAATTTGTTCATTTTCTGCCAATTCGGGAGGTTTATAAGATGGAGAAGTTGGCTCAAATTTACATAAATATGAAATCATCACCTGGCATGGGGTACCTCTTTCCATCATAACGGATAGAGACAATCGATTTACGTCAAGATTTTGGCAATCACTTCAAGAAGGGCTGGGTACATGTCTGGATTTAAGTACATCGTATCACCCTCAAACGGATGGACAGACGGAAAGAACCATCCAGACATTGGAAGACATGTTACGTGTGTGTGCCATAGATTTTGGAGGAAGCTGGGATACGCACCTTCCGTTAGTTGAATTTGCGTACAATAACAGCTATCATGCCAGTATTCTGTATGTGCCATATGAAGCGTTATATGGACGTAAATGCAGATCGCCACTTAGTTGGTCAGAAGTCGGTGATCGGCAGCTAACTACACCTGATGTAGTTCAGGAAACTACTGACAAGATTGTAATTATCAAAGATAGACTCAAGGTCGCAAGAGATCGTCAGAAAAGTTATGCGGACAATCGGAGAAGACCATCGGAATTCCAAAAAGGGAGATAAAGTACTTTCGAAAGTCTCACCTTGGAAAGGAATAATGCGTTTTGGGAAAAGAGGCAAATTGGGTCCCCGATATATTGGTCCATTTAAAATAACTGAAAGAGTTGGACCAGTGGCATACAAGCTAGATTTGCCACAAGAGTTAAGCACCATTCATGATACATTTCATGTATCAAACCTCAAAAAGTGTTTAACTGATGAAACATTGGTTCTATCATTGGAAGAAGTGTAAATTAATGATCATTTGCGTTTCGTTGAGCAACCGATAGAAATCTTAGATAGGGAAGTCAAGCAGTTGAGGCGAAGCAAGATCCCGATTGTAAAAGTTCATTGGACCTCAAGGCATGGACCGGAGTACACATGGGAAAGGGAGGATTTTATGAAAAACAAGTATCCTCACCTATTCAGAAACGGATCCAAAGCTAAGATCTGAGGAATCAAATTTCGGGACAAATTTTTTCTGGCATGGGGAGACTGTGACATCCGTCATTTTTGGTGCATCAGGTAAGTATCTTTAGAGAGTTCTTATATTTAGAATTATAATTATTTAGGATTTCGTCATTGGAAATCAAGTGACTTGGCCCCCATTTGGTAGTTCAGAAAAACACTGTCTAGACGAGTATCTGATAAAGAAACTATGTAATGCCAAATATATTAAAATTCTTTTGAAATAAATAAAATCGATATTATAAATTTAAATTTTAAAAATATAAAGTTTTAATCGTATGTGCAAATGATTTTTTGTTTTACAAAATTTGGAATTTGGCTTAATAGTGAATAATTTTATTGGTGTTGATAAAATATATTTAAAATTATACTTTTGTGGGCTGAGTTTGTATAAGAAAAATTAAAAGAAAAACAAGGTGGTTGGGCCTTGTATGGGCCGGCCCCTTTGTTTTCATATAAAAACCCCTTTTGTTTTAAAAATCTCTCATTTCATATTCACATTTCCCTTTTTCTCTCTCTAAACCCTTCATCTTCTTCCATCCGAATCCAATCTTCAACATTTTCCTTGATTCTTTAAAGAGCATTCAAGTCTTCAAGATTTATCAAGCAAAAAGGTAAAAGATCTGGTTTTATTTTCAAACCATTACAATAAGCTTCTCAAATATTTATACCTCTCGCTTCTTCTTAAGCTCAAGGATTTTTTGATGAATATAAGAGGGGAGATTATTCATCGAAGACATGAAAATGTCTTCAAAATGATGATAATCTATGATCTATGAACTTAGAACTTAAGAAAATGGGATAAAACTCCATTGCATGTGGTATTTAATCAATAAAAGAGGATATTTCGAAACTGACAGGTTGTTTCTAACAATCCTGTCAACCATATTCTTCAAAATCAACCCCCAAACTATTTGACTTATCTTGAAATCTGTTTTGGATTAGTTATTGTTACTGTTTCGGTTTCACTCAAAAATGTGAGTTTTGGGTATTTTAAATGTTTAATATGAAGTCTTAGGAGCAATATTCATGTTGTTAGACAAAAGAAATTTAACAACAGTGACTGTTGCAGTTTTAAAAAGATTAAAAGTAAAATTATTTTTGGAAGGTTCCCTTGACAATGATTGGTGAAACCAAGAGTCCAGGAACAGAGTCTATATATCTGTCCAAATAACAACTTTTTGGCGCAAAAACCCTCTTTATTTAATTAAATATTGGATTATTTTTGGTATCGATGTTAACCCATAAAGGTTTATTGGCATTACATAAGATATAAATTATCTATATTAGGACCTGAAGGGTAATCTAACTATTGGAATTTTGGGTGATTAGGACATTAGTGCGAACGTTGGTGCTTCAAGCTTCACCCAAAATCTTGGATATTCTTCTTCAAACTAGTGAGTTTTCATGGCCCCACTTTTACTGCTTTAGTTATTTCTTTTAATTGGGGGAAAAAGCATGAAAGTATGCAAACTATGTTGTTTTAGTTGTAAAACTAATGGACTACGGAACTGCTTAGTCAAATGTTGTGAGATTCATGAAAAATTTGAATTCTATGCACTACTTATAAATGATAAATTGATGTGCTTGAGAGGATATTGCAAAAAKTCCYCGTYCGTACACGCTACTAGTTAACTCGGGCACGTCCCCGGGCCGTGGTAATTGTGGATAGCCTCTATTGTGTTGACAGTCCCACCCAGAAAAGGGTGCACATTACCTAAGTTTTAAATAGTCTACTCATGTGTGCGAAAGGGCCACCGCAGAAGTAGTACTAAAACGAACTGTGGTACCTAAGTGAGTGAACGGGCCACTTATGGTAGTTCGTGAATTAATGGGGCACATTGGTCAGATAAGGCTCTCTAGCGTCTCATGTTTTTAAGCGTCAATGGAAAATTTACATTTATAATGAGCATAATATGAAATAGTTTGCAAGTTGTGTTTTATGCATGGTAAATATTTTGTGCATTTGAAAACCCGTGAACTCACCAACTCTTTGTAGTTGACGTCGTTTTATGTTTCATGCCTTTTCAGGAAATTAAGTAAGAATGGAAGTTTTTGGAAGCATCTTTCGTTTTCATCTGTTCACCAGCTGTAGAAACTTTTGTCTGTAAATAAACTTTTCTTCGTGAACAGTAAACTCAATGATGTTGTAAGGCTATTTTTGGATTTTGTACTTAGAAGTGTTATCTATCGATTGGAGCTATGAAATGCTTACCTGTACGCCTCGTGTATCCAATTTAGCGGGATGTGACATCTTCAATCTCAATCGTCATCCATTTTTACTCAATTGATCATTCCCAAGTCGATGTTGAAGATCGTAAAACTAGAGAAACTATGGAGACGATTTTGAGATTTAATTTGGGAGAAGAGAGGATAGGAGACGATGATTTTGATATCTCAATTTACAAATTTTCCCTTGAACAACCTAAACTATATTTAGAAAATGCCATTGTTTTTAATGACCTTTGCTTAGCATCCTTGAATGATTGAGATTAGTCCCCACGGTCATCAACATTTTTGTGGTTCTTATATGAATACCATCATATATATTCAACGCCCCCTTTATCCGCCCGCTCCACCATTGACGGGGACCATCCTTACTGCCAACATCCACCTCCCTAACATCTCTCAATTTCCCATAGCTATTCAATCAACCAACGACCATCGTTCGCACCCCTTCCCTCCCATCGATCAACTACATTTTTCTTTACTCTGATTTTGGTTTTTCAAACCAGGATTTGTATTAGATTTTGATTTTGATTTTGGTTTTCTTTTTTTTTTCAAATCGTCAATTCTCTTCTTTTCTGTATCATGGGTTTTGTCCCAGATTAGTTAATAGTTAAAAAAAACATAAGAATAAAGGGGCTTTGGGGAATTTTCATTTGGGAAGGGAAATAAATGGGGAATTGGGTATGGTGCTAGGGGAAAAATGAAAGGTTGGAGGAAGGGAAAAGGCGTGACCATGGTTGAAAAAGATAGAAAGAGGGAGAAGGGGGTGATCATGTTGTTCCTTTTTTTGATTTATGTTTTTTTGCCTTCTGGTTCGAGAGGGATACCCCTTCTAGTGTCGTAGAAGGCTTCTTCTACATCAATCTCTCCCCATGGATCTCTAGTGAGATAAATATAGGGATCCCCCTTTTAATCATCCCATGCCCCACAATTTTCCTTAAGCTTGCATAAACATGATTACTTTTTTTATGATCTAGATATAAGCTCTTCCTTCAAAGGATCTATAAAGGTTGCCAAATAGAAAAGATGAGGGAGTAGGTCAGAGTTGACAGGAGATGGAGAAGAGTAAAGCCATGAAGGTGTTCTTGATGCCTGGTGTTTGTGTGTTTTATATGACATATATATATATATATATATATATATAATCTTTTTTAAATAGGGAAAAAACAAAATAGGGGCATTTTGTTCTTTGTTGCCACTAAGTTAAGGGGTTAATGGAAATTTTTAAACTCTATTAGTGTAACACCCTGAAATCTGGAAAGAGCGACTAATTAAAAATTCTTCATAATACATCATATAAAGAAGAGTAAACCGCTATTTTCGTACCTATGGTTTGTAATTTCTTTCAGTTTTCGTCCCTGTGGTATTGAAATTATGGATATCATCATTGTGATTTCTAAATGATTTTGATTTCCGTTCCTGTGAGTCACACCATTAAAAAGGACCGTTAACTCTCCCCCCACATGTCTTAAATGTGAGGGTAGACTTGTTCTTTTCCTTTTTTTTCTAATTCTTTGATTTTTTTTAACCATTTGATTTCGGTTTTGGTCCCTGTGAATATCCATTTACCCCAGAACACTCTAAATCCTTAGCATCTATTGGTGAAAACTTGAGATCCCCAAGCTATACTTGCAAATTTGTGGTGCAAGGCTCTCAAGAACACTTATTTAACTCCTGAATCATACATAGAGAAACCCAAGAGAAAATGAGGGTTAAGGGTGAAAAGGACCAAACCCTAGATCATAAGAGAGAAAGAGGTGCTAACGGGTTACCTTAAAAAATCAACCCTTGGAATTGCCAAGGAATGCTCCCAAAAGCTCCAAAAATCGAACCTTAAGCCACTAAAGTCGCCCAAACTACTGAGGGATTGAGGAGAAATAGAGACGATGGAGAAAAACAGGAAAACCCAAGCTGAAACCGGCCTTAAATGCCCAGGTAGCCCATGCTCTCCAGTGCTTTGCACGGCTTGTCTTGTGGCCTAAGACGTGTGGAAGGTCGTGTGGCCTTCTTTTTTGCACGTACTATCCAATTTTGATACCCAAATCGACCTAGTAATGAACCAAGAAGGTTAGATGAGATTGGACTCCATAAAATCTCCATATTAAGTCTTTCGATGTTTGGCTCAGCCCCGTAATTATTTTCTTAAACTTATGGGTGTTACCGTTAGCAGTAGGACCATAGTCATAGGAAATGACAATTATATGGACCATATCCATAATCAATCGAGTTCATTGACGATAGCCATAAATTTTGAAATACCACAAAACCAAATCCGTAACTAACTCTAAATAAATGTCTATTTTTCAATTATATCCTTAATTATGAGATGGTATAATTATTATTCCATCTATTATTAAAGGTAACTTTTTGTTATTAGTTAATTAAAAGAGTAAACTATGATTTTTGTCTTGTGGCTTCTTGTTTATCGCTACTTTCGTCCTTGGTTGTTAAAATTGCTTTTTTTTTTGTCAGCATGGTTTCCATTTCTATTTCTCGTTTGTTTCCCTTTATGTCCCCGACGTTAACAACCTTAGAAAGTTTCTAAGTCATGGGTAATTTCGTCTTTTACCCTATTTCTTTTATTAGGGCTCGTTTAGTCTGATGATCGTTGTTGGTCTCAGCCGAATCTATGAGAATTTATAGGTAATCAGTTTGTACAAGGATGGGATGAATACAAACACAGAAACCCACTTTTAAAAATTATATATTGATAAAGAAGATGAATACAAATTTTACAGATTGTTTGCGGAAGAGATAAGATAAAGAACCCATCTAAACAATCCAAAATACACACAAGATTACAAATAGCAATGAGAAAAGATTTGCTATAAGAAACAAAGTAAGAATGAATGTGCTCTTCACATGTTAAAGTGGATCTTTCTCTTTAGACAGAGAGAAGTGAAAGAAGTAACTTCTTGGGTAAGTTCTTAGTGAATAAGATGATAACTGAGAGGAGAATCACTCAACTATACTCATTGCATTAAATGCAATTCAAAGACTACAAGGCATGTGTCAAGCTTTAGGAGGAAAGCTTGTCCTTTGTTCAGATTTGGCAGGATTTTGGCCGTATGTGAACAATCCTCTTTCATAAAGTAGGTAAGCACGTTAGAGTCAACGGAGTGGCTCCGTACTGTACTATACTTTAGAAAAGTATGGGTTTGTCCTTTGTGTATGGGAGGACAAGACAAAAACGATCATGCTTGACAAGTTTCATTTGATCGCTGAATACTGGGAAGACACTAAAAGGTCTCTTCAATGTTCACTAAAACTTGCACAGTTTTATAGATATGTAGACGAGCTTGTTATCACTGAATACCACTTCAGATCACGAGCTTGTTGGTCCCTAATCTTTAGCTTCTATCTTCCACATTGTCGAAAGATCTGTGGTGTGAATTTTGTCTTCTTGAAGTATAACAGTCTCTGAACGATTTACAATACAATTCAACAATCACTGAAGAGACTCGGTGAAGATTGTTGAAATTGAATAACAGAAATAGTATACTTCGATAGATAAAAAGGATCAACATCAAATCAATGAGAGAGGATCAATAATATCCCCCCATTTGATGATGACAAAACAACATAAAGAAAATTGCTTAAGTTACAATAGTAAGGAAAAGGTACAAATAAAATACATGTCCCTTTTAACTATTTTGGGATTTTTTTCAGTGATACAATTTACTTATGTAAATTTACTTAAGTTAAGGATAAATTGACGTAAATATGATAACTGAAACTGAAAACATATTCACTGACTAGAAAGATGTTAGTCAATGTAAGAGAACTGGAACTCCTAGAGACTTGTCCCCTTACTCTTTTTAGGGATCTTTTTCAGTAACACTGAAGATTTCATTGTATATTCATCATTGGAAAATAATACATGGTAGATCTATTACGTATAGATTATACATTGAAAGAAAAGAAACGAAAACAAGATAGTACAAGATAGAAAGATGTCTATTCTAAGTCACTGAAGTTGATATACCCTGGTACATCTTCTCTGAGCTTCTTTCGTCTTAGTATCTTCTTTCTGATCTTGCGATTCATCACCTCACCAGCTAGGTTATTGCCCAGCCAATACTTGAGATACTCTAGATAGTCTATTGGTCAGAGGTGGAACTCAGATACTCGCTGGAAGCTGTATTCGCCATATAGTCAATGAATATTAATCCATACTCAGGTTTCACGTGCACAATGTTGGGTATGTAAGGACCCTTCACTGTCAGTGTCAGGTTCAGTATTGAGATATACGGCTTCTTTCGATCTTTCAGGATTTCTTCCAAAAAGAACTTTGTTTCGTGTCCATTCCTATGGGAAGGTCCATATTTAGGATCTGAAAGGTGTCTTCTTCTTGAGAGAGGCTTCTCAGGCAAAGGAGGGACAACAATAAACTTCGACACCTTCTTGAAGAGCTCGTTTAGGATGTCTTCAATTATTGGCTTGTGCTTTGACTTTGAGTGCTGAATGGCTTGTCGTATCTCCAGCCATTCATCAAAGTTGTACTATACGAGATAAGAAGGATACTCGGTGACAGCCTCTTGGTTCTCTCTAATGATGACCATAGAGATGAGAAGTCCACCATTCTTCATCCATCCACTGATGGTGACATTTAAAATCCTATGGGGACTTATTCTCTTTTTGATCCTAGATCTGGCTAAGGGCCCCTCGATCATCATTCTTTCTATACATCCATCCTCTATCTGTCGACATATTCAATAACTACAACAAAGAACAACGTAGTTAGTCGATATAATCAACGTAGCGGTGGTGTACAGGAGTTTTGGGTTACTTTAAAACTCTAAGTGTAACAGTTTGACTACTTGAAATCAAACCATAGGTGTAGGGAAAGTTGGAGGTCTTTTAAACGAGTTAAGAATAAACCATGTAAAGTTTTGACTACTAGAAAGTCAAACCGTTGGTTTAGAGAAGTTTCGGATGACTTTAAAACCCTAAGTGTAACAGTTTGACTACTTGAAAGTCAAATCGTAGGTGTAGGGGAAGTTGGAGGTCTTTTGAACGAGTTAAGATTGAACCATTTAAAGTTTTGACTACTAGAAAGTTAATCCGTAGGTTTAGAGGAGTTTCGGATGACTTTAAAAACCCGAAGTGTAACTGTTTGACTACTTGAAAGTCAAACCGTAGGTGTAGGGGAAGTTGGAGGTCTTTTGAATAAGTTGAGAAGCCTATATGTAAAGTTTTGACTACTAGGATGTCAAATCGTAGGTTTAGAGAAGTTTTGGATGACTTTAAAACTCTAAGTTTAACAATTTGACTACTTGAAAGTCAAATTGTAGGTGTACGGAAAGTTGGATGTCTTTTGAACGAGTTGAGAAGCCTAGATGTAAAGTTTTGACTACTAGAAAGTCAAATCGTAGGTTTAGAGGAGTTTTGGATGACTTTAAAACTATAATGGTTTGACTACTTAAAAGTCAAACGTAGGTGTAGGGGAAGTTGGAGGTCTTTTGAACTAGTTGAGAAGTCTACATATAAAGTTTTGACTACTAGAAAGTAAAATCGTAGGTTTAGAGGAGTTTTGGATGACTTTAAAACTCTAACGGTTTGATTACTTGAAAGTCAAACGTAGGTGTAGGGGAAGTTGGAGGTCTTCTGAACGAGTTGAGAAGTCTACATATAAAGTTTTGACTACTAGAAAGTCAAACTACAGGTTTAAAGGAGTTTTGGATGACTTTAAAACTCTAAGTGTAATGTTTGAATGAGTTGAGAAGCTTTGTTTTTAAAAAAATTTAGCGGGATCACGATTATAAAATGAATTAAGCCTAATGTTCTCCCAACCATTGGCAACCGAACTACAAATGAATACAATCAAGTCTAACGTTTACTCAACAATTGGTAACCCAACTACATATCTATAAAATCAAGTCTAACATTTGCCCAACAATTGGCAACCCAACTACATATCAATAAAATCAAGTCTAATGTTTGCCCAACAATTGACAACCCAACTAATAATAACTCAAATTTTGGATCACATAATTAAGTTAAACACATTAATAATAAAATCAAGTCCATGTTTCTATTATTGTACAAGTGAAACTAATTGTCTTGCTAAGCCTAGTACAATTCTATTTTGTGTTATTATTTATGCACTTGATGGTTTCAATTCTCAACATACTCCACTGTAATCGAAAATTACAAGGACTTTCAGGTTAATCGGTTATTTTGGGTTTTTCACAGTCCAACTTAAAAGCACCATTTCGGTGATTGGTAACCAAATTTTGTGCAATTTTTCACTTATTAAGAATAGAGAAAAAAACATACTAACAATCAATAAACGACAAAGTAACCATCTGGTTCCAAAACATGTACTTTTACGTGGTTATAAGACCCGGACTGATTGTCTAAAAACACTATTTAGGTAACCTCAAACCAAATCCTTTGCAATGAATGTTAGTTTTCATCCATTTGGAAGGACACGAATAGATACATATCATGGTGGAAATTCTAATTGCTGTCATTGAAAATTCATGTCATGAAGTTGTATATTCTTTTACGTGAAGAGTAGTTATAAAAACAAGCTGCTCAAGAATTTTAAAGTAGGAAATAGAACAAATTTCATAAGAACACAGAAATCAAGCTTACCAAATTAAGTTGATTTGAGATTCTAATCCATCAAAAGAACTCTTCATGACAAAAGGAGCTTATACAGGAAGAAAAGCAGAATAAATAATAATGAATAAATATGATTTAAAATGAAATGCAAACATCGTTGGAAGCTATGATGGGCAAATTCAAGAAATCTAAGAGGGTTTGGGAAAGAATTTGAGCAACTTGTATGGTTATCTCGTTATGACCATGGTTCATATCCGAAATAATTATGGGTCACCAAAGAGACCTAAAACTTGATAAACTGAGACTGTGACACCTCATACTCCACATTTGCATATAACACATATTTCATATCAAAGAAATACATACTACACCACATTGGTCCCACTAATACAAGGTTTCTATATTTACAGAATTTACAACTGAAAATTTCCAAAAGAATAACCCTGTATTATCACATGTATATCTACATGTATCTTCAAAATAACATATTGATCTTCAAACACAACAGATAAGCGTATAAGAAAAATAATCATATTTTCTCCTTCCACTTAACATCCCGAAACCCTGTTGGTCCTGCAATGCATATTTAAAACACAAAATGAGGATTAGACCAGAAAGTCTAGTGAGATAACCATTTTTTTTTGCAATTACAGGGTGAAGATCACCAAAACTTTAAAATCATCTTTTCACATACAGATATATATATATGTATATATATATATATATATATTCTCGAAATCTGCATTAATTTTAAAATACAAAGATGAAAAACTCCTCTAGCTCAATTGGTCAGAGCTCCCCAGCTTTTAAGGACAAGTACCCCTCTGGTTACTAAAGACTAGAGCTCCTCTGTCTCTAACATACAATTTTATTTAAACAACTCCTTTAATTGACCAGAGCTTCTACTCCGACCAACCAGAGCTTCTGTACTTATACTCCCAAAAATATCCAAGGCTTCCAATTAACCGGAGACCCTCTAGATGTTTTAAAGTCTCTGGTTCAGATGGACCAAAATAGAAGTTTTAATAAAATGATTACTAAAACATAATCAAAGCTCCTCTAGTTCTCTGTTTTATATAAAAAGATAAAGACTCAAAAAATGTTATAATAAGTTAAGTTTTGAAAATCAGAGCTCAGACATAGAGCTTGGACACAATACTCAGATACAGAGTTTAGACTCCACTCTTGGACACACAAAGATCAGACACCGTACTTAAATACATAGTTTAGATATAAAAGTTTATAAAACCAACTTTCATGATATAGAGCCTCTAGGTCATGTAAATTTCGAAAACACTTGAAAGACTAAATATGTAACCAATTTATGGTACAAAACCTTTGTATAGCATATGCAGAGCTTCTGAATCACAATATTCCTGAAAACACTTGAAAGGTTTCTCGTATAACCAAAGGCCTGTTCTAAAGACCTACCAGAGCCCCTATGGTTTTGAGCACATACTTGTAAAGATTTCACACACAATCAGAAGCTCTCTGGTCTGAGTTACAAACCAACCAGAGCTCTTCTGGTTCTGATGGAATACTTGCTTTCTCACAAACAATTATACAACTAAATACTCTGAATTCATTAAAATCATTTGAAATGGAAGATAAATAATGTCTCTGGCTAAGAGCCTATTTTCCCCTTCTTAATAACATCTATGTTATTATTTCAATAAGACCAATATCTGTAAGTTCCCAAGTCATAAAGAAATGTTAACCCAAAGTTATGATCTCTTGTTGATATAGCAACCAGAGTTATCCAAATGCCACCCTTATCCAGATGTACACCTCTCCTTGATATGCCACCCTTATTTCCTCCTCAAATCTATAGATGAAAAGTTTCGTATCGGAATAGACCGAAGTCAAAACTATCCCATGAAAACAAATTTTCAAATCAGAACAGACCGAATTCACAACCATCCTGAAGAACATCATCTGTAGTTTTAGCCTATAATGGCTTGAAAATGGTTTCGTACCGGAACAGACCGAAGTCAAAACCATCCCGTAGAAACATTTAAAAACTCGTTTCATACTGGAACAGACCAAAGTCACAACCGTGCCGTAGAAACTCTGTTTCAAATCAGAACAGACCGAAGTCACAACCGTCCCGTAGAAWCTCTGTTTCAAATCAGAACAGACCGAAGTCACAACCGTCCCGTAGAAWCWYTGTTTCAAATCAGAACAGACCGAAGTCACAACCGTCCTGAAGAAACCTTTAAGAACTCATTTCTTTCAAAACAGACAACCGTTCTTGAATGAAAACCCAAACAATATATTTTCCAGATTTATAACCTCTTTTGAAAAATACAATAATAATCTTTTAATCCCCAAAGGTTTAAACATACTTTCATTAGACAATACCATCCGGAAACCACTTTTATCAAATAAAACTTTGATCAATAATAAATCCTCATCGAACAACACTGTCCGATTTCAGGTTCTCTTAAACCTTTAAATCTCCAGAAAATAAACACATATTAATTGCACAAGTTTACCAACAGTTCCACACAAAAATTTGAACCCTGAACAAGTTCAAAGACTGGATATTTAAAACAAGAACTCACCTTATACCCAATAGAAACAACAACAGAAACTGCTTAACTTCAAACCCAAAATTCCAACTTCTAATTTTTAAAGAAGGAAACTTTCACACTTTCTCTCACTGGTTTCTTTCTCAAGCTTGAAGACAACTATCTTCAAAAGAAAGTTGTTCTTTTTATATTTCCCAAAAGGGGTGGTTCGAGGAAAGTATTATAAAATAGCTTATTCTTCTTATCCATTCCAAAAGAGGCAGTGTTGAAGAAATATATATCTATACTATATTATAAATCATTTGACAAAAACTCTTGAAAACCATTTTTGATGCATGAAGTACTGTATATTGATGCATATTACTTACAATTCAAAATTACAAGTAATTATGCATAAGTACAACTTATTAAAGCTCCATGTTTGAATTTGTGTAACTAACTGCGGATAAACATAATCAAATAGAGGATAAAAATCTCATTTTAACATAAAAAAGTCTAAAATATAATTAGGATAATTATCGAGTTCTAATAAAATAATTAATTATTATCTTTATAAGAAAATTATATTATTAAACCAAATATAAATTAATTCGTTATTGAACCTAAATTAAATTATAATAAAAAAATTGAATTAAAAAATTACACAAAAAAGATTAATTTTAAATAGTTAATTTGATACTAATATCGATATATTTTTGTCAAATTTTTATGATACTTCAAGTTTATATTTTATTCAAAAATAAAAACATCATCGCTTTTTCTAAATAACATAAAATCATACTATAACATCGACTGAGATAAAGAATAGAATGAAATATTAAAATCAAGATATATCTCGCTGCATTACGTTAGTACACTTCTAGTGTGTGTATATATATATATATATATATATATATAACTCTTTTTCCACAAATATCTTGCACATACACACACATCCCCAAATCGCATAATTATAATTTATGCACACACATACATCACCACAAAACCATGTGACTATCATGCATGCATATATGCATATTCCAAAACTTCATGCATGTTAACGATATAAATCATACATACATATTTTCTCATACATAAATATGCATATTTTCACATAATCATGTAAGGATTATCTCAAATGTTTAACCAAAACCCGGTTATCACAGAGACTTTAGAAAACCAAGAAGAAACCAAAACTGTTGGTGCTCGATGCAGCAAAAGAGAAATCAGACATCGCATAAATGATGTTCAATGGAGAAGCAATCGAACAAAAATGTGTTGGTGGTCGGCGACGGGGACGACGTTGGTGGGCGACGACGATGCTGGTGGTGACGGTAGGACGACAGAAATGGGGTGAGGGTAGGACAATGACGGTGTTGGTGGTCGGCGACGGGGACGACGGTGGTGGCCGGTGACGATGCGTTCTCTGCTCTCTCTCTCTCTTTCTCTAGGTTGTGATCGCCTCTCTCGTCTCTTTGTCAATCGTAAACTAATTACAGCTTGACCTATTCTTTTATCTGGACAGTCAGCGATGAATTTCTGAGAGAAATTTCGTCGCTAAAAGGTTAAAATTAATTTAATATTTATTAACTTATTAAATTACTTTTTTAATTATTAACTATAAATTTAATTAACTATTAATTAATAAATTATCAATTATTTATTAGTAAAATATAAAAATTAATTAATAATTAATAAATAGATTAAGGAACAAAAAATAAAATAAAGCTCATTAAAACCCATTAAGACCCAATAAAACTGAATAAAGTCCATTCAGGCCCAATAAACCTGAATAAAGTCCAATAAAATTGAATAGAACCGTATAAAGCCCATTGAGGCCCAATTAAACATAACAAAGCCTAATAAAACCGAATGACGTTCAATAAAATGAATTAAGGCCCAATAAAACTGAATAAAACCCATTAAAGCCCAATAAAACCGAATAAAGTCCAATAAAATCGAATAAAACCCATTAGACCCAATAAAACCGAATAAAACCTGTTAAAGCCCATCAAACCGAATAAAGTCTAAGAAAATAAATGAAGCCCATTAGGCCCAATAAAACCAAATAAAGTCCAATAAACCGAATAAAGTCCATTAAGTCCTATTAAAAATAACAAAACCTAATAAAATCGAATAAAGTCCAATAAAATGGATTAAGGTCCAATAAAACCGAACAAAGCCTAATAAAACCGAATAAAGTCTAATAAAATGAATTAACGCCCAATAAAATTGAATAAAACCCATTAACGCTCAATAAACTCAATAAATCACGATAAATGGATTGAGGCCCAATAAAACCGAACAAAATCCAATAAAATGGGTTAAGGGCCAATTAAACCAAATAAATCCCCAAATAACACACATACTATTTATACATTCACAGATACTTATACATTTAAACATATATACATCATCCAATATATGTCTATTAAACAATATATAAATCGATCCAATCGTGGTTCGCAACCAGCACATATCTATACACATCGTGTATACATATGTATATAACACGGACCAATGGGTATATATACATATAACACATACAACATCGTGTAAACATATGTATATAACACGGGCTGACGAGTATATATACTTATAACACATGCACATGTGTACATATAATACACATCGTGGTTATAGCAACCAAAACATATATATACAAATAACACGTATACATGTATACATAAGACACCTACACATAAAAATGTGTACATATAACATATAAAAATGAGAAAATAAGAAAAATAGAACAATTCCTCGCTGATCAGCAAGGGAAATGCCAATCGCCTGCGTCTCTGATTTAGTATCACATATGATTGTCTATAGTAAAACGATGTTCTCGCATTCTCGTAAACTGAAGGTGTTCTCGTTTGAACCCTTCCCTATGTGTATGTATATATATATATATATATATATAGGAGATTTACTTTGCAATCACGTTATTTGTACAAACCGTACAAACCTCATTCAACCAATTATAATTTTTCATTTTGTTCATTTTTTTGTAATTATGAGAGGTTAATTAATCATTTTTATTGTGGAGGGTGTTAATCATGGATATTATCATCTTCATTATTTTAATTTTAGAGAAAATACATGAAACAGTTTCATTAAAATTTCATTAAGTATTATATGAAACAATTTCATAACCATATATGAAACAACTTCATCAAAAAAGTATTATATGATAAAATTTCACAAGGTTAAACAATTTAATAAAAAATTTTCATAAGATTAAACAATGAAATTGACGGATGAGGGTGGTTTGCACGATTTGTACAAATTGAGTGGTTTGCATTTGATCACTCATATATATATATATATATATATATATATATAGAGAGAGAGAGAGAGAGAGAGAGAGATAGAGAGAGAGAAGGGGGGGTAAGATCAAATGTTAACCAAAGCTTTTTTGTTAACTTTACAAACCATTTCAACCAATTACAATCCATGTTTTTATTAGGTTTTTATCTAGCTTACAATTTAATGCCAAGGGTAGTTGAGTAATTTTATTTTTTATGTAACTCCCATATAATTAATTGAGAGTTACAAAATCATAGAATCCATAAAATGTGCATTTTTAATATTGATATTTTTTTTTAAATATTGATCTTTCATTTTTATTGTTTTAAGAGTTTGTGATTCGTGGAGGAAACACAGTAGTAAAATCTTCGGTATTGTCCAAGCTATTATGGATAAATGCATTGGAAAAGAACTCGACAACATTGAGAAGATTAAAATGGTTTATAGTGACAATTGGAGTTCGAGTTCGGGAAGTGAATAAAATAACCAAAGCGAATGTCTTGGTAATGGATTAATACGTACCTAATTCACATGTTCAAATGGAATTCCATGCACGATCCATTTTCATATGGTCATATAACCGACTTTTATGAATTATGAATCATTGTGTTCATGTTACTACTCTCATTTGAGTATATATAACACTTCATGACCGAAATTTTGTGTCATATGAACACAAGTGTCATTTTTTAAGCTTAATCCCAAATATTTATATTTGTGTAAGTGCTTGCACTTGGTGTTAATATATGTCAATTTGTGTAAGTGATTGACCTGGTGTTCATATGATGGGGGTTATGCGTTCATATATTTTTTACGATATTCTCTTCCTATGTGGCTTCATCATGTTCATAGTTGTATACGTTCATGTTAATGACCCCCATCATATGAATATTGGTTTCTATTAGTGATCTCACTTGCTGTTCATATATGTTCATGTCAACTTACCGAGTCGTTGGTTAAACATTTGCTCCCATATCTTTATATAAGCACCGTTTTTGCATCCAGTATTCATAGTATGGGGGTTATGTGTTCATATATGAACATACGATGTTCTCTTCCTATGTGGCGTGATCATGTTTACAATTTGTTCATATATGTTCATGTCAATTATTTTCGTCTATGAACAACTTATGAACTCGAACCAAATAGATCTCACCTGTTGTTCATATATGTTCATGTTTCATATATGTTCACATTACTCATCTCATGGTCATTAATGATTGGTCTAACTCGCACCAAATAAATCTATACACAATTTTTTCATATATGTTCGTGTCAATCATTTTAGTCTATGAAGAGCTTGTGAACTCAAACCAAATAGATTTCACCTGTTGTTCATATATGTTCACATTAATCATCTCATGGTCATAATTGATTGCTTTAACTCGCACCAAATAAATCTATTTTCTGGTTGTTGTAGTTGATTACTCCGGTTATGTAATATTATTGTTCATTGATTTTACTAACTATGATGGTATCAACAGGTGTTCACATACTTACATCCTCTTAACATGAAACAGAGTACGATGTCGGAGAGTATTCAAATAAAAGCAAGTATTCTATCCCCGATATTGATGACGAGCTTAAACCAAAGAACAATGCATAATTCGTATCTATAAATGAAGCGGAAAAGATGTATAGGACGTACGCGGATAATGTCGGGTTTGATGTTCGTCTTCATGCCAAAAAACAAACAAGAACAGAGACATACAAACAAGATGGTTTGTATGTAGTAGGGAGAAAATACCAAATAAAAAGTATTTTGATTCTATGGCTCTTCAGTCCGGCGAAAAGAGATACCGTAATACGAACCTTAAACGGTGTGAATGCAATGCATGTATAAAACTCCATTTGACAAATGATCGCTCCTGAATGTGTTCATAATAAAGAAACCATTGTTCACAAGTTGTTCATATTGTTTTCATGCCTGTTTTTTTATTTCCTTTCGTGTAGCAACTATTCTTATTAAGTTCATATTGTATTCTTAAATGTTATGCAGTCCAAGTTCATATATATGTCAATTTTTTGTTCATATATATATATATATATATATATATATAGTTGTGTTCATATGATTTTTACATTAACAAAAACAAATTAACAAAAATCATTAGATTTTTTTATTTTGTAACTCCCAATTAATGATATGAGAGTTACATAAAAAAGAAAATTACTTAAATACCCTTTTCAACTTTGTTCACTTATCTTTATGAAATTTTAAATTTAAAAAAAATAAGTTTTTATCATGATTAATCACAACCGTTTATTGAAAGATTCAATGGCCATGATCGGTTAACAAAGTTAACATAAAAGCTTTGGTTAACATTTGAACTTGACCCTATATATATATATATATATATATATATATATATATATTTCAAATGCAACCATGTTCATTTGTACAACCAATGCAACCCAATCAATTGAGATATTTATGAAAACGATGAGAGTTTATTTATTATAATTTGAATATTTGTGGAAGATGATTATAGTTCATTAATTATGATTAATATTTTATATTAGGAAACAATCAAAACTTTTATGATATGACATATTCATCAAATTAAATGGACGATTGAGATTGAGTTGTATTGATTGTACAAATGTAAATGATTGCATAATAACTCATATATATATATATATATATATATACTATCTTATTAAGCAAATTTATCAAAAGTCTTAAAGTCTAAAAATTCTAAATGACCAAGATACCCTTTTCACTTTTTCACCCCTTCCTCTCCTCATATACACTCACCCCCCACATACATTTACCTCTCACATCCTCACATACACTCACTCCCTCACATACATTTACCTCTCACATTCAACGGATTTTTTTTAAATTATAATTATAATTTTAAATTTACATTTTATATTCCTATAATTAGTTAATTAATTACTTTACGTTCTTTACTTTTAAATGTTTCATTTTAAATCTTTATCAAATTAACATACATAATCGTATATCAA
>NC_037530.1:15329295-15335841 GCF_001531365.2 Cynara cardunculus var. scolymus
TGTTATACATTTTGGGATTAGGCTGTCCAAATTGCACTGTATAATATGTTCTTGGATTTTTTTGAAATATATATATACATGTATTAATTCAACCTTAATCTGAGCTTCTGGACAAGAAAGAGAGTAAGCAGTTGAAATTTCATTTTAAAACCCATCTTTTTGGTCTTTTCATAGCTTATGATCTGTCAAATTTGTAGTTTTCTTTATTGGTTTTGAGTGTTTATCTTAAAACTCAAGTTCTTTTTGGTTCTTTGCTCTTGGTGTAAATCGAACACATTTGTGGAGTCGTTTAAATATGTTGAATTTTAAATATATTGGATTTTAAACTGTCATACAATTTTTTTCATCGATAGTCTATAATTAGAACCATAACTCTTATTTATTCAAATTGTATTAATATGTAAAGATCAAGTGTAACTTATATCATCGTTAAATCTTGTCTTATAAAACCAGTGAAACTTCAAAATCGTTAAAATTCATGGCTCCTGCCGCATTGCGCGGATACAGAACTAGTGTATATATATATATATATATATATATACACACGGTTAGTTTTAATTAAAAGTTATGATTTAGAGAAATATAATTAAAATAAATACTTAGTTGATGAAAATAGAATAACAAAAAAAAAATATCCATATGAAAACGCCACCTTCACTGGGCTGAGCGATATAGGCCTCTTGTAATTCATGTTTTCTAAACATATCAAACACATTTATTCTATGAAATTAATTTTGAAAAACTCCTAAATCATTTAAGAATTCGATAATTAAATTCATGTTCTCAATATAAAAATAAAAATAAAAATAAAGTTGGTTTCATTTCAATTCTTTATAATGATTTATTGGTCTATTACAAAATTGAGTTTTTTAATGTTTTTTTCAAAATAAAACAAATGCAAAGTTGGTTTCATAATTTTTGTTTTTAATGTAATTTTCCCTTTTTAAAGATGTTTGAACTCATAAATTTCCGTTCTTTTGAAGCCGTGGACTCGTAATAAACTGTAAACTCGAATGGTAAGAAATATTAAACCGCTTTCTTCTATTAAAACACAGATCGTTATATGGGTGAACATTGTTTTTGGAAGGGTGTCCCAAGTTATGGTTGGAGTAATCCTGACAAATTGTAACTGCAAGAAATCAGCTCTGATAAATGGCCACAATAGTTGTGTACGCCTGGAATCGAACCCCGAACAGATGGAACATTCCACCACACCCCCGGGCTCAACCACTACACCATAGAACTATTTTCATTGACATGATAATGATAATTGGTCGGCTAAAAAACTCTTTTCAAATATTTATATGTTCAAGTGGCTCTTTCGTATATATTCATATACCAATCTCGTAAGTGACTATGGTATTAATTGAAAACCAACTGATAATGGTGATTTATGATTTCATATTTACTTTGTTTTATCATAATCGAGACTTAGAAAAACCTAAAATAAACCTTCCTTAACCAATACGCTTGCACACCATGATGAAACAACTGCCATAGAGAGCGAACAAAACCTAATCACTATCTTTGTGACAGGTGAACACCACCATCATATCTACCAACTCAATTGATTAACCACTAGATCTAAAAAATAAACCAATTGACAAGACGATTAGATAATCAAAGCTAATGACAGAACTCTTCTCAATGATAACCGGCCAAGGAACGTTTTGACGATGATGGTGATGAACGCCAATACCTATTAGAAGTGCCTACAGAAGCCATTTAACGGCCACATATTTGAACTCTGAAAAAAGACCACAAATTTTGATAAGGATTGTTATCTGGACAGTCGACCAAAATGTGACAATTAGAAGTAAGTGAAAGTGGGACAAATAAGATGTTAGGTTCACAAATGATATGATAGGAAAAAATGTATCTGGATGATGGAATATGATATTATAAGTTAAAAGTAATATCAAATGACAAATTGTATCAAAGAGAAAAAGTAATTTCATTCGGTTTCAATTGTGAATACTTACTTTTAAATTTTTTATTTTGGTGTCCAGAAAAATACATTTTCAAATAAGAAAAGCTTAATAATTTATTTCATAAACAAAGTGATGATAAGTTCTTTTTCATTATTCGCAAAGTTATAGTCCCTTCGTCTCAAAATAAGTATCTAGTTTACTATATTAGTTTGTCTCAAAATAAGTGTTCACTTTCAAAAGTAAACTCCTACTTTCATTCTACCATTAACTATGAGATGAATTTTTTTTATCTTTCCACAATTAAGGGGATAATTGTCTTTTTGTTAATTAAAATGTGTAATAATTATGCATTCCTCAAACTATACATGTCCTACAGCAAAATTGAGTTTCTAAGACATCACAAATGTTAAGCGTCATAATAGAATGCTTTATAGGACCAAATAATAAAACGTTCTATCTAAAAATGTTGTAATCTATACTATCTTATAAAACAAATTTAGCAAAAGTCTTAAAGTCTTAAAATACTAAATGACCAAGATACCTTTTATACATTTTTTTACTTTTTCACCCCCTCCTTTCCTCACATGCACTCACCCCCTCACATACACTCACCCTCTCATAACCATTTTTTTAAAATTATAATTTTAAATTTACACTTTATACCCCTATAATTAGTTAATTAATTTACTTTACGTCGTTTACTTTTAAATATTTCATTTTAAACCTTTATCGAATTAATATACATAATCGTATATCAATTAAAACATGTTTAAAAAATACATTTTTATTTTAACAAGTTACGCCATTATAATCGTCTCTTTAATACCTTCGAAATGAGTCCAATATKGAATAGTTTTTGACTTAATTATATTATTATATATTATATATACTGTGAAAAAATATTTTTAATATTTACGATTTATACTTTTATAGTTATTTATTTATATATATACTATATATTTTGGGGTTAGGCTGTCTAAATTACACTATATAATATGTTCTGAATTAATATGTTCTTGGGTTTTTTTGAAATATATATATATATATATATATATATACACACACACACATGTATTAATTCAACCTTAATCTGGGTTTCTGAACAAGAAAGAAGGTAAACAGTTGAAATTTCATTCTAAAATTCATCTTTTTTGGTCTTTTCATGACTTATGATCTGTTAAATTTATAGTTTTATGTATTGGTTTTGAGTGTTTATCTTAAAACTCAAGTTTCTTGGTTTTTTGCTCTTGGTGTAAATCGAACATATTTGTGGAGTCGTTTAAATATATTTGATTTTAAACTGTAATACAATTTTTTTCCATCGATAGTCTGTAATTGGAACCATAACTCTTATTTATTCAAATTGTATTAATATGTAAAGACCAAGTGTAACTTATATCATCGTTAAATCTTATCTTATAAAACCAGTGGAACTTCAAAATCGTTAAAATTCATGGCTCCCGCCGCATTGCACGGATACACAACTAGTAAGTTTATAATATGTTTTTGGACATCATAACAAGTTTGCTTAAAACATTTTTATAAAATAAAACATAACATTAGCTATTTTATAGGACATTATTTAAAAATTAAATAAATATATTAAAAACAAAATGTCAACTTAAAACAACTATAAATAATATATATAAAAAAGACAAAACAAAATGAGTAGATATTATTAGGATAGTGTTTTGTTAGGTTGATGATAATGACATGTCAAGAAACATTTTCCATCAATGTTGGCCCCAATAAGACCTTGGCTTAAGGCAAGTTGAACAAAGTCTAAAATGCTTTGACCATGTTATAAGTCAACGTAATGAGTCTTATATGTTGAAAAACTATATTTATAACATTTTCTTAACTACCGGATGTTTAGATCAACTTGTATGCATCTAGATTATTCTCAAGAGTCTTGAAAAATAGTCAGAAAAATCTCTAGTGGTCTTAGAAGACTTAAACCGCACTTTAAACCTGATTTACGTGAAAAGTGATTGAGAAAAAAATATTTAAAAAACGACAACATATATATAAATAAATAATTAATAAACCATACCATCCTCATGATATTATATCATTTATTAATCTTGATTATACAATAACTACTAAAAAAGGAATTATTAAATTATGATAGCAAACGATATCAAGAAACCTTGATTTTAGAACATTTTAATGATACCTAATATTTATTTTAATAGTTTTATTTTAGTTGGCGTTTTGGAATCATAATCCAAATCTTCCTACACCAAAGCCTAGGAATATTGTAATAAACCAATTTAATATATATATAAAACCAAACAAATTCAGTAGATATAAAACATTAACGTCATATATAATTAAAGTTAACTCCACTTAAGACGATCAGAAATTGATGAATTCGGCACCGAATAAATTCTTATGTAACCTTTGGATAAAGATTATGCCCGAACATCTTCCCGGATGTGCCTTTTGTTTTTGGGTGAATAAAAGCCACATGCTTAATATTCTTATTAAATGATCTTTTTTGTAAAGAGCATGCATCAAAAACAAACGAAATGGTTCACAATGAGATATTCAACAAACCATTTTCGAATTATTGTGTTTGTATAATTAAACGTTATTTAAAATTTATAGGGTTGATTAGATGATATGATAATAATACAAAAGAAGGAAATTTATGGTCAATGCTCATCAAGATTAAAGTGCACGTTATTTTTGGTCTTCGATTGACTCATTTTGAAGTAACAGAGAGTATACACTGGTTACCACGTTCTGGAACGTCTTCGTTATACCATCCCACGATCATCATAGATGAGGTAAATCACTGCGAGTCGGTAGTAAGTGGTAGTGTCTAGGTTTGAGCCCAATACCTCCTTCCTGTATTCCCATGATTGTACCATTGAGGTAACACGCGAGGACATTAAGAACACATTTTTCACGTCGAGTTGGTGGATGATTCAATCTTTCTTGGTTTCCACCGTGAGTAAGCTTCGAACAGTAACAAGCTTTGCCACCGACGCAAAAGTATCGTTAAAGTCAATTCCTTCCAGTTGTGTAAAGCCTTTGGAGACGAGACGTGCCTTGTATCTTTTGATCTCTTTCAATCTCTCCGTTGGGTTTATAATTTATCTTGTAGAGCCACTTTGAATTTATGACACGCTTCCCATTTGGGTAGCTCTTCATGGTCCACATTTCATTTTCTTCCAGGGATCAAACTTCCTTTTGCATTGCTTCCCTCCATTTGATATCCTGCACAACTTGATTGAAATGTTTCAGTTCATCATTGGAGCCGATGGCCGCCAGGAAAGCCTTATATAAGTCTGAAATATTTTCATAAGAAATAAAGTGAGCGAGAGGGTGTATTGTCGAGGACCTTTGATCGTTCGTGGGTTGTGCATGGTCTACCGATCGGGGAAACTCTACTACAAAGTCATTCAGACGCTTTGGCTGGACATGCTTCTTTATTCTCTAGGCATATAGATAGATTGTGTCTTGTTTACGTTCGCATTTTCAGCTTCTTTTGATGTAGTAGTTGCCTGCTGGGTCAAATCTTCGGATCCCACACTTTGATTCAAGTGGTCTGGACAATTTTGTTCCATGTCTGGGTTCGATTCAGCTTTGGCGGAGCCAATTTGTGTGTAATTGGATTTCTCTCTCGCTTCTTCTTGGATATTCTTGACTTGGTTTGTGAAATTAAGAGGTCAAGATTTTCCTTTTGATTGTTGTCTTCACACGTTTTTCTAGCTGCAAACAGGAATATGTGTTGTACGAACTTTACATCTCTTGAAACAATCATTTTCCCTTCATTGATGTCGTAAATCTGATACCCTTTCTTGCCCTACAGGTAGCCCAAGAATATGCCTGGTCTCCCCCTCACATCGAACTTGTCTCCCTTCGTCTCGATATCTTTAACATATGCCAAACACCTGAAAACCCTCATGTGATTGTAACTGGGTTTTTGGCTGAAAAGTATCTCATAGGGTGTTTTATTTTGATCATCTTAGAGGGCGGTCTATTTATAATATAAATGGTCGTTAGGATGCATTCTCCCCAAAACGTGGTAAACAAGTTCGCTTCAAATCATAAAGGTTGAGCCATTTCAAGTAGGTGTCGCTGTTTTCGCTCTACCACCCAGTTTTGTTGTGGGGTGTGAGGGCAAGTTGTTTCCAACATGATTTCTTCTTTTACATAAAATTCTATCATAGGAACTGATAAAATGTGAACTCGCCACCATAGTCGTACCTTATTCTCTTGATGCTTTTACTGAATTGTCTTTTCACCATGTTGTGAAAGTAAATGAAGTGGCTACTTGCTTCAAACTTTTGCCTGAGCAGGAAAACCAGACAGCCCTACTAAAATCGGTCAAAAAATAGCTAGCCCCTGAAAGAGAGGGAGTATGATACTTGCCCCAAATGTCACAATGCAACAACTCAAAACAACAATTCGTTTTAATGGAACTACTCGAGAAAGACAACTTACTGTGCTTAGCCTTGACACATGAATCACAAACGTCATTTTCAAAATACCTAAAAGGTCCTATATATTAAAACTTTAATTAAAGTTACCAAAAATATCAATTTCCTAATTTATTCATTGATTTGTGGTTGAAAACGGATCTCATAGTTATCACAAACAATCA
>NC_037530.1:15336870-15338314 GCF_001531365.2 Cynara cardunculus var. scolymus
GGTTTGCACGGTTTACACAAATGAGGGCGGTTTTCATATGATCACTCCTCTCTCTCTATATATATATGGGCCTAATCAAATGAGAACTAGATAGTTTGTGATAACAATGAGGTCCAATATGAGCCAATCATTTTAGATAATTAATGTTATTTACTAAAATAAAACAAAAGGTAAAATAGTAAATTGTGTTTATTATCCAATTTACTTTAATTAGTTTAATATTCCAATTTACTTTAATTAGTTTAATATATATATATATATATATATATACATACACACAAGGACCAAATCCGGTGACCTTCTCCGGCACCCACCACCACTCCGGTGACCTTCTCCGGTCATCTTGTCTGACCATGATGCCGTCTCCGATGATCGACCACTAAACACCCACCTGTGAGCATTACTGACACCCAGTATCACAATGGTACCACAGTTGGTATCACACCCCTTCTCAAAGTTTACTTGGTGTGTTTTGGGTATCACATTGTGAATCTTGATGTATTTGGGTATCACATTGTATATATTTTGGGTATCACATTGTGCATCTTGATGTACTTGGGTATCACATAGTGTTCCTTGGAGGCCGGAGGTAGGAGAGAGAGAAAAAGAGGAGAGATAAAAAATTTAAAATACCTAAAATGCCCTTTAATTATAATATTAAGTCAAATTACCAAAAATATTAATTTACTAATTTATCAATTGGTTTGTGGTTGAGATTGGATCTCACAATTATCACAAACTAATCAGTTCTTCTTTGAACAGACCCCTATATATATATATATACTAGTGGTTTACCCGCGCGATGCAGCGCAAGTAAATCACAATTCTAAAACATTAGTTTAGCCTTGAATCATGAGTTTGTGTGGTTATGTTGCAAATCAACTACTATATAAAGTTGAAGGTTAATATGGTGAATTAGCAAGATCGAATGAAAAAATAATTTCATGCGTATTGGGTTTCTAAACCCATATACTGAGAACTCATTGCAAAACTTGAAATTCTTGATTGAACAAAGAAATACAATTATTTGTAAATAATGTTCATCCGTATATCCAAACTATTGTTTAATTTTCGTGATGCACTCATCCGTAAATATTTCTTGCGAAAAACGGTGCAATGATTTTAATAGAAACATATGGTACCAAATGTGTGATAATATAATTGTTGATTACACCTTATTTATCACGTAAAACTTCTTGATAGACAACGTTTGAGGTGTAAACAAGATCTCAAAACAAAAAAATCTGAAAAATGCCAAGGGTAAACAAGGCATTATAATATTACAAGGTACATGTGTTGTCTCTGTGTCACATAGCTAGCTCAAACTTTATGTGATATGTAATGACCTCTAATAAATAATATGGATATTGTTAACAACATATCCCACATATTATGATACTACACATGACTTCAATTAAAGTGGCTAGCAGCAACCAAAAACAGA
>NC_037530.1:15338969-15343084 GCF_001531365.2 Cynara cardunculus var. scolymus
CACATCCAATAAGTATAAGCTGAAATGGAAACAACCAAAAACCAATGATTATCTTTTATTTATTATTTCAAATTCAAACAGAAACAGGAGCAGCTTYTGCAGTTACTCATCATGAACAAAAGATAACATGTTTTGATTTTCTAACTTTCAAGTTAAAATGTCATTGCCTTGTGTAGTGTGTTCCATGTGATGATGCATGTTGAGAGTTGTTGGATAGGTACTATACTATATATCATTTAGTGAAATATAGTTTGGACTTGAATCTGAAGCAGTGCACATTGCTCATCCTACTACTACTACTGCAGCATGAAACTGTCCTACCAACGCAGGTTCAAATGCCAATTTAAACCTCTTCAAACAGAACCGAGGGGCTGTTTACCGCAGGAATAGAGTTTTTGAATATGTATTTACTTGCAAGTTATGTTATATTTAGATTTAATCAATATCAATCCTTTTCATCAATCAGAATGCATGAATGTTTAATATATTTATTAGTTACATCTTAATTAGTATTCCATGTTATAGTCAAGATTTCACCAAATCAAAGTAACAACATTGTCCTGATAGAACAGTCTGCACCACATTAACAGAACAGTCTGCACTACAAAATGTGAGCTGATAGAAGTTATTCATTAAACCTATRTGTGTTATATTATTGTGATTTTTTATCTTTACTGTGAACTGCAAGACCAACTTGCTTTTCCTTCTCAATTAGAAACAACAGATTATGACAGCAGAACATCACCTAGGGTATTTGGAAAGCAGAATCCAAGTGTTTTATATGGGTATCTTCATAAGTATCTCAAGAACATGATTGAACATTTGGTTGGTTATGGAGGCTTTAAAAAGATGCATTCAGAAGTTGAAAGTGAAGCTGCAAAAAATCATTAATAAAGACTTAAAAGGGTTTATGTTTGCTTATCAAAAATCTTAAAAGTTGTACAAGTGACATGAAGAAAAAAAAATCTTTATGGATTTCGCAACCCACAACAATCTTTACCTATCCAAGATAACAAAATGCCAGTTGTATCCTTCAAGATTCTGGCTTTGAACCCAAGAAGTGTTGCTTTATCAACCACAGAGCAGAATGAGCCTGAAGGTGGTGTTGTTTGGTAGAAGATGTCAATACTTTATTCACCCACAAAAATCAAAAGGAAACAGACCCAGAACTGTTTTTTAATGAAGAAAAAGATGAAATCATCAGATATTCAAAACTCAATTGCAAATAAGATGAAATGGATACAAACCCATAAATGAATTCCAAAAACAAAATCAAAACCAATTACAACAAAGAGATGTAAAAGAGGATTCTTACCTCTAAGTTGTAAAAAGCCTTGGCTTCATCAATCGTTGAACCAAAAGAAAAAGAAAGTTAAAATCTCATCAGAAGTGGTTGCATAAATCAAAATTGAAATAGGCATACAAAAAAGAAGAACATAACTCCAAATTCTAGGGTTTTGAAGATTCTTTGAAATTAAATCAACAGGGAGGAGGGAAATATATGTATCAAAGAGGTTGTGATACATCAAATCGATTTGATACATGAAATCGGTTCTCTGATCGAGGTGATACATCCATACCACCATTGTTATGTCATGTGAAGAAGAAAGGTCTCTGTTTTCTAACCAAAAATGTTTTTTATTTTGTGGTCGCAGAGAAAGGATAAGAAGAGAAGAAAGTTGTTGGTCTTGTGGTAGCAGAGTTTGGAAATAGGAGAAGAAGAAAGACTGAAGAAGTTACCGGCCCAAAATGGCTAATTTTTGGTGATAGAGGGACTATTGCATATACAACTTGTACTTTATGCATAATATTTGGTAGTTAAGAATTTTTTGAATTTATTGTATAAAACCATTGTAACTTATGCTTAGTAACTTGTATTTAAGATAATGACCTAAATGCTTATATATGTAGTATATATATATATAAGGTTCATTTGAGAATTGTTTAAACAGTTAAGAAGTAAAGAAGTGATCATAGCATTTCACCTGGTCAACATTTGCGACTTTGACCATGAAGCACACCGGATAATTCCTTGCATGGGTATGTGGAAGATAAATGGATAGTTTTGTAACTTTTACAAATAAGCTACAAACGGGTTCATATGTGAACCTGTCAATAAGTTCATATATGAATCACACAGATTCATATGTGAATCAGTTAATTATTTCATATGTAGATCACAAGGGTTCATATGTGAATCAGTTAATTAGTTCATATGTGAATCACACAGGTTCATATGTAAATCACACGGGTTCATATGTGAATCAGTTAAAATATTTCATATGTGAATCATATAGGTTCATATATGAACTCGTGTGCCACCCATTTTTAAAAGTTAAGAAACTATCCTCTCTATTTTTCGCATAACCACAATTTTTGACTAGTCAAAGCCGAAATTATTGACCTGTCAAAGTCGCAATTACTGATTAGTCAAATCCGATTTTGACCATATGAAGGGTTAGGATCACTTCTTTTCTTCTCAAATATTCACTTCTCAAAATAATATTTGGATATATTTATGCACGATGGATTGTGTGAGAATGAGAATTATGGTGAGAATACTCCTGAGCCTTTGGATGAGACGACTTTTTAATCTAACTTGTTTTCTAAACCAATTTCAACACCTTTAATTACATTCATCTCCCTTCATTTACTTTCAACCACAATCATCTACCTTTATCGTCAAATTTATCTTCACTTTTTAAGTCATTTTCACAAACTTTTACATACATTTAATCTCTTTTACCTGCATATATGGATTTATTAAAGTTTCGGTCATAATGATACAAATAAGTAAATAAAAGTAGTTGAATATAATGAAGGTATATGAAAGTTCTGTTCTCGCATTCTCATCATAACCCTTATTCTTACTGGAGCTACACTATATATAGGGTGATTATTATATGAGGACCATAATCATTGTGATATCCGTGAGAATCATTCTAAACCAATCAGCTCATATAATCATTAATTAACATGAGATGTTATGTTCAAAGGTGGAACCCCATAGGAGTCTTTAGGGGACATGACCTCCTCTTTTTTTTTTTTTTAACTCAAATAGAGTTTGTTAGCTCTCATTCCTTTAATGTAAAAGTATAGAAAAAGTAAAACAACAAGTATTGACAGAAGCTGATCTGTTACAGAAGACCTCAGAGGACAATCAACAGAAGAAGCTCCTTTGTACAAGGTTAAAGCGACAGAACCTCTGTCGTGTCTCACAGAGGTTCTGGAAGATGTTCCTCTACTACATACACTTCAAGTCATTTCCTGCAGAGCCTCTGTGATGTTTCACAGAGGGTCTGCAGCTAGTCTTCTGTGTAGATTATCTTTAGCTAGTTTTACTTAGGTCTTTTAGCTGCTCGTGTCTTCCACGTGATCTTGTCTATAATCTGTTTCAGATGAACGACTTAGATTTAATTGCTTTAGGTCGTGTCAGGAAACGGTTATTTGCTTGTATAAATAGTAGTGTAGGCCTTTGTATTTTGTGAGCTTCCAGATTTGTAATCGTCGACATTTTCAATCAATTGAAAATCATTTGAAGCAATTCTCTTTGYGTTCWTTATTTGTTCTTCATTGTGTTCTTACTGTTTCTACCTGTTTGATTAATATTGTTTCCGCTGCTCTACTACTGTCAAACCGATCATTCAAGTAAGTTTTAGTACCAAGAATTGAGTTATTCGATCCAACAATTGGTATCAGAGCAGGAATCAAATTTTCATTTGATTATTTCTGTTCTTGGTATTCATCCTTTATCGACTCTAGAACACGTAATCTTCCTCTCCAAGTTTACTCTGTTTTTCACTGTTTTTTTATCAATTTTCTCCTATTTTCTTTTGATTCTTCTTCAATCAATGACGAATACGTCCAATGCTTCCTTCATGAGTACGGGTTCACAGTCTAAACCACCCACGCTCATTCATGAGGAATTTGCTCAATGGAAAATCCGAATGGTGATTTTTCTTGAGGGTATTCATCCTAGGATTTGCGAATTCCTGTACAATCCTCCTTATRTTCMAATGAACCTCATTCCAAGAGTTCCTGCAACTCAAACTACCCCAGAAATACCTGAGCATTATGAGCCTCGACCCGAAGCAAACTGGAGTGATGAAGACAAG
>NC_037530.1:15343184-15371424 GCF_001531365.2 Cynara cardunculus var. scolymus
TGTGTGTATCTTAAGATTGTTTAGATAGGTTTTCTCTTACCTTATCTTTCCGCAAACAATCTKGTAAAATCTGTATTGATCTTCTTTATCAATATATATATTTTAAATTTGAAAACGTTGTGTTTGTATTCATTCCCCCCTTCTACAAACTGTTTAATATTCTTGTAGACCCTTTTGGGATCAACACTTGGATGCATTAAAAAACCCCGACTTTTTCCCGAAACCAAAAGCAAATTTAAAAGAGTTAAAGTCGATGGAAAAACTGTTGTTTTAAGACAGGATTTTGAAAACGTGGTGTACGAGAGCAGTACATGTAAGAATTCTGATGAAAGGAACGACGCCTCCAAATCAGAGACCGATGGAAATCCTATGGTTAAATCAGAGTCTCTGGTTGTCAATCCCATTCATCAGCAAGTACTGTTGATGAAAAAGAGAATCTTAGTAAGGAACCGTCAGCTGATGAATTGATGAACTATCCAAGTAACATTGGAAGTTCGTCTAAGTCAGAAACGATGGAACCCCCAACAGATCACTCTGAAGCATCAACCTCTGAACCCACACCTCCCATAAACATCCATGATAATTATGATTTCGAGAAATCAGCGAGAGACTTTCTTGATTCTGAATTTGAAGAAGAGATAGTCCGTGAATCACCAAAGATCATTGAGGATAAGAAGCCTCAAAACTTCAAACCCTCAATGATATCTGATGTTCCACCATCGATTAAATCTTTAGACAAAGGAAAGGGAAAGCTGAGCAATATCAAATCTGTTAACGATAACTCACAAGGTCCTAGTACGTCTTCTAAGTTCATTAAGTTTACTAGTGAGCAAAAACAGAAGTGGTATGCCTCTGAGAAATCTAACAACCACTTTTCCTCTCATTCAGCTGAAGAAAAGCAGTCCTTCCTCAGGAGTAAAGAAGTAAAGACCAAGACCTCCACAAATAAAAAATCTGAACTAGAAAGGAAGTTTGTAAAAACAACCGATGCTAGGACAATATTTTCATCTCCTGCATTTACTTCTTCATTTTTATCGAATAAAAAGAACGTTAGACATTCATATCCAAAGAATCATAATTGTCAATGTTTAGCTCTTTTACAAAACCTGAGGAACCACATGTTGACACATAGCTGCATATTCTCCAAACACGTTTATCTCTATAAAGTTAAAACCAATGAAAACGTGAAAAAGCCCAACTCTAAGGGCAAGGGAAATGCAAACAAACCCAAGCCTACAAAGGCTAAGGGTGATAAAAAGAGAGAGGTATCTCCCACTAACAAACGTGGACCCATTATGAAATGGGTACCTGAAACACTTAATCTGTCTTGCAGGACCAGCATGTGCAACCATGGTATATGGATTCAGGTTGCTCCAGGCACATGACTGGTGAAAAAAGTCAGCTGTCCTCCTTCATTGCGAAATCTGGAGGCTCTGTCACTTTTGGAGACAACAGCAAGGGTACCATCAAGGAATACGACACTCTCGTAAAAGGCAACATCTCCATTAGCAAAGTGGCTTATGTTGAAGGCTTGAAGCACAACTTATTAAGCATAAGCCAGTTCTGCGATAAGGGTCTTGAAGCAGATTCCGCAAGGGTTTCTGCATCATAAAAACACAGCCCGGCCAAACCATCATCAAGGCAAAGAGAGAAGGAAATCTCTATCTTCTAGACTTTCAATCCTCTATACAAGACACCCTCTGCCTTGTATCCCATAAGAGCGATGAAAATTGGCTATGACATCAAAAGTTCTCATATCTTAACTTTGATGTTCTAAGGAAACTAGCCAAACAGAAGTTGGTCAAGGGGATACCAGACCTCAATTTCGAAAAAGACCACTTGTGTTCAGCCTGCGAAATGGGAAAGCTAAAACGGGCCTCTCACAAAACTAAGTCAGAAACCTCCTGCACCAAGCCCTTGGACATGATCCACATTGATCTCTGTGGGCCCATATCTACACAAAGCCTCTCTAGAAAAAAGTACGTATTAGTATTAGTTGATGAATACTCTAGATACACCTAGGTTGAGTTTGTAAAGAAGAAATCAGATGTTCCTGACCTACTCATTGGGGTGATGAAAAGGCTCCAAGTCCTTCTACAACGAAAACTCATAAAAGTTAGAAGCGACAATGGAACTGAATTCAAAAATGCCAGAATAGATGAATACCTCATCAGTGAAGGCATTTCACAAATGTTTTGTACTCAATGATAGGGAATATCTTGGCAAGTTTGACAAAAAGGCAGAGAGACTTAACTCAGTAGCTCTCAAAGATTTCTTTCAAAAAGAAAGGGAGGTTCTTCACCAGAAGCTTCAAACCAATGAACTACTGTTGAAGAAATACAAAGATTCTCATTTGTAAAATCATTACGTAATAATAAAGGTTTAACTATAATTGTGGTGTTGACCTTTTCTCTCTCCTCTCATATTGTTCTTGAAGAAAATCACAGATCTGCCATGAAATCCTTGAAGATTTATGAAGATTGATCATTGTAGGGACAAACAATTGGTATCAGAGCCAATTGATTGTTTTTCCAATCAAAACGATCATTAAAATATCTCAATTCGCATTTTTTTCATAAAAAATTCATAAAATATCTTCTCTAAAAACGTAAGTTTTCTCTTCCAAAATCTTAAATGGCCAACTGGAATTTCACTTACAGTGTTGGTTCCCTCACCAAACCTCCAACTCTTCAAAGAGAAGAGTATCCACAATGGAGGATACGGATGGTAAACTTTCTGGAAGGGATGGACATAAATCTTCTGCGATCTATCATGGAGGGTCCCTACGTTCCACAGACTCTTGTTCCAAGAGTCCCAGAAACAAATACCACAACAGAAATTCCTGCCTATTACATGCCCAAGGATTAGAAGAATTGGGATGAAGACGATATAGAGCGCGTGGAGACTGACAAGAAGGCCAAATGACTAATCATCATGGCCATTCCCAATGAAATCTTCCAATCCCTTGATGCATGTTCCACAACAAAGGAACTATGGGATGAGCTGGCAAGCCAATTAGAAGGAGGAGCAAAAACAAAGAAGAATCATAGAGCCCAATGTCTCAACAAATATACCAACTTTAAGGCTCTTCCAGATGAACCGATTCAGAAGACATACGATCGTTTCAACACATTGATTAATCAATGTCGTCGAAACGATATCTCCATGACGAAGGAAGAAAATAACATTTTGTTCCTTAAAAGTCTCGGCGATGAATGGACACAGCTATCAATGTCCCTTCAAGCAAATCATGACTTAGACGACTGGTCACTTCATGACGTATACGAAATGCTTGCTGCACAAGAGAACGATATCATGAAGAAGAAAGTGTCCATCGGTGGACCCATGGCTCTTGCTGCTGAAGAAAAAGATGTTTCTAGGACCTCCACCAGAGACCACAAGAAGAAAGGAAAAAAAGCACCGGTGGTAGAATCAGAATCTAAGGATGAGACATCCGAATCAGATGATGATATCAAAGCCTTTGCTAAATCTTTGGCCTTGATTACGAAACAGTTCCAGAAGAAGTTCATTAAAAGACCCTATGAATGAAGAGACTTCAAAAGGGAGAAGTACCAGCCATCCTATGAAAAGAAGCCATCAAAATTCTATCAGAGGGAAGACATAAGAGATGGAAGAGAAGAGAGAGAAGATAGAAGAGAAGATAGAAGAGAGGAGAAGAAAGAAGACAGAGACGGAAGGAAAAATGACCTCCGCTGCTTTAGGTGCGGAAAAATCGGTCATTTTTCCAAAGAGTGCAGAGGACGACTAGTAAAAGATGCTGATTACTACAAGAATAAATATATATACAATCCAAGAGAGCGAAGCCTGATGGCTGAGAAAGAAAATTGGGTGTCTGATTCTTCATCCGATGAAGAAGATAAAGCACTCATCTGTCTTATGGCCACGTCCAATGCAGAATCCGCCTCTGACTCTGATAATCAGGTATGTGAGTCTATTTTCGATGAAACCAACTCTGCTCCATCTGAGCTAGAGTTAAGGGTAATAAAACTTTCAGAGAACTTCTTGAAACTAAAAGAAAAATTAAATTTTGAAAAATCTGAAAGACTTAAAGTGGAAAAAGAAGTCAGTTTCTACAAAAGAGAGACTGGTCTTCTAACCAATATAAAAGCCGAACTCGTCAAGGAAAAGACTCGCATCGCCAATCTCAAAAAATCAGAGGAAGAAAAACTTCTAGATTTAAACAAGCGAATAACCAAAGACTTAGAAAAGAAAACTAAGGCCTTAAAAGAATCCGAGGCAGAGAGACTTAACTCAGTAGCTCTCAAAGATTTCTTTCAAAAAGAAAGGGAGGTTCTTCACCAGAAGCTTCAAACCAATGAACTTCTGATGAAGAAATACAGGGATTCTCATTTGTAAAATCATTACGTAATAAGAAAGGTTTGACTATAATTGTGGTGTTGACCTTTTCTCTCTCCTCTCATATTGTTCTTGAAGAAAATCACAGATCTGCCATGGAATCCTTGAAGGTTTATGAAGATTGATCATTGTAGGGACAAACAGAGTTATACGAAAAGGGATCTTGAAATTATATTGGATTAGTAAGTTTGTTTGATACTTACATATACACTTATTTTTACCAATATTATTATATCATTTAACTTGACATTCTGCTATCTATCTATGTGCAGCTCAGTTACTTGCAAAGTTACATTGTAGGGAGAACTTGGTGAGAAATTGGACAAACATCTAATTGACAATGGGAACTCCCCTTTAATTATTATTGTTACCTCAGTACGCAATAAAAAGCTCCGAGGTATTTTTAATTCTTGCCTATTTGTATATTTCTAGGTTCTCCTATGATTAATAATAACATATATATATATATATATATATATATGGTTTCTTGTGTTAAATTATAAGGTATCATCAATTTCTCAACATCAAGTGCACGCAAGATATACGTTAATCTTCCCGACAAATATGTGTCGTCTTTGATTAGTAGGTTTGCAAATGTATGTCCTCAGGTGAAACTTATGGACCCACTTTGTGTAGTACCAAAAAAAAGCTGAAGAGAAGATGTTTGATAATAGAATGAGTATTGAATAATTGCTAAAGGCTTACTGGAAAAACGAATCTAAGGTACACTTTTTTCCTCAATTTTTTATTCCTGAACAAACTATAGCGGTGTGTTATATAGGTTTACTAATTACATATTTTAATATTCTACATGTAGGGGTATTCTATAACTATCATGGGTGTCATTGACAAATTTGAAACTCATTATGGTTGGTTTTACTTAGCTTGCAAAGGATGTTGCAGTAGGGTTACACCAATTGATGGTTTTTATAAATGTGGCCCTTTTGATATTGAATCAGACGTCACTCTTATGTTGTTAGTGTCCAGTTACTTTAAGATGTCTAATGTTCTAAAGTCCATGTAATTGATAACAAACATTTTGGTTTTAAGGTACAAGCTATATTTTGTTGTTAAAGACGATACTGGTATGACTACATGCGTTATGCTTCACAAGCTTGCTGACGAATGATGGATTCATCGACACTTAAACTATTAAACAAAAGTGATCCGAATTATGATGAGTTTCCTCATGAAATCCTTGAACTTTGTGGTGAAAAATACATATTCAAAATCGATTTGACATATTACAACATTAAACGGGGGAGTGACAAGTTTTCGTAACCTATCGGCATAGAACTATGGATATGAGGTTTCTATTCTTATATAGGATACAGTTCATAATGTGTTTGAACCGAATGAAAATATGGAGAAATCAGATTTGTCTACGGGCGGAGAAAAGGTCAGTTCATCTTTCACACTAAAGATTATGTAGTCTATTTTTATACTGACCATATGTGTGATATCTAATTGAAAATAGAAAACATGTGCAACCACAAGTGGAACCACTAGCAAAGGAGTTTCAACAATAGTAAATACTTTGTGTGTGTATGTTTCATTCTTAACTCTCATGTGGTACAATTAATTATTTCCTTTTATTATTTTTGTAGTGTAATGTTGAATTATATATAGATTCTAATGATATTGATATTGATTAACCCTACGAATTTCAATAGAATGATGCTTCATTGCTTGATGAGTTGGATGTTGAAATTGAAGATCAACAATCTCCAGTCACTATCTCCACCACAAAATGAAGAAAAATTATCATTGATGATGAAAATGAGTCGAGTGGCGATGCAACATCTTGATCCATGCTATCAGAAGTTTGATCTATGCATAAAATATCAATTATTTTGGAAAGTTCTATATGTTTGATGATTATATTAGGGTTTTGTTAGGGTGTTCTATTTTACAAATCTTATTAGTTCATATAATTTTAGTATGCTTTGGTGTTTCATGTGATTGAATGGTATGTCGTAATTGAAGCACATGCTCATTCGTTATTCACTTTTGTTTGGTTAAGGTAAAAAATGAAGTAATATATATATTAGAGAATATGTAAATATTAACTTACAAACAAATATAAAGGCAATTTAACTATTTTATAGAAAAAGAACTTACAATTCAACATTGTGGAATTTTTTTTATAAATTAATATGTGATAATGAGCAATCAAAACAACATTTTAAGGCTTTAATGAAAAAGAGACCACATGAAAATGCCATAGACGAGCAAACAAATCAGTGAATAAGGTTGATTTGATTAGTGACATGATCTTTTTAAGAAATCATCAAATACATGGAGTACTTGGTGATGAGATAAGACAAGAACACACACCATGGTGAATTTGCATTTAGGAAATCATTCCTTTTGATATCACATTGAGTTTTCTAATAGAATCAAAATGCATTTAGTTCTTAAACCTTTATCTTAAATTTTTTGATTTAAACTAAATGAAAATGATATTATTAATATAAATATAATCAATATACTAAAGTAATTAGATTTTTTAGATCTCAATATATCATTAAAATGTTGAAAAAGATCAAGAAATATAATGATAATCACATTATAATTAAATTCAAATAATATATTTAAATTATCTCTCTTCCTTCTCCATTCTCCAATCTCTTCCCAATCTTTTGTTGTCACGATCTTCCCACCCTTTTTCCATCTCCATCAAGGTATGTATTATGTTCCTGCAATTTTAAACAATGAATCTTATGATAACTTTTTCACAACCAATAGCTTAATTTAAACACTTGCCCTCATTGTTAAATATACACACATTCATAACAACATAAGCAATTTACGACCCTTAGGATTGCATCACAATCACCTTAGAGATGGCACATGATGCATTTCCTGTTATCTTGCTAACAATCACAGTAATATGTCGTGCAAACAGTGAAGATAATTGACATGTTAACCATGAAATCTCATAAATCATATGTGATGTATCAATTGGTATAAAAAAGGTAAATCATTACTTTAGCTCCATAAAATAAGAAATAGAGAAATAAGATAATAAAAGACTCAAATTTGGGATATTAATAGAAAACAAGATAGCTAAAAGGAAAGAAATAAGTGTTATAACATAGGTGCGCACAATACATATCAACTAGTTAAAGGTATGGGAATGAATTAACTATTTGGGTACGTCTTCCGTACTTTCGAGATTGAATGGGTTTTAGTAACACCATTTCCTAACCTAGTGCTTGTGTGAGGTTTGATTTGGAAGTTTCATGACTTTTAGTTCGGTCTTACTTTGTAATTAAATCATTGATCTTCTTTGGGAACTAATTTGAAATAACTTAATGTCAAATAAAGTTTTAAAATAGTATTTTTTTCTGGATTTTATGGTGCTACAATAATGATAACATATAAAACTAGTTTCAAGAAAAACTTATATAAAATCTTAAAATGATAAACAGTGTTAAAAGTAAAGTTACAAATTATCTTAAAATGATAAATGGTGTCAAAAGTAAACTTATAAATTATCTTATTGAGTAAAAGTGATTTCTTAATATCAATTCAACACTATGATATTTTGAAAGTTAAAATATAAAATATTACACATTCAACTTAGAAAAATAAACGGTTCCAATATTTATGATTTTAGGGGCCGTATACCTAAACGCTTACCCAGTAAGCGCTTACCGTTATGAGTCAACATTATAATTTATTTTATTAGGTAAGATTGTAGTACATCAAAACGTATCTTATTGAACAATTTACCTTATAAGCATTTATCCGGGTAAGAGTCATCACCCTCACTTACCGGGTAAGATTCTTCATCCTTGTTATTACTCTTACCCGGTAAGATTCTTACCTCTTACCATGTTCATACAATGAGAAAAATTGCCAGTAAATACTTACTGGGTAAACATTTAGTAAACGAACCCTTACACTTTAGTACCATAAAGGATCAATTAAATGTAACCCTTCTACTTTTTACAAACTTACAAACCAATCTAAATCATCCAATAATTTCACAAGAAACTATAAATAAATATGGTAAATTTGTAATAATGTTAAAAAAACTCACCAATTTTAGATTTAAAAAGGAGTTTAAAGGGTAAATGAGACTTTTGACTTAATAATCTATACTATATTATAAGGCATTTGATAAAAACTCTTAAAAACCATTTTTATGCATTAAGTACTGTTTATTGATGCATATTACTTAAAATTCAAAATTACAAGTAAATTGTGCGTAAATACAACTTATTAAAGCTTCATGTTTGAATTCGTATAACTAACTGCGGATAAACATAATCAAACAGAGGATAAACATCTTATTTTTAAATATAAAAAATTTAAAATATAATTAGGATAATCATTGAGTTCTAACAAAATACTTAATTATTATCTTTATGAAAAGTTATATCATTAAAACAAAATAATAAAAAAATGAATTAAAGAAATACATAGGAAAAAAAAAAGAGATTTTAAATAGTTAGTTTGGTACCAATGTCAATATTTTTTTTTCAACTTTTCATAATATATATTTATATTTATATTTTATTCAAAAATAAAATCATTATCGTTTTCTCAAAAACCACATAAAATCGTATTATAACATTGAAAAAGACAAGAAAAATAAAAATAAATATTAAAATTGAGATGTATTTCACTGCATTATGCGAGTATCATTCTAGTTTCAATTAATAAAATCAGTTACAACCTTGCAAATCTCTCTATCTTTTTTCTTGATATTTTCAACGGCTATAACAAGTTTCTATTTTTTAAAATAAAATAAAATGCTACATTTTTTAATAATCCAATTAAAAAAAAAGTTAAATTGAACAATTATATCAAAAAATTAAGATTTTCATTCTCTTTAATTTAATACCAATATCATCATATATATTTTTTATAAAAATTTTAGCCATTATGATTTTCATATGAAACATTACATTTACTGATATATATATATATATATATATATATTTTAAAACTGTTAAAATTTCAATGTTATTTATTGTATGTATTAACATATAGTATTGTTTAAAAAACGAAGCAACAAAAACAATTGGTGCAAAAAAGCAATGTTTTTTATATATGATAACAATAAAAAAACAATGATGTTTTACATATGAAAACAATATGGAGCAATGATGTTTCATATATGAAAAATCAAAAGAACAACTACTTAATTTTATACTAGTGTTGTTTCACCTATGATACAACACATGGATCTCTCAGCAACTTATGATACAGCAAATAAAAAATGTTGTTTCATACTGCTATTGTTGCAACAATGAAACACCACGTGGATTTATTCGATAGCAATTCCATTTCATTATGTGTTTTACAAATTAATATCGTATATGAAACGATAAATTGTTTTAGATATGAAACGATAAATTGTTTTAGATATGAAACAACAAAAAATGACGTTTCATACATAGAACAAAAATTAACAAAAAGTGCCCTCAAATACGAGAATGAGTGATCTAACTGTAATCTAGTAGATAAACTATGGAACAACAGTAAAATGACAACAAATATAATCAAGAACAATGATATGGATGAATGGTGTAGTCACATGTCATTCATTAATCAAAAGGTTACAAGTTGAGAGAGTTTAGAATCTAGAGAGAGAAATTCTCTAAGCATAGAGAATTATATTACAACTTAGCTCTATTTATAGTGCAAGGCAGTTAAGTCGGTTAGCATCTAATATAATGGCAATTGACCATGTGCTTAATTAACTCTTCAAAATAGCATAAGTCTTCTCAGCTTGATCAGGGGTTTGACTTGTGTAGAACTTCATATGGTTCTTCATGATGTCATAAGTCTAAGTTGTTACTTCAAACTTATGGGTAGCCTAGTGATAATTGCATAATTTATCATATTTTGATCACTTATAGTATTTCTCTTTATTTTAGTTTCCTAAAAAACAAAAATCGAGTCTTTTATCTTATTTTTATCTTTTATAAAGTTTGGAGCTAAGTAAGATAAATCGGTCTTATTTAGGGCCTTGAAGGGAAATTTTGACAATATTTTGGTGTTGAATCAGGTATGTCACAACAGAGGACAATTGTATGAGACTATGATTTCACAAACATTTTGAGAAGAATCGATTCCTTTGGTGGTATTCACTTTTATCAACCGAAAAAGGAGGCATTTTTTTGAAAAATATCTATGATGAAGTGGAGTCACATGTATTAAGGAATCTTTTGCACTAGGTTGTTGACATTTGGTGTAACTTTTGGTTAAAAACTCTTGTGACTGTATTTTTTCTAGTTTGTTGTCATGTGCCCTTTCTCTAGTAGGGGGGGGGGGGGGGGGGTTGCATCCTTCCATTTCCAGGCATGAACTAATAGCTTATTTAGCTATTTAGTTTACTACTTTGGTACTTTAATATCATTTTTGAAAGCTTTTGGTATTTTATTGTTCGGTGCTACAACACTTTGCTTTTTCATCATTGACATTTATGCATTTACATTTTTCCTTATATTTATGTCTTGCTTTACTTTTCAAGTGATGATGAGCTAGATGCCCTAACTTGGGTGTGAATGAAGATTTGTGAGATAAAGGCCTATATGATAGTGAATAATTGGTTTTTCTAGTAACTATCACCTTCACTATTTACATGTTTCTAAGTTTTATTCAAGCACTTATTGACAAAGTGACACATGTTTCACTTTGATGAGTTGGACTTGAATGCAAGTCAACATATGTTTTTAGAATATTGAAGTGTTATAGATAGTTAAAAAGAGTTGCATCAACCTTATAGGGTTGCAAACTATACATAAAGAATCGTAAGATCTGTACTGTGCTTAGAATTGCACTCAATTGGGTGCTACTAGCATAAAGGTCTATTCTGAACCTCGAAAGTGGGCAGTTTGATTCAATAGTGTGGTTGAGAACCATATCTATCCCTCTAGCTCTTAAGGTCCACAACTCAGACTCTTCTTCAACATAGTAATTTCAGAGAACATCTTCTCTAGCCCATATTTTATGCAAGTCTGGTTCTAACGATTCTCCCCCATAATATGAAGACTTAGTCATTTCATCTCTTTAGTAGTTCTTTGAAAGTTGCAACCAAATTCCATAAGTTAAAGGTGGCAGCAGTGTACAACTGTATTTGGAACACAATACTTCATTTACATGACTTTTCTTGGCATGATGACCTTTGAGAAACTTGAGTGTACCGTTGGAATACTTAGATGCTTCATTGGTAGTAAAGACAATTTTCTCAAATCAATATCCTTGTAAGCTATGCTAGGATCAAGATGATCAAGCATTGCGCCAGTTCTATACTTCTCAAACCTTTTTAGATTCTTCTTTGGAGCTGTGAGATTAACTTTTTAAGACCAAACTCTAAATCCACTTGAAAGTCTTATTTACTTACCAATTCTTTTTTAAGGTAAGCTAGACATCTTTGGACCGGTGGTTATTGACGGTTATCAGTGTCCTCTTGGTTTATATTTTTACAGTACCATGAAGGGATGCATCTGTTAGTATGGAAGGATGTATCGTTTGGTTATCCATAAATATGGGTTCATATACCCACTATGTAATGATGTTATTTAAAGTGATTAATAAAACATTATATATTTTTTATGTGGAAAACATACTGTGCTTTTCTTGCTCTAATAAAGTGGTATCAGAGAAAGGACAAACATGGCGTCCAACATCAGCAACAACTTTCATCCACAACTTCCAAAATTTAAAGGGAAGAACTACCATCATTGGAGCATTCAGATGGAAGTGCTATATGAATCTCAATATCTATGGAATATCGTTTACTACGGATTTGAAGAACCAGAAGAACCGAATGAACTCACGGAAGATGAAATTAGAGAAATTAAAGAAGAAAGAAAAAAAAAATATAGAAAGGCACTCTTTCTCATTTATCAGGCTGTGGACGAAGTCATATTCGAAAGGATATCTTCCTCGAGTTCATCGAAGGATGCTTGGGACATGCTTTGTAAGACGTATCGTGGAGAAGAAAAGGTGAAAATCGTAAGACTGCAAACGTTAAGATGTGAATTTGATAACATCAAGATGAAAGAATCTGAATCTGTTGAAGATTACTACAACAAGGTTATCCTCCTACTGAATCAATTAAGGATAAATGGCGAAATCATTGACGATAGAAGAGTGGTTGAAAAAATATTAAGGAGTCTAACGAGGAAATTCGAATATATAGTGGTAGCGATAGAGGAATCAAAGGACCTCTTAATGCTTTCCCTGGAAAGTTTATTAGGAACCTTACAGTCGCACGAATTGCGTATGAGGCAATTTGATTCGTCCTCGTATGAGCAAGCATTCCAATTAGCATCAACCATTCAAGGCAACGCATATGATAAGACTAAAGATTTCGAGTACAGTAAGGAAGATCAAACACGAAGTTACAAAGGCAAAGGACGAGGAAAACTGTTTTCTCAATTGCAATGTTATTATTGTCAGAGATTTGGACATACCTCCAAGTTTTGCAGGAAAATACTTGCAGAAGAAAGGAAGGGATCCGACTTTATTCATAAAAAAGATGATGATCAAGGAGATACGATGTTTATGATGCTAAGTACGAAAGAAATTCTCATAGAAGAGATATGGTACGTTGATAGTGGCTATAGCAACCACATGACCAGAAACAAGGGTTTCTTCGTGAACTTGGACAACACTGTGAAAAAGGAAGTACGAACAGGAGATGATAAAATGTTAAACGTACATGGGAATGGCGATATATTGGTGAAGACTAGGCACGGAAAGAAAAAGATATCAAATGTATATTTTGTACCGGGACTTAAGCACAACCTTTTGAGCGTTGGTCAGCTTTTATCGAAAGGGTACGAAATACATTTTAAGTATGGAGCATGCAAGATCAAGGATTCAAATGGCAATCCACTTGGCAAGGTACACACGACAAGTAACAAAATGTTTCCCTTAAAATTTCAAGAAGATGCTTTTTTCTCATTTAATTTATCTATACAACAATCATCTCTTCTATGGCATCATTTTGGGCTTGTAAACTTTAGCTATTTGAACTACATGGGTAAACATAAACTTGTACGAGGCATGCCAAATATCAACAAAGTCGAAGAAATATGCAAAGGGTGCATATTGGGCAAGCACTAAAGGGAATCCTTTCCACATAACAAAGCTTGGAGGGCATCGAAACCTCTCGAGCTTGTTCACACGGACATTTGTGGCCCTATGAGGACTGTGTCAATTGGAGGAAACCGATATATTCTTACCTTCATTGACGATTTTAGTAGGAAAATTTGGATTTATTTTCTTAAAGAGAAATCAGATGCTTTTGTGTCATTCAAGACCTTCACGGCTCTTGTTGAAAAACAAAGTGAACATCAGATCAAAGCACTCAGATTTGACCGTGAAGGAGAATATAATGGTCATTATTTTGAAGAATTCTTAAAAGAAATGGAATACATCATCAACTTACTACCTGTTACACCCTGCAACAAGATGGGGTGGCAAAAATCGAACCATTATCGAAATGGCAAGAAGTATGTTAAAAGGCAAAGGCTTAACAAATGATTTTTCGGCCGAGGCAGTAGCATGTGCATCATATTTGTTGAACAGAACCTCTACAAAAAGTCTCTCGAACATGACTCCACAGGAAGCCTGGAGTGGGTACAAGCCGAGTGTTGCTCATTTTAGAGTATTTGGTTGTGTAGCATACTCACACATTCCCGAACAAGGAAGAGGGAAATTAGACGACAAATCAGAAAAGGCAATCTTTGTTGGGTATAGTGAGAGTTCAAAGGCATACAAACTTTATAACCCTCTCACAAAGAAACTCATAATCAGTAGGGATGTGGTTTTCGATGAAGGGAAAGCATGGAAGGATTTTTTGGATAAAGAAAATGATGGTAATCAAATCTTTGAAGAAGAGGTTGTTCAAACAACCTCCAATACACAACGTGAAGAATCTCACACGTTGACTCCTAAAGATAACTCTCTATCGACTATAGAACATGAACTTGCATCGTCAAATTCGAACTCATCCGAAACACCCATTAGGAAAATCAGAAGCTTAAGGGATATATATGCTAATAACCAACCACTCAACTTTGACGAGGTTGCAGACTTCATTTTATCTGCCGATGCAGATCCTTTAACTTTCGAAGAAGCTTATCGAGAAGAAAGATGGAAGCAAGCGTTGGACGAAGAAATGAGAGCTATCATTAAGAATGATACATGGGATCTGGTTGATCCTCCAGAAAATCATAAACCCATAGGAGTGAAATGGGTTTACAATACGAAGTTGAACGAGAAAGGCGAAATAGACAAACACAAGGCAAGATTGGTTGTGAAAGGCTATAAACAACAGTTTGGTATCGATTACAATGAGTTTTTTGCACCTGTAATCAGATTAGAAACCATCCGTTTGGTACTAGCTCTGGCTGCACAAAATGGGTGGGCGGTCCATCAAATGGACGTAAAATCTGCTTTTTTGAGTGAAGAAGTATATATCGAACAACCCGCTGGTTATAAGAAGAAAGGAGAAGAATACAAGGTATGCTGGTTGAAGAAAGCCCTATATGGGCTAAAGCAAGCACCCCGTGCTTGGTACAACAAAATCGATGGTTATTTCATGAAGCATGGATTCAAGAAATGCACATATGAACACACGCTCTACATCAAGGAAGTGGAAGGTAACTTATTGATAGTTTGTCTTTATGTCAATGATCTAATATTCACAGAAGAGTCCATTAGAGTGATCAAAGACTTCAAGAATTCCATGAAACATGAGTTCGAAATGACCGACATGGGACTTCTACATTATTTCCTCGGATTAGAGGTAAGCAAGTAAAGCACAAGATCTCCATTTGTCAACAAAAATATGCAAGAGATCTAATTACTAAGTTTAATATGCATGATGCTAAACCAGCATCCACTCTTATGGATTTTGGTTTGAAACTCTCCAAAGATTTATCCGGAAAGGATGTCGATCCTAGTAGATATCAAAGCCTAGTTGGAAGCCTCATATATCTTTTCGATTTGGTAGAATGTCTTGACCAACCCAAACATACAATTCCTTCCGAGTGCATACCCAGAAAGTTACAAATGCATGACCTTCACTGTCTTTTGACCACAACTTTTATATTTACATAACCTTTTTTTTTTTTTTATCATTTAGAGTTCCTTTAAAGTCACAGTCACCATATCCTTGGTATAGGCAATACCATGATCCATAGTACCTTTCACATTCTTTAAGAAATCTTGTCACCACTTCCCAATGACTTGACTTGACTTGACTTTGGTGTCTCCATAAATCTTCTAAGTAGGCTTAATAAAAGGCTATGTTAGGCGTGTGGCTGCCAACCATGCTTTTGTAAAAGGCTAGAGTCTATTTCCACTATTCTTCTTAGATAACTTTAATCCAAAGGAGTACTTACGGGATGGAAGCATTTAAATTTATCTAATAAGCCTTGTGCATACCTTTTATAACTTTGTTGAGATATTGTGATTCTCTCATTTTCTTGTTTGTTCTTTCTTCTCTAGTGCAAGACCCCCGTGAGATTTTTCCTTCCTTTCTCCATGATTAGGAGAGTATACAAGTAGCAAACTTGAACACTATCAAGACTGGTATATCTTTGATCATCAACTCTTCTGTGGAGAGTTTCATCCAACTTTATACAATGATCAACCTTTATACAATGATCATCATCAACAAAAAAAACATCCAAAATCTTTTGGTCTGGTGTCTTCTTACAATGCCCTGAATGACAAGTCCAAAGCTGAAAAGTTAATCTTGATCTTCAAGAACGATTAGATAAATGTCATTCAAAGATCAAAGAGCTGACTAAGATTGAAGAAAATCTTAAGGATCAGGTCATTGTAAACCAAACCATAAGCATCGAACACCAGCAGGCTATCACTGAGCGTGAGCAAGCTATTGTTAAACTCAAGGCTGAGAAGGCTACCATTGAAGGGTGGTGAAAAGCCTCTATCAAGGCCTCAGAGATCATCAACGCTTAGATCCCTACCAAGATAAAGAGTGGTCTAGAATTTTCCTATGATCGGGAAGAATTTGTCACTTACAAGTCCATGCTTAAGTTTGGTACTTTTGTCTCTTCCATTCCTGACACCTCTTCTTCTCAGTACTCTTCCATTGAGACTCATCTTGAAGGAACTCCTCGAGTTCAGGATGCAAAGATAAAGGTAAATCCATTGTCATCCTTCCTCTTCCCAAGAAAGCTAACAAGTCTAATAGACCCATATCTAAACCTTCAACTTGTAAACCTTCTTCCTCAGGGACCAAGGAATCTGAATCCTCTCAGAAAAGTGAATCTTTCACCCAAGGTATCCAAACCCTCACCCGTTCCTCCTCGAACAAATGAGAAATGAATCCTTGGAGCTTGTCCCTCTTCTATTCTCTTAGACCCTTCTCGACCTAAAGCTGCTTTCAGCTATAGGAAGTGTAGATACCATGGTGAAACTTCACATATTGCCAGCAAGTGTCTTTCAACTACCAAATCTGGTCCGCCAGCTAAGGTAACTAAAGTAGCCAAGGCTGAAAATTTAACCAAGGCGAAGTCTACCACCGAAGTTGTGAAAACAACTAAGGTAAATAATCCCACTGAAGCCTCTTCTTCAGACCCAGTGAAGACACGTGCTGACCATGAGTCTTCAGCGTCAGTGGATGTCACCTCTAACTCTGCTGTATCCATAGAGAAATGGGTACCAAAGCAAACTTAATCTGTTTTCTTGTGCAGGAAGTCAAAGACATTTGGTATCTTGATAGTGGATGTTCAAGACATATGACTGGGGACAAATCCCTGCTCACTGACTATAAGGATGAAAGAGGCCCTTCCGTGACCTTTTGAGGAAATGGAAAAGGATATACCAAGGGTTTTGGTATATTAACCAACAGTGCAACCACTTTCCAACGTGTTGCATATGTTGAAGGACTGAAGTACAATCTTCTTAGCATTAGTCAACTGTGTGATAAAGATTTCACATTGAAATTTCTTAAGAACTCATGTTATGTCTATGACAAAGATGACAAACTTGCTCTTACAGGTTCTCATCTAGAGAATTTGTGTATGCCATCAACATGGATACTTCTTCACTGAGAATAGTTGTTTTCTCTCTAAATCCTCTTCATATATAAACTAGCTATGACACAAACGACTCTCTCATCTCAACTTCAGGACGCTGAATGAGCTGTCCCAAAAGGATGTTGTCACTGGCCTTCCTCAGCACTCCTTTGCAAAGGAATGTCTTTGCTCAATGTGTGAAAGGGAAAGAAGACAAAGGCTATCTTTAAATCTAAGCAAGTCTCTTCAGTGACTTCTTCTCTTCAGCTACTGCCCATGGATTTATTTGGTCCACTCAACGTGCAATCTATAGCTAGAAATAAATATACACTTGTCATTGTTGATGAGTATTTCAGGTACACTTGAGTCTTCTTTCTTAGATCTAAGAGTGATACACCTGAAGAAATCATCTCGTTCATCATACACATAGAAGTACTGAAAAACATCAGAGTACGTTCTATCAGGAGTGATCGTGGCACTGAGTTCAAAAATAGAACCATTGATGACTTCTTTATGAACAAGGTAATCTCACACAACTTCTCAGCTGTTAGAACTCCACAACAGAACAGGGTCGCTTAAAGAAGAAATCAAACAATCATTGAGGTTGTTTGATCAATGCTTAACGAATCTCGTCTCCTTACTTAATTATGGGCAGAAGCTGTTGGCACTGCTTGTTCTACTCAGAATCGGTCGTTGATCATCAAGACTCAAGAGATTCAAGAAGACAGGTCATGAACTCTTCCATAGCAGAAAGCCTTCTCTCAGCTTTCTTATTTGGTTGTACTTGTTATATTCTTAACAATATAGACCAACTTAAGAAGTTTGATCCCAAAGGTGATGAAGGAATCTTTCTTGGATATTCTTTAGTATTCAAAGCCTTTAGAGTATTCAACAAAAGACAATAGAGAATAGAGGAATCTATTCATGTCACCTTTGATGACTCTCAATTAGCTAACTCTAAACCCATCTTTGAAGATGATAGAAAGTTAGATAACTGGATGATATCTCACTATGGACACCTTAAAACTTCCTTCAACAATCAACCAAACGTTGACCCTCCAGAACCTGATGATGATCTATTTATCGTTCCAAATGTGACTAGTAACGAAGTTGAATCCTCTTCAGCGATTGCTGCCGTTCCCATTAGTCACTTACCCACTTCTACTTCAAACACTAACCCTTCAGTCGCTGAAACTTCTTTCGTTTCTGAACCTCTATTAGTTGCTGAATCGCTCTCTGAGGCTTCTTTAGCAATCCAACCTATTGTTGAAGAATATGTTGCTGATGCCTCATCTTTTATGTCTGAGCTTCGAATCTCAAAGATAATCCTCTACTAGCACAGCGATGGATGAAATACCATCCAATCCATCAAATTCTTGGTGATCCAAGTGTAGGTATTCAGACATGACGTGGTCTAGGTAATATCTATCTTTTTGTCAACTTTCTTTCTTTAGTTAAGCCCAATAAGATCAATAAGGCTATCACTGACCCCAGTTGGGTCAATGCTATGCAAGAAGAACTCATTGAGTTTGATAGGAACCAAGTCTGGTACCTTGTCCCACGTCCATTTGACAAAACTATGATAGGCACCAAGTGGGTTTATCTCAGTAAGTCAGATGAACAAGGAATTGTAACCCAAAACAAGACTTGTCTTGTTGCTCAAGGATACAGGCAAGAAGAAGGAATCGACTATGATGAAACCTTCGCGCTGGTGGCTAGAGTCAAAACTATTTGACTCTTTCTAGCCTATGCTACCCATAAAGACTTCATAGTCTTTCAAATAGATGTAAAGATCGCTTTTCTAAATGGAAATCTTCAGGTGGAAGTTTATGTTGAACAACCTCCAGGGTTTTTCTTGACCCCAAGTGTGACATTCGACAAAATAAATTCAGATCAGTTCTGATCATAGGCATCTCGCATTGGCGAGTATAGGATCGTCACATTTTTGAAATTAGAAATTAGGAGCTAAGTCATTGTGATAACTGAATTCTGGTTATCATCCGAGGTAATAAATACATGATTATCTGATTTAATAATTTCGTGATAGCATGATAAATTGATATATTTGATCATGCTAGTACATGAAAATGTGCATAATGTAGATGTAGGAATGAGATTATGTGTATATGTGAATACACATGTATGTATGACATATATATATATATATATATATGGGTGTGATATGCATGCATGTATGAGTATATGTGCATGAGAGTATATATTTATATAAATATGCACTTGCATGATATAAGGATGCATGGGGTGGTGTGTGACCGCCTTTTCTGATGGGGAAGGGTATAAAAAGGGGTTGAAGCCCTCAAAAATCTTTTTCTAGCCATTTTTAGAAAGTGAGTGTGCGATTTAAGAAGAAGAAGTGTTGACCGGACTATAATCTAAGCTTTTCAAAAGACTGATTTCAAAAGGCTTTTCAAGGTGAGTGATTCTTACTACTTTTTAACTCATCATAAATGTATATTTGATTATAGAACTTTACTTTTAGTAATAAAAGTTATCCGCTGAAGTGTTGTCCGGATTAGCCATAAACCGGACAAGTGTTAAGCGGTTTAGCTATAAACTGGACAAGGGTTGGGCCATTTAAGCCCTAAATCGGTTAAGGTATAAGCAATTTATAAATAAAACGCTTGGTGAGTATTGTCCGGATTAGACCTAAATCGATCAAGTGTTATGCGATTTAGTCTTAAACCGGACAAGTGTTGAGCGATTTCATGATCTTTGAGTTTATATTTAGTATTTTGAATGAAGAAGTAGGAATACAACTAATGGTGACCGGTTTAGTTAAATCGGATGATGGTGAATAGTGCTGTCCGAATTTATTATCCGGACAAGGTTTCGTGATTTAAACCAAGTGTTAAATCGGACAAACCTTGGGCGATGTGTTGTCTGGATGTGGTAAATCGGCCACGATTTGACCGGAGATGAAGTCCGGCCAAGCCTATGTTGATCGGATTTGTATTATGCCTTGTGCATGATTGATAAAAATTGTTATTTTATCATAAAATGGGAATTTTTGATAAAGATAAATTTGAACTAATATTAATTCCATTGACTGCGGTCTATTTGGAATTGTTTTTGTGAAATATTTTGATAAGGAAATAAGGGTGACATATCAAGGAGAGGTGTACCATGGGATAAGGACGACATATCAAGGAGAGGTGTACTATGGGATAAGGGTGGCATATCAAGGAGAGGTATACATTTGGATATAAGGGTGGCATTTGTATGTGTATTGTATGATATAACTCTTTCTATTATATCCCTTAAGATTACCATGATTTGGAATCTTTATTTCTTTATGATTTAAAGATTTAGAATCAAGGTTCTTATTGGAAATCATAGTCTGGATGTTATTGAGGAGAAAATAACAGGTTTGGCCTGAAACTTTAAATAAACCTTGTTTGATTAGAAAAGGTTTAAAAGTGGCATTATATGAAACCTGGTTGGTTCAAAGGTATATTATTTGAATAGCTGAATGCTTAGCTTGAAAAATGAAAAGGAACTGGTAATATGTCCTTATTTGTTATATATATGAAAAGTTGTTTTATTTAAAAAGTTTTCGTGATTTTCACCCTGCAATGACATAAATAGGGTAACTCACTAGACCTTTCGGTCTAATCCTCATTTTGTGATTTTAAATATGTATTGCAGGAATTACCGACGGTAAGGGAAGGGGGAAAATATGATTCCTATATGCATTTTCACATGAAGATTTGTCTCAGATGTATAGTTTTGATTGATGAACGTTGATTAGTACAAGAAATGTATTTTGAATTTTTGAGACATGTATTATGTATGGTAAATTCTTGTACTAAGGGGACCTGAATGGTATATAAACATGTATTTCTTTCGTAGGAAGTATGTGTTACATGCAATGTGTTGTATGGGGTTTTACAGAAAGTGGTATCAGAGCCTGAGTTTAAGGGATTTAGGTATTCAACAACATGATATCTAGACTTAAATTTTTTTATTGCATAAGGTCCCGAACATAGTTAACTCCATTGGAAATAAATATGATAGGTTGAAAGAACAGTGTGTAAGGTAAATTTTAATTACATCTGGCCAGTGTAATTATGAATTTACAGGTACACATCTGAACTTGAATACTTCATTAAATTTGGGAATGTGAATACGTGATTATTAACACTAAAACCTGCAGATGTCTAGCCGAACCCGAAGATATAAAAGAGTGGCTTGTCTAGAATCTGAGGAAAGGGAAGAATCACCCGTTAATCTTCCGACTAGCACGTCTGAATTAGAGGTCAAGGAAGATCAAGGGGACGAGGCAAAGGAAGAAGTCAGTCTCAGGGAGGGGGCCGGACCGAAGTTCATTCTGAACGTGAAGAATCCCATTCTAGGAATGCTCAAGAGAGATCGGTGCCACACCCTGAATACATAACCAGGGATATGTTGGCTGAAGAAATGGGTAAGTTGCAGGAAACTCTGACTTCTATCATGGGAATACCAGCCAGAGTGGAAACAGAGAGAATAGAAGTTCGTCCCTCGGTACCGGTTACTCACAACAAGGAGGGAGATATTAAAATGTTTTTGGCATGTAAGCCACCAACATTTTCTAGGGAAAGAGATCCAGTGAAAGCTGTGTGCTGAATAAAAAAAAATGGAATCTCTGTTTAACACCATTCGGTGTCTGGAAACAGATAAAGTTTGATTTGCTGTTTCTGTATTAAAATCAAATGCTTTATTTTGGTGGGAAGTTGAATCGTCGACCAGAACAGATGTTTTACAGACTTTGTCTTGGGCAGAATTTATGGAACGATTCAAGAATCAGTTTTGTCCTCAAACTGCAGTGATACAAATGGAAGAAGATTTTCTGAAGTTAGAACAAGGAAATGAAACAGTTCAGGAATATACTGAGAGATTTATTGAATACTCTCGCTTTGCTGAACATTATGTTTCAACCGAATCCAGGAAGATAGAAAGGTATATTTGGGATTTGAAACCCTCAATTATTGAGTTTGTCATTCCTATGAACCCCAATACCTTTTCATTGACGGTAGATGTAGCTGAAGTGACTGAACGAAATAAGAACCGACAGCCAGAAGGAAAGGTTGTAGAGAAGAGAAGGTGGGAGGGGCCTTCATCAAATTTTCGAGGGCCGAAAATTGTAAGATATGATAATAATCTGAACATAAGATAAGTGAGAAAGTCTGCTCACAATGCCGACAGGTTCATCAGGGTGAATGTAAGATGGACCCAAGAAAATGTTATAAGTGTGGTGAAGTAGGTCATCTATCCAGAAGTTGCCCAGCTAATCGAAGGTGTTTTAACTGCAATTCTCTGGATCATATTTGTCCGAATTGTCCCTTGTTAAGAACTCCGCAATTAACAATAGGGAGTAACGTGTCGGGTACTCGGGGAAGACCTACTGTGAACAGAGGAGGGCAAGGAGGGGCGCGGGAACGGTTCTTCCAGATGACTAAGAACGAGGCAGAAGCATCACTGGATGTAGTAACAGGTACTTCCCTTCTGAATTCAACACGTGCTAAAGTGTTATTTAACTCTGGTGCAAACTTTTCGTTTGTATCACCACTGTTTGCTCAAACTGCATGTCTGAATTCTATGATACTTGATGATGAATTAGTAGTTGATACTACTAATAGTCAAGAAACTGTTACTAGTGTGTTCAATAATTGTATTATTGTTATTGAGGGTTATGAACTTCCAATTTGGTTATTTTCCATGCCGATGAAGGAATTTGATGTAGTGGTGGGTATGAACTGGTTGGCAAGGTATCAAGCTAGTATTGTTTTGTAATCAAAAAATGATCAGAAGTACCCTGCCAGACCAAGGAACAGTTGTTATTTATGGTGATCGTCAGAATCATCATACCAATATTTTGATAGTAATGAAAGCTTAGAAAAGCATTCGGAAGAGGTGCCAGGGATATTTGGCTTACGTAATTGATATTAAGAAAGAAAAAGGAAAAGAGGAATCGATTCCAATTGTTAGTGAATATCCAAAAGTCTTTGCAGAAGACTTATCTGGATTACCACCAGATAGAGTTATTGAGTTCCGAATTAATCTTATACCAGGGTCTACACCAGTAGCAAAGGCACCATACCGGTTAGCTCCATCTGAATTAAAAGAATTGGTTGCACAGTTGAAAGATTTAACTGACAAGGGATTTATTAGACCCAACACTTCACCTTGGGGGGGTGCTCCGGTCTTATTTGTCAAGAAGAAAGATGGGTCTGTGTGAATGTGTATAGACTATCGTGAACTAAATAAGTTGACAATCAAAAACAAATATCCTTTACCAAGGATTGATGACTTGTTCGATCAATTGGTAGGAGCAAGTTATTTCTCTAAAATTGATTTAAGGTCAGGGTATCATCAACTCAAAGTCAGGGAAGATGTTGCTACAACAACATTCAGAACTAGGTACAGGCATCATGAATTCTTAGTTATGCCGTTCGGCTTAACTAATGCGCCTGCAGCCTTTATGGATTTGATGAATAGGGTATGTAAGGAATATCTTGATAAATTCATTATTGTATTTATTGATGATATTCTTATATACTCTAAGACCGAAGAAGAGCACACGGAATATCTTTGTTTGATAATAGAATTATTGAAAAGAGAAAAGCTGTACACAAAGTTATCTAAATGTGAATTCTGGTTGAGAGAAGTTCAATTCCTAGGTCACGTCATTTCAGAAACAGGGGTAAAAGTAGATCCAACGAAAATAGAAGCAGTCGCAAGATGGGAAGCTCCGAAAAATCTTTCTGAAGTCCGAAGTTTTTTGGGATTGGCCGGCTATTACCCTAAGTTTATTCAGAACTTTTCTAAGATAGCGTGCCATTGACTATGTTGACTCGGAAGAACATTAAATTCCAGTGGGAAGGAGAACAGCAAGAAGCCTTTCAATTATCAAAAGATCATCTTTGTAATGCACCAGTATTGACTCTACCAGATGGATCTGAAGACTTTGTAGTTTACAGTGATGCTTCAAAGTTAGGGTTAGGATGTGTTCTGATGCAAAGAGGAAAAGTGATTTCTTATGCGTCAAGACAATTGAAAGATCATGAGAAACAATATCCAACCCATGACATGGAATTAGCTGCAGTGGTGTTTGTTCTGAAAATCTGGAGACACTATCTTCTGGGAACGAAATGTCAGATTTATACTGATCATAAAAGTTTACAATATTTGTTCAGCCAGAAAGAATTAAATATGCGACAACATCGATGGATTGAACTGGTTAATGACTATGATTGTGAAATCCTCTACCACCTGGGAAAAGCAAACGTGGTAGCTGACGCCTTGAGCAAAAAAGAAAGAAGTGGAACCATTAAAGCTGCGGCAATGAGAATAAATTTGGTCCCTGACATTCGTAAGGAAATTCAGAAATGTCAACAAAAAGCTGTGAAAGAAGAATTTGTTAAAACAGAAAGGTTGGGTAAGATGATTTCAACCTTGGAACAAAATGACGAGGGACTAATGTGCTTTCATGGGCGAATTTGGGTACCATATTTTGGAGATATCCGAAACACTATATTAAATGAAAGCCATAAGTCCCGATACTCTATTCATCCAGGCACCAATAAGATGTATAGAGATTTGAAATCTTTTTATTGGTGGCCCAGATTGAAGAAAACATAGCTAGATATGTGGAACAGTGTCTGACATGTTTACAGGTTAAGATTGAACATCATAAGCCGTATGGAAGTCTTCAATATTTAGAGATACCTGTATGGAAATGGGATCACATTACTATATATTTGTACTTATCAAAAATTTGACGGGTGTCGAGTCCGGCAAATAATAGAATTTTATAAAATAAGCCTATTATCTCTAAAACACACTTGTGATAGCGATAAGTAGGGTCGTCTCCTCAGGGACTCGGTGTTAACCGTAAGTCGAAGACGTAACCGCGTGCAAATTTATTGAAAATAATATGCATATATATATATATATATATAAATGGGGGGGGGGTTGGAATATTTATAAATATCCTAAATATGCAAAATAAATTGGGAACTTTAAACAATAATAAGAACGAGACTAGCAATGAGCATCAATCAACTAATCCTTTGGATTATATATCATCGACTCATTCAATCCATTTTCTCAAAAGAAACCAAGTTGGTTAGGACATCGACACGCGTCAATATTCTGTTCGTTGTAAAAGCATGATCAGTCTTGAACACTCTACGACTAACCTCTAATTAGCTAATCAAACCTAGTCACGGACTTAGAATTTAATTGCCAATTGCATTAACGTCAAACAAAACCAGCACTAATCGACAATCGAGTGCCGATTGTTTAAATTAGATTATACGATCTTACAACATCATCATTTAACATAAATGTCAACTGTGTGTCATGTGCTACTTCAATAAACCGAAAAGCAATTACGGACTTAAAGGTTTATCTAGCAACTCGAAATTGAATTAGACATAACAAGGGATCCTACTCAAAATATCCAACTCAAAACGATAAGCATTCAACTCTAAAATCGCATAAATAGCTTCAAATGATATTAAAATTGACTTAAGTCTCAACGAATCCAAATTCAAAGTAATCACATACTCATTAATAGAATAAAGGATTTAGTTACTCATGCTTAGAACTAAAAAGAATTTACAAAATGATTGAAATTTTAGAATTAGTGAAGAAACCTGGAATTTGTCTTCAAAATCGCTACCCAATATCTCGAAATAGGCTTACTGTTTCTTCACGATTCYAGTCATGATCAATYCTCTTGAAACTCTCAATTAGTCCTCTAATCCTCCTYTCGATTTCTGCCTTGCTACTGCCSTTTTYGATTTCTGCTCGTTCCCTCTTGACCGACTTCTCAACCGACTGCTGCTCCTTCTCGATTGCCTCTATATCGACAACTTTCTCTTTTCTGCTTTCAATCGACAACCCCTTTTTTGCTGTCTCCTTCCGACCTCTCTCCCTCGACCTCCTTTTCTTTTCGATTGACAACCTCTTTATCGCCTCCTTTCCTCCCATCTCTGCCCTCGATCTTCCTCGTACTCACCCACGATCTCCCACACCTCGTTTGGTTGCTGCTGCTCACGTCTCCCTCTCGATTTCTCTTTTGCTGGTCTTCTTCTTCTTCCTTTTTATTTTTATTTTTATTCATGGGCTATAGTTGGGCTTGATTTTGGGCTGCTGAGACATGAGATCAAAACAAAATAAATCAAATTTCTTTTTTTTTTCTTTTTTTTCCAACTTAAATACCTATATAATTAAATAGCAACTTGAATTAAAAAAATGGACATTTTAAACATCTACTTAACATTAATTGCAAGGTACTTTGACATCAAAATGTATATATTTGTACTTATCAAACTCCAAAGGGGTATGACGCGATTTGGGTAATTGTTGATCGTCTGTCTAAATCTGCGCATTTTCTACCAACAAGAGAGAAGTACTCTTTAGAAAAGCTAGCACAGATTTACATCAAAGAAATTGTTACCCGACATGGTGTTCCATTATTTATTTTCTGATAGAGATAGTCGGTTTACTTCGAAGTTCTGGGAAGGGTTGCATAAAGCTTTGGGGTTTGAAATCCGACTAAGTACAGCTTATCATCCGCAGACTGACGGGCAGAGTGAAAGAACTATCCAGACTCTCGAAGACATGTTAAGAAGTTGTATTATTGACTTCGGGGGATTGTGGGAAGATCATTTGCCGTTAATAGAGTTTTCATATAACAAGAGTTACCATTCCAGCATCCAAGCGGCACCGTATGAAGTGTTGTATGGACGTAAATGCCGAACACCGTTGTGTTGGAATGAGGTGGGTGAAAGACAACTGACGGGTCCTGAAATTGTCCAAGAAACTGCTGAGAAAATCGAACAGATCCGCGAAAGAATCAGAACAGCACAAGATCGCCAGAAAAGTTATGCTGATAATCGTCGAAAGCCGATTGAACTTGCGGTAGGTGATTTTGTAATATTAAAAGTCTCGCCATGGAAGGGTGTCGTCAGATTTGGAAAGAAGGGTAAGCTCATTTCAACGTATGTGGGGCCGTTCAGAATATGTAAGCGAATTGGGCCAGTGGCATATCAGTAAGAACTGCCAGAAGAACTGAGTCTGATTCACAACACTTTCCATGTATCGAATCTATGAAAATGTCTAGTTGATCCAAGTTTAGCTGTACTGTTGCCAGAGGTTAAATTAGACAATAATTTAAACTTTGTGGAAACATCGGAAGCTGTAATTGACCGAAAGATTAGGGTGTTGAGAAACAAAGAGATAAGTCTGATTAAGGTTCAGTGGAAGTTTCACAAAGGACCATAAGCGACATGGGAATTAGAGTCAAAGATGAGATCAGAGTACCCTTGGCTTTTTGATTAAAGAAATTCCAGGACGGAATTCTTTTGAGGGGTGGATAATGTGATAACTGATTCTGGTTATCACCCGAGGTAATAAATACGTGATTATTTGATTTAATAATTTTGTGATAGCATGATGAATTGATATATTTGATCATGCTAGTATGTGAAAATATGCATAATTTAGATGCATGAATGATATTATGTGTATATGTGAATACACATGTATGTATGACATATATATATATATATATATATGGGGGTGTGATATGCATGCGTGTATGAGTATATGTGCATGAGAGTATATATTTATATAAATATGCACATGCATGATATAAGGATGCATGGGGTGGTGTGTGACCGCCTTTTCTGATGGGGAAGGGTATAAAAAGGGGTTGAAGCCCTCAAAAATCTTTTTCTTGCCATTTTTAGAAAGTGAGTGTGCGATTTAAGAAGAAGAAGTGTTGACCGGACTATAATCTAAGCTTTTCAAAAGACTGATTTCAAAAGGCTTTT
>NC_037530.1:15373354-15379696 GCF_001531365.2 Cynara cardunculus var. scolymus
CTCCCTCTAATATCCAGCCCCTAAACATCATCTTCAAGAGTTTAGAAGGTGTTTTGAAGGTAAGCATCCATCTCCATAGAGTTTTTAAACTCATCTCACATAGTTGTAGCTTTCATTTTTTTTTTACGTATTTTGTGTTTTCTCCTTCTTTTTGATTTTTAAAAATTGTTCTTGCTAAGAGCTATTTCTAGGATCTTAGTGTTTGTAGATTTTCACCCAAAAACATGTTGCATGTTCTAAGATGGTGATAATCCGTGATCAAACCCACGTTAAGATCAAGGAAAGAACATTTGGAGATTTTGACTAGCATCCAAGTATGTATTCAAGTTTCTACCACTTTGGTTTCAAAATAAAGCATAAAAATCTTTTATAATAATCAAATACCTATTTTAAACTTATGCATGTGATAATAATTTCATATTTCAAGTGCTAAATATCGATCGCAAGGCTTGGATTTCAAAGGATTTCTCAATAACAACATTTGATGATCATTTTTAGGATTTTTGGGAAGATTACTTTGTTTATCTTGATGCATGCATGTTTTGATGATTTAATATAGTTTTTCATCATAATAATTTTCTTTTATTTAGGCTTAAAGTTTATAAATCATGACGAAAATAAAGGGTCTGTGAGAATCAAAAGTTGGAACACAAGTTCTCAATACCCCCTTCCTACAGCAATCTGCATATTCTAACTGCTGACTTCGGAGGACCGTGACTTCTAAAATACCTAACTAAATAAGTTGAAACTTATTCTGGAATTTAAGTCTATGTGTTAGATTTTAAACCCAAATGGTCTCACCTAAAAACGTTGAGATTTCGATCTTCAAACAGCCTACATAAAACAAGTGCGCAAACAGTTAAACCTTCTGGATAGTTGACCTTATAAGACCTACTTGAGGGACCTATCCGTCTTCAGACTTTATGTTTCTTATGCCAAAAGTCTCTTATTTTGATATATTAACTTGGGTAAAAACCTCCTGACTCAAAAGATTTTGGAAGGCAAATAAAGAACCGCATAAAATAACAGAAAAATCCCGACAACAAAACTTAAAAATAATATGAGTTGTTCATGTGTAAGAAAATTGTCTACCCCTCTTCTTCCTTAAATTATTGAAATAATAGAATCTATTAACTTTTTCCTTCTTTTTATTTTTAATTTTATTTTTCTTCCATAAAATATTAACTCAAATAAAATTCAGTTTTTCATCTGGCATTTTATAATAACTAAGCATTACCGGAACCTTAAGATCTAGGCTCGAATCTCATTAGTAGTTCAATTTTTCGTAGGACCGAAGTAGGACCGGACCTTGGTTGCTTTCGGTAGATTTTTGGAATCAGTCCTTGCATATCTCGGTGAGTTTTCACAGCCCCTTTTACTATTTTCGTATTTTTGGGGGAAAAGGTTGGTACTATTACTGCGTACCGGTTGTTCTATTATACGCAAATTATTAAATTATTCTTATTGCTATTGCACATTGGTATGTATGCTTATGTTAGTTTGTTTGAGTTTTCTTTTGCTATCGCTCTTAAATCCCTGTTCCCTTGCACTACCAATTATCTCATTTATATGAACCATTGGTAATTATGGATAACATTATTTGGTTTGACAACCCCACTTTTAAATTACGAGTTAGAAGTGCATTTTACCAATAATCAAGGGTCATACACATGTGGAATTATTTCACCGTTGCGGTAGGACGTGAGAAATATAAACAAGGGTCTTACACATGTGGATTTATTTCATCCCTGAGGTAGGACGTGGGAAATATAAGTACTTATGTTGGCGATAGAACATGTAGTCACGGGGTGTGCTGTCATTAGGTTTGGTAGTGGGCTCGTGTCTTTAGCATTTAAGCATACAATTTACCTTGTGCTTTACAAACTACAGGTTAATTATCCATTTTGCGAATTAAACTGTTTTGGGAGTTAAACTTCTTACTTATTATTTTAAAAACCTGTGAACTCACCAACTATTTCAGTAGTTGACCTCCTTTTTCGGCATGCTTTTCTGGTGTTCTTCAATAAGGTTGGCTTATAAGAAGGCATCATGTCGCAACATATCGTTTTTCTCTTTTTGTCAATCATGTTATTTCCCTTTTGAAATGTTGGAATTTTGTGACATTGTAAACCTTTGAACTTTTTTCTTTACTATGGTTGGTGTTGTCTTCTACCTTGCTGTGAAACCCTTCAGTTATTACACTTCGTTCTTCCGCTTTAGCGGGGTGTGACAGGTTTGGTATAGAGCCGCAGGTTATAGAGAATACCGGTTTTCCTTAAGCCGGTAACTGGAAAAAACTTTCAAATTTTTGAACATATTGCTAGTATAACTAAATCGGTGTTGCATTAAAGGACCTCAATTAAACAAAGCCTAATCATCCATGTTTAATTAAGGAAAGATTAATGCGAGACTAGAAATGGTTATATTGGAAATATGTTTAAGATGATTTTCTTCTCAAGTCCTTTGAAGCATACTTGGTGTGCGAATAGGCATTGCATATCATAGATGATGATAGTTATACCCTTAGTGACTTAGTGCACTCTTATCTCAGTTTCACTATGTCATCATCATCTTTTTCTTGCAATTCTTACTCGGCCGACGAGTCGGGTTATGTCACCAGTCATCCCCGGGCCAACCCGCCTATCATTCGCGAGGATGAACCTCATATTGACACCGATTCAAATCATGAGGTGTCCAGCGAGAGGACTGCTGGAGACCATCCGAGAATGTCACCTAGTCCCGAATTACCCCAACCGACCCAGTACTTCACCAGGCGAGTCCCCATGGACCACGCACCCGGCAGACGGCATGAAAGAGCGTCCCGATTCCTAGGAGAGCAGGGTTAGGACCATTTCACTGGGATCTGAAGATGACACCCCGCATAGTCACGGGGATACCCTTAGGATGTATTTCCGGCATGACACAGGCTGAGGCACAGAGGGTTCGGGCCATAGCTGCCGAGCTGCACGATTGTCGAGTGTGGTTGGCGTACAAGCATTAGGCTATGTCTAGTTTGTCGGAGAAGATAGGAGTTTTGTCTCCCTAGAATTTAGGCCTTTGATAAATCTGAAATCGAGGAAGTTGAAGGATGCTTATATTATTGAATTTGCCAATGGCCATGAAATAAAGGCTAGTGATGTAATCTTGGGTTGTACTTTAAATCTAGCTGATAAGTTATTTAGTATTGATCTTATCCCAATTAAACTGGGAAGTTTCGATATAGTGGTAGGAATGGACTGGTGGTCCAAGAATCGGGCAGAGATTTGTTACTTTGAGAAGATTGTACAAATACCTTTCCAAGACGGAGAAACCCTTTCTATACAAAGGGAAAAACCTGGAAGGAGTTTAAAGATGGTATCATGTGTGAAGATTTGCAAGTATACGAGGAAGAAGTGCGTTGCATTCTTGCCTCATGTATCAGAAAGGAAATCATAGGAAAAGCAAATCCAAGATATTCCTGTGCTGAGAAATTATCCAGAAGTATTTCCAGATGATTTGTCTGGACTTCCTCCGTCTAGACAGGTCAAATTCCGAATTGACCTAGTTCCCGGGGCAGCGCTTGTTACTAAAGCTCCATTAGCACCGGCCGAGATGCAAAAGATGTCAAGTCAACTTCAGGAACTCCTGGGAAAAGGATTCATCCGGCCAAGTTCTTCACCTTGGGGAGCTCTAGTCCTGTTCGTTAAAAAGAAGGATGGGTCATTTCGAATGTGCATAGATTATAGGGAGTTAAACAAGTTGACGATCAAGAACCGATATCCCCTTCCCCGAATTGACGATCTGTTTGACAAGTTGCAAGGCACATGTTATTTCTCTAAGATTGACCTTCGGTCAGGGTACCATCAGCTGAGAGTTCGTGAGCAGGATGTCTCTAAGATAGCCTTTAGGACTTGATATGGGCACTACAAGTTCCTAGTTATGCCCTTCGGTCTGACCAATGCATAGGCTGTATTTATTGATTTAATGAATAGGATTTGTAGACGGTATCTAGACAAGTTTGTAATCGTGTTCATCGATGATATCCTGATTTATTCACGGAGTAAGGTAGATCATGAGCAACATCTGAAGTTGATGTTTTCAAAGTGTGAATTCTGGATTTAGGAGGTACATTTTCTCGGTCATGTGATTGATGAAAAAGGAATTCATGTGGATTCGGCTAAGGTTGCGACCATAAAGAAGTGGGAAGCACCACAGACCCCGACAAAAATTCGTCAATTTTTGGGTTTGGTAGGTTATTACTAGCGATTTATAGAGAGTTTCTAGAAGATTGCCCAACCACTAATAGCATTGACCCAAAAAGATAAGAAATTTGTTTGGGGAAAACCCCAAGAGGATTCATTTCAACTACTAAAGCATAAGCTATGCAACGCGTCGATTCTGGTATTGCCAGAAGGAACCGACAACTTTGTAGTATATTTCAACGCATCACGCCAATGTTTGGGTTGCATATTGATGCAGAAGGACAAGGTTATAGCATACGCTTCGAGGCAACTCAAAGTTCATGAGAAGAACTATACCACTCATGACCTAGAGCTGGAGCTGTGGTTTTCGCTCTTAAAATATAGAGGCATTATTTGTACGACATTAAGTGCACTATTTTTACCGACCACAAAAGTCTCCAGCATATCCTCGAACATAAGGTGCTCAATATGAGACAAAGAAGATGGGTGGAATTGTTCAGCGATTACGATTATGAAAATCGATACCACCCAGGTAAGGCCAACGTAATGGCAGATACTCTAAGTAGGAAATAAAGGATAAAACCCTCACATATACGAGCATTGGGAACGCTTGTTCAGACGAGTTTGAAGACTCGAATTCTGAAGCTCAGGATGAAGCACTGAAAGTAGAGAATTTGAACAATTTCCCAAAGCTCAATCCCTACTTACTGAAGACTTCCCTTTCCCATGCTGACTTAATCAAGCAATTCAACTTGAACTCTGGAGGAAGAGTGAGACCCTTCATAATTTGGAAAATAGACTTAAGACTAAGTCAAATGGAGTACGTTACTTCGAGGACAGAGTTTGGATTCCGAAGGCTAACAACCTACGGGAGATAATTTTCGAGGAAGCCCATAAATCTAGGTATTCGATTCACCCAGGGGCGGATAAGATGTAAAAGGATCTAAAGGAGTACTATTGGTGGCCAAGAATTAAGAAAGATATAGCCTTGTACGTCGGGAAATGTTTGACTTGCTCAAGGGTCAAGGCAGAATATCAGAAGCCGTCCAGATTGTTACAACAACCCGAGATCCCACAATGGAAATGGGAACAAATCTCCATGGATTTTATCACCAAATTGCCTAGAACCGCTAAAGGACATGACGCGATTTGGGTAATAGTGGATCGATTGACGAAATCTGCACATTTCCTTCCTATTCGGGAAGATTTTAAGCTGGAGAAGCTTGCTCAAATCTACATCAACGAAATTGTCACAAGACATGGAGTACCTATTTCCATCATCTCGGATAGAGATAGTCGCTTCATGTCACGGTTTTGGTAATCACTTTAGAGAGCGCTGGGTACACAGCTGAATTTGAGCACCGCCTATCATCCCCAAACGGATGGGCAGAGTGAATGAACAATTCAGACCTTAGAAGATATTCTTCGAGCAGGTGTGATCGATTTTTGAGGAAGCTGGGACATTCATTTACTATTGGTAGAATTTTCCTACAAAAAAAAGCTATCACACTAGTATTCAATGTGCGCCATATGAAGCCTTATATGGGCGTAAGTGTCATTCACCACTTAGTTGGTTGGAAATTGGGGATAGTCAAATAACGGGACCAAACATTGTGCAATAGACTACTAATAAGATTTCAATCATCAGATAAAGACTTAAGGCCGCCAAGGATCGTCAGAAAAGTTACGTGGATAATCGGAGAAAGCCTCTTGAGTTTCAGGTTGGTGATAAAGTGCTCTTAAAGGTATCACCATGGAAAAGGTTAGTGCGATTTGGGAAGAAAGAAAAGTTAAGCCCTAGGTATATTGGACCATTCGTCATCACCGAAAGAATTGGTCCAGTGGCATACAAACTCATGCTACCCCAGGAATTAAGCGCCATTCATGATACATTCCATGTGTCAAATCTCAAGAAATTCCTTGCTGACGACTCATTAATCATACCCCTAGAAGACGTTCATATTGATGATCGGCTGCACTTCATAGAAGAACCCATTGAGATCCTCGACAGAGAAGTTTAGCAGTTAAAGTGAAGTAGAATTCTAATCCTAATGGTTCGTTGGAAACCGAGGCGTGAGCCCGAATATACTTGGGAACGTGAGGATTTCATGAGGCACAAGTATCCTCACCTCTTTGCTCAAGATGCGGTCAATATAGGTAA
>NC_037530.1:15380336-15385541 GCF_001531365.2 Cynara cardunculus var. scolymus
TTTCTCTATTCTCCCTCTAATATCCAGCCCCTAAACATCATCTTCAAGAGTTTAGAAGGTGTTTTGAAGGTAAGCATCCATCTCCATAGAGTTTTAAAACCCATCTCACATAGTTGTAGCTTTCATTTTTTTTTACGTATTTTGTGTTTTCTCCTTTCTTTTTGATTTTGAAAACTTGTTCTTGCTAAGAGCTATTTCTAGGATCTTAATGTTTGTAGATTTTCACCCAAAAACATGTTGCATGTTCTAGGATGGTGATAATCCGTGATCAAACCCAAGTTAAGATCAAGGAAAAAACATTTGGAGATTTTGACTAGCATCCAAGTATGTATTCAAGTTTCTACCACTTTGGTTTCAAAATAAAGCATAAAAATCTTTTATAATCATCAAATATGTTGATCCCAGATCTCTCAATAACACTAATAATCTTGTTAATAATAACCAAATTATAGTGATTTGATGAACAAAGTGATGAGCACTCAAGAAGAAATTATGAACAATTAAGAACAATCTTGAGGGTCAAAGATTTCACTTTATTAATCAGAAAAACGTAAAAGCGACTATTTTTACAATAGGCCTAATCACCTATTTATACTAATAAGAAGATAACTATCTAATGAGACTTTTTAGCTAATCTTCTATTAACTGATAACGTTTATCTAAACTATGGATAATCTTTAGTAATTAAGATAAACTCGAAATCTAGCTGTTGACTTGTCATCTCCAGCTGTCATTCATGGTATGATGGATCATCCTTATCTTTAAGTCTTCATCGCATGCTTCTGGATGAATTGCTGGATAATTCTCTAAGTGTAGTTGACCAAAGGTTCGATGAAGATGCTCTTTACATCCCATCCTTGGTCGTCCATCGGTCCTCTGGTTGTGCTCCAAACTTAGTCAATTCTGCCTTGATGTCTTCAACGGTCTTTTGGTTCTTCATCACTTATTGTTTTTCATTACTTTTTCACTTTATGAATTATGAGGCTTAACAATCTCCCCTTAAGTAATGAAATAACAAACATAGACTAATCTAGAAACAACCGTGAAGAACAGAGACTAATCTAATAGAAAAACATCAAATTCTAAATTTTCATTGGATGATGAAATTCTTACAATACTGGAATCAAAAGATATCAAGACAAAACAAAAAAAATACAACTCATCATGAGCTACCTTGATATATTTCTGTGAAGCGCATGAGCAGTCTTCGATAGTCGATGACTGTCGATATCTCATGAATGAGCAGACTCCCTTCTTCTCTTGGCACATGGTTTCTACCCAGTCTTTCTCTAATGACTTTCTGAAACCATTCAAGTGTATCCGATGAATACTCGAAGGCCTCAGTTAGTCTGAAGAATATTTTTAACCCTGAACTCATTCTTGTAAATAAGTCCAAGTTCGGGTTGAGTTAGGACTAAGGTAGATCTTTTCTTCTACAGGCCTTGGAAGTCTTCGTTTGGTGGAGCGCATGATAGTCTCTCAATGCCTAGCCGAAGAGCAATTTCAAAATCACTCTTGGCTTTATGGTTCACCAGGGTTTCCATCGTTTTTACTACCGCTCGGTTCGCCATTCCATACCTGATGTCGTGGTCCTGCCTTTGAGCCGTGTATGTATATAATTCAATCAATTCATATGGATTGAGATTAATGAGGTCATTTTCGTTGAACACGCTAATTTACCCATGTGCTCTCACCACAGTGAACTCGATGTATCAAATGGCTCAGTTGGCAAATGTCCTTACTTTCAGATCCATGACCCTCCTTATCCCATCATTCGAGAAGACAGCCTGAGGTGCTAGTGTGGTCTGTCTAATGAATCTATGGTGTAAGAGGTCCATGGACTCAGGTGATAAGATCGGAGGGTTGATGGTCAAACTTTCATCGTGGTCTTCGTACAGGTATTGATGGATGTTTTCCATTATAATTGGTTCCCTGGGTGGCAATTCAGGACGTCTCTGCATTGACTCCATGCTCTGTATAATCTCATCTACTAGGCTCTGAGGAGGTTGCCTTGATAAAGAGGAAGTATCCGCATTTACCACGGGTGGTTGGATTGAGGGTTGTGTATGAGTTGGTGAGGGTATGGTTTCTTGTTGAGTTGGTTCAGCTTAGGTTGGTTGTGGTTCATTAGGTTCGGCTTGGGTGGTTTCTGGTGAATTGGGTTCTGTTTGGGTTTGTGGTTGTTGGGGGTGATGAAGGTTGGATTATTGTTGGTTCTGGTTGTATGGATAAGGTGAAGGGTTCTGTGGTGCGAGGGGTTGGTGAAGGTGTTAAGGGTAAGTTTGGTGTAGGTGATGAAGGTTGGTTTATTTCCGTTGGTGGGGTGATTGGCTCTTCATCGGTTAAGGAACTCAACACGATGGGTTCTGGGGTTGCAGCAAAGGGAACATGTACATATTGTACATCTTCAGAGGGCAGAGCCTCTGGTTCCCTTGCTTGGGTTCCTTCGGTTGAGGGTGGTGGTTGATTTTGTGGTGATGGTGATGGTGATGGTGGTGCAGCGTGTTCTGTATTCTGTGCAGTCGCGGCCTCTGTCTCCCCCTTATGAGGTCCAAGACCTTGATCATCGGGGTCTTGGTCTTCATGCCTTGGCCTTTTGTGTTGGCGGCTGCTAGAGGAAGAGGCTCTACTCCTCTTCTTCTTTTTTCCTTCCTGAAGGACGCAAGATACGCCTTCAGGGCTGCTTGTCTTCGACTCGCCTCCATTGTTTGGAGGAAAGAGGTGGTGCGCCGTTGTTCATCGGCCAGGTTCTAGGAGAGAATCGTTGTTGGATGGATGGCCATTGAACGAATTTGGCACTAATCTCATTGAAAGATGAGACTAGCGCCTTGGATAGAGCCCATAGGTCAGCTCTGGTTGCGAACTCGATGGAGGAGGATGAGGCTTGTGGTGGTATGAAGGTGGTGGTGGATGTATATGGAGGGATGGGAAGGTTAGTGGTGAGTTCTCTCACCTCTGCAGTGAATGAGGAGAAAGCTTCATCATAGGATGGGCCTGCAGAGGAAGGTTGGGGTGGAGGAGTAGGCTGGGTTATTTGGGCTAGGATAGTGGCGGGTAGTTGGGTGAGGGTGGTTTGGATGGAGGCCATTTGGTTGGTGAGGTTGGCAAGGGTATCATCGATGGATGAGGTGGATGGAGGTGGGGATTGATGAGAAATTTGGGAGATGATGGTTGTGGGTAGGGAGTTAAGGGTTCGAAGGATGGTTTGAAGTTGAGTGATGATATATGTAAGGTTTTCATTAGCCTTAGTTGCCTGGGCCGCGAGGGTGGCGATGGATTGGATGAGGATTTGGTTTCGTTGGGTGGCAAGGGAGGATGTGGTGTTGTGATGTTGGATGATGGTTTGTTGGAGCATTTGAAGGCGGGTGGTATTGGCTTGGGTTTGGGTTTCAATTTGAGAGAGGTGGTGTTGCAGGATTGCAAGGGATTGTTGGAGGTCAAAGTTATCGATGGAGGGTTGGTTGTCAACAATCCCTTGTATGATGAGTTTAAGGTCTTCCAAGGACCGCATCACTGTATCGATAAAGGGTTGGAACTCGGCCCTTGTGACCAGGTCTGTTAGTGGGGTAACCACTGCAGCAACAGATGCTGCAGGTTGGGCCTCTACTCTGGAGGCGCCTTCTTGGCCTTGTGAGAAGGTAGGCCTTGAAGGACTTCCATCACGTCCTCGATAGCCCTCAAAAGAGGAGCTATCTTGTGATATAGTGACATCAGCTTCCTCTTCCTCGGCTTCAGAGGCCGGGTAAGTGAAGCGAATGTGTGTCTCCTTCGGTAGATCAAATATCGAAGGGGGATGTGCATGAATGGAAGATCGCTCTGAACGATCTTGGGGTTCAATATCAGAAGCAACACATGCTTCTGTTTGTGTGATGGGATGTGTCGAGCCCTCAGGCGAAGGGGCTCTTATATCTTCATCACCTCTCTGTTGAGAGAGGGGTGATGGAAAATGTGGTTCCTCGGCTAATACATCTCCAAAGGCCCGAAGAATGGCCTCTAGATGGCTGGCTGGGGTTGGGAGTGGACTGGGTCGTCCTTGTTCAATACCCTGTGGCTTTGATCGCCAGGGGTAGATGATGTGGTTGCCTTTGGGTAGTGAGGGGAGGAATTGTATGAGTAAGGCCAGGGGAGGCACGATGAGTAGCATCATCATCATCATCTTCATCATCCGATAAAGATGTCTGATGTGCTCCCTCGCTTGGTTCAGGGGACGGTTCTAATCGCTCAGGGGTAGCTGCCCTCGGTTCATGGGACAACATAGAGCGTTCATAGGCCTGACGTATCTCAGATGTCGATGGAATGACATTGAGCATAGCCCTAGAGAGTGGACGGTTGATGTTGTAACCCTCCTTCGAGAGGGTTGGGCGATGTTCATGCATCTTGTAGACGGGGGTGAAGGGCTCTTCAACTGGTAGGCCATGCTTCCTCATTGTGTCCTCAATAAAGAGGGCGAGGAAGCGAGGGAAGAGAACCGCAGAGAGGGGCTTGCCAGCGGCTTGGAGTTTACAATTCTTGACCACTGCAGAATGAATCTCGTTGTAGATGAGGAAGGCGTAGTCAAGGTTCAGGTTGAAGAACAACCCATACATGATAGTCATGATGTTGGTGTTCCCTTGGTCCAATGAGCCCAGTTTGCATGTGAGAGCTCTATTAAGGATGGAGAAGAACATGTTCCACATCGGCGGGAGGAATTTCCGTTTAAAGTCCGATACGTTGCGTAGGTCACGATTGTAACCTAGCATCTTCACGAAGHRGAGGATGTCGTCGGTGGTTGGTGGTTCGTCATATTGTTCAATTCCAAGTTCCCGTCGAGTGGGAATGCACAGAACCCGAGAAACCTTAGCCCGCGATATTTTGAGCGAGCATATCATATCGTTAGGGGCATCCATGTCCCCTATTATTCCGTGGCTTTCTGGTTCAAACTCACACGTTTGCCAATATTGCTGGACGTAGTTTATGGGTACGTCGGTGTCAGCAAGAGTGAGGGCGGGAAGAAGAATGCAGTTCTTGAAAAACTCGATCATAACTGCAAATCGTTCGTCAAACACTGTGTTTTGGAGTTCGATAGCGTGGTTGTTTGGCTTCATGGGTAGGAAGACGATAGTGCGGCTGTCGGCGCCGGTGGATTGGACTCTACTGTCATTGTTGTTCGATTCGTGGGAGGCGGAGGAGGCCATTGTTGAGGAAGTTGTAGGTTTTTTTTTTTTT
>NC_037530.1:15385990-15387427 GCF_001531365.2 Cynara cardunculus var. scolymus
CAAATAGTATCTTGATGAGTASGTATCCCAAAAATAATTTGAATTTAACATCCCATCTAATTGTAAGATTAATACTAATTACGAAGTTTTGGTCTTCTAAAAACCCATGTTGTGTAGTTTTTAGTCACAAAAGCTGTAATTTTGTATAATCTTGAAAATGATTTTCAATTAAGATGAGTTTTTGTATTAAAATTATCGTCATGGAACCAGAGGAGCTCTGGTTGGTCATGACCCATTGGGTGAGGAACAAGAGGAGCTCTGGTTTAACATCGATGAACGAGTTCATGGATGTAATGTTGGATTGCATGATATAGAAGCCTTGGATAACAAACCAGAGGCTCTAGATAAGCATTGTTAATCCATTATATAGAAGCAGAGGTGCTCTGGTTAAATACATATGTAGCATTTAGGTGGCCAGAGGCTCTGGATGAAAAATGCATATAAAAAAGTGTGAAGATGAAAATGTTGCTCCCTCTCAAATGATACATGAGTAAGGATTTTGAGGTTTTCAAAGACTCCCCCTCAAACAAATAATAATGAAGAATTAGGGGTACCAGAGGCTCTGGTTGTGAAGGATGATGAATGTACGAAAGGTGGCAAAGTGGAAGTGGAGAAGTGTATAAAAGGTCTTTGAGACCAGAGGAGCTCTGGTTCCAAAGAGAACAAAGCCAGAGTCTCTGGTCTTTAGAACTAGAGGCTCTGGTTGTGAAGCAAAGAAAATGGGTAATTGAAAATGGTGAAGTGTATGTGAAAGAATATGATGGATGAGCCTTTGAGACCAGAGGAGCTCTGGTTCCAAAGATTGTGAATCCAGAGGCTCTGGTTATGAAAGCAAAGGAATGAAATATGAAAGAATATGGTTAAGTCCATATGTAAGGAGAAGAGGGAAACTCTTTGGGACCAGAGGGGTTCTGGTTACAAAGAGTATGAATCCAGAGGCTCTGGTCTTTAGAACCAGAGGTTCTGGTATGGTATAGAAGGGTGAGGTGTATACCAAGTCATAGATGGGAACTTGATAGCGTTGGTTTAAAAGGAATTGGAAACCAGAGGCTCTAGGTGGGAAGGGAATACTTAGTGAATGAAAACTAAGTATATGCCTTGGACCAGAGGGGCTCTGGGTCCAAAGAAAAAAAAATGAGGAGATGAAATGAATGAATGCCTAAGTCCAAGATTGAGACAATAGGTTGTAGACTCAAAGAATTGGATTTCAGAGGCTCTGGTCTATATAACCAGAGGCTCTGGTGAGTAAGAGAATACTTGGTAGAAATTACTAAGTATTTTCTTTGAACCAGAGGGGTTCTGGTTCCAAAGGTGATGGAGATTGTTTGCCAAAAAAATTACTCGAAGTAAATCTAAATTGCCAGAGGCTCTGGTCTTTATGACCAGAGGCGCTGGTTTAGGATACTTGTAGTTTATGGCTAAAATTTTATATATCAC
>NC_037530.1:15391367-15405188 GCF_001531365.2 Cynara cardunculus var. scolymus
TTTAAGGCCTTTGTTTTCTTTTCTAGGTCCTTAGTTATTCGTTTGTTTAATTCCAGAAGTTTATCTTCCTCTGATTTCTTAAGTGTGCTGATGCGAGTCTTTTCCTTTGCAAGTTCAACTTTTTCTTCGGTTAGAAGGTCAGTTTCTCTTTTGTAGAAACTTGCTTCTTTTTCCGCTTTTAATCTTTCAAATTTTTCAAAGTTCAAATTTTCTTTTAATTTGAGGAAATCCTCTGAAAGTTTTATTACCCTTAACTCTAGCTCCGATGGGGCAGAGTTGGTTTCATTAGAGGTAGACTCACATACCTAATCATCAGAGTTGTGGGCGGATTCTGCATTGGTCGTGGCCATCAAACAGATGAGTGCTTTGTCTTCATCGTCTGACGAAGAATCGGACACCCAATTTTCTTTCTCAGCCATCAGGCTTCGCTCTCTGGAATTATATTTGTATTTGTTCTTATAATAGTCAGCATCCTTTACCAATCGTCCTCTGCATTCTTTGGAAAAATGACCTAGTTTTCCGCACCTGAAGCATCGGRGGTCATTTTTCCTTCCATCCTTGTTTTCTTTCCTCTCGTCTCTTTTGTCTTCTCTTCTTTCTTCTCTCCCATCTCTTCTGTCTTCCCTCTGATGAAATTTGGATGGCTTCCTCTTATACGATGACTGGTACGTTTCCCTCTTGAACTCTTTTCATTCATAGGGTTTCTTGATGAACTTTTTCTGGAACTGCTTTGTGATCAAGGCCAAAGATTTGGCAAAAGCTTTAATTTCATCATCCAATTCAGAAGTTTCTTCTTCAGATTCTGATTCTACCACCAATGCTTTCTTGCCTTTCTTTTTATGTTCTTTGGTAGAGGTCCTTGATTTTTCCTTTTCATCGGCAGCAAGGGCAAGAGGCCCACCAACGGAAACCTTCTTTTTCATCATGTCATTCTCTTGTGCTGCAAGCGTTCCATACAGATCATGAAGTGACCAGCTGTCTAGGTCCTGGTTTGCTTGAAGGGACATAGACAGCTGAGTCCATTCATTGCCCAGACTTTTTAGAAATAAAACGTTGTTTTCTTCCTTAGTTCTGGAGATATCGTTTCGACGACATTGATTGATCAATGTGTTAAAACGATCATATGTTTTCTGTATTGGTTCATTAGGAAGGCCTTGAAATCAGTATATTCGTTGAGACATTGTGCTCTACGATTTTCTTCGTTTTTGCTCCTCCTTCCAGTTGGCTTGCCAGTTCATCCCATRSTTCCTTNGCTGTGGAACATGCGTCGAGGGATTGGAAGATTTCATTGGGTATGGCCATGATTATCAATCGTTTGGCCTTCTTGTCTGTTTCTACTCTTTCCATGTCGTTTTCATTCCAATTCTTCTCATCCTTGGGCATATAGTAGGCAGGAATTTCAGCCGTGGTGTTTGTTCCTGGAACTCTTGGGACAAGAGTTTGTGGAATGTAAGGACCCTCCATTACAGATCGCAGGAGGTTCCTGTCCATTCCTTCTATTAACTGATAATGTTTATCTAAACTATGGATAATCTTTAGTAATTAAGATCAACTCGAAATCTAGCTGTTGACTTGTCATCTCCAGATGTCATTCATGGTATGATGGATCATCCTTATCTTTAAGTCTTCATCGCATGCTTCTGGATGAATTGCTGGATAATTCTCTAAGTGTAGTTGACCAGACGTTCGATGAAGATGCTCTTTCCATTGCATACTTGGTCGTCCATCGGTCCTCTGGTTGTGCTCCAGACTTAGTCAATTCTGCCTTGATGTCTTCATCGGTCTTCTGGTTCTTCATCACTTATTGTTTTTCATTACTTTTTCACTTTATGAATTATGGGGTTTAACAAAATACCTATTTTAAACTTCATGCATGTGATACTAATTTCATATTTCAAGTGCTAAAAATCGAGCCCAAGGCTTGGATTTCAAATGATTTCTCAATAACAACATTTGTTGATTATTTTTAGGATTTTTGGCAAGATAACTTTGTTTATCTTGATGCATGCATGTTTTGATGATTTAATATAGTTTTTTATCATAATATTTTTTTTGTATTTAGACTTAAAGTTTATAAATCATGACCTAAATAAAGGTGTGTGAGAATCAAAAGTTGGAACACAAGTTCTTAATACCCCCTTCCTATAGCAATCTGGCAGATTCTAACTACTGACTTCGGAGGACCGTAACATCTAAAATACCTAACCAAATAAGTTGAAAATTCTTCTGGAATTTAAGTATGTGTGTTAGCTTTTAAACCTATGTGGTCTCACCTAAAAAGGTTAAGATTTCCACCTCCAAACAGCCTACATAAAACAAGTGCGCAAACAGCTAAACCTTCTGGATAGCTGACCTTATAAGGCCTACTTGAGGGACCTATCAGTTTTCAAAATTTATGTTTCTTATGCCAAAAGTCTCCTATTTTGATATATTAACTTAGGTAAAAACATCCTGACTCAAAAAGATTTGGAAGGAAAATAAAGAACCATATAAAATAACAGAAAAATCGACAACAAAACTTAAAAATAATATGAGTTGTTCATGTATAAAAAAATTGTCTACCCCTCTTCTTCCTTAAATTATTGAAATAATCTATTAACTTTTTCCTTCTTTTTATTTTTATATTTATTTTTCTTCCATAAAATAATAACTCAAATAAAATTTAGTTTTTCATACGACATTTTATAATAACTAAGCATCACCGGAACCTTAAGATCTAGGCTCCAATCTCATTAGTAGTTCGATTTTTCGTAGGACCTAAGTAGGGCCGGACCTTGGTTGCTTTTGGTAGATTTTTGGAATCAATTTTTGCATATCTCGGTGAGTTTTCACAGTCCCATTTACTATTTTCTTATTTTTGGGGGAAAAGCTTGGTACTATTACTACGTACCGGTTGTTCTATTATACGCCAATTGTTAAATTATTCTTATTGTTATTGCACATTGGTGTGTATGCTTATGTTAGTTTGCCTGAGTTTTCTTTTGTTATCGCTCTTAAACCCCCGTTCCCTTACACTACCTACTAATTCATTTATATGAACCGTTGGTAATTATGGATAGCGCTATTTGGTTTGACAACCCCACTTTTAACTGACGAGTTAGACGTGCATTTTACCAATAATCAAGGGTCTTACACATGTGAAATTATTTCACCGCTGAGGTAGGACGTGAGAAATATAAAGAAGGTTCTTACACATGTGGATTTATTTCACCGCTGAGGTAGGACGTGGGAAATATAAGTACTCATGTTGGTGATAGAACATATAGTCATGGGGTGTGCTGTCATTAGGTTTGGTAGTGGGCTCGTGGCATTAGCATTTAAGCATACAATTTACCTTGTGCTTTACAAACTACCGATTAATTATCCATTGTGCGGATTAAACTGTTTTGCTAGTTAAACTTCTTACTTATTATTTTAAAAACTTGTGAACTCACCAACTATTTCAGTAGTAGACCTCCTTTTTTGGCATGCTTTTCTGGTGTTCTTCAATAAGGTTGGCATATAGGAAGGCATCATGTGGAAGCATATCGTTTTTCTCTTTTTGTCAATCATGTTATTTCCCTTTTGAAATATTGTAATTCCGTGACATTGTAAACCTTTGAACTTTCTTCTTTACTATGGTTGGTGTTGTCTTCTACCTTATGCTGTGAAACCCTTCACCTGTTACACTTCGTGCTTTCGCTTTAGCAAGGTGTGACACCAAGTATCCAAATCATTTTTATAGATTAGATAAAGATCTTTATGGGTTAAAACATGCCCCTCGTGCCTGGTATGATATACTCTCCTCATTTCTCATCTCTGAAAAATTTGATTGTGGAAAGATTGACCAAACCCTATTTCTTAGGAAAGTCAAGGGTCATATCATTCTAGTCCAAGTTTATGTTGATGAAATAATTTTTGGTTCCACTAATCTTTCTTTGTGTTTTCGGTTCACTGAATGCATGTAGAAAAAAATATCAGATGAGCATGATGGGAGAACTGACTTACTTTCTATTTGGACCTTGACCCTGATTTTGGTGTTGAGGTTGATGTGGTTGAAATAGTAAAGTCCCTTGGGGTTTGTTCATTGGTTGGTTTAAAGCAGGACTATGCCATGAAAAATTTGGGTGTTGTCTCCACCCAGGATTGTATGTTTGGGAAAACGGTCGTGTTCTATTTTGATTCCCCACAAAACTAACTGATTCGGAGTTAGATGTACAATATTCAAAGGGATGTCCTCCACCACAATACACACATTGTACCGACTCAACAGTTGGAGCATGTGCGGTGGCTATAGATTGTGCTGCTTGACCATTTGTTAATTTTTTTATCAAGTTGGTCATTGCAGTCATCTGTGCCGTCAATGCTGTAAAAGCATCTATGTTATGAACTCCCACTATTTTGTGTGGTACTAGTGTATGTGGATCAGCCCAATGTCCATTATTATTTAAAATCTTTTCAAGGATATCATATCCATCATTATAGGTACTAGTTGTGAAAGCTCCTTCTGACGTAGCGTCGAGCATTTGTTTTGCAGTGAGATTCAACCCATTGTAAAATGTCTCGAGTTGTATACAGTATGGAATGCCATGGTGAGGGCATTTCTTAACAGCTCCTTGTACCTTTCTCAAGCATCGGGAACTGCCTCATCGTCCATTTGTTTAAAAAGACAAATTTCATTTCTGGACTTAGCGTTCCGAGTGGGAGGAATATATTTTTTTAAAAACTTTTCTGTCATGCTATTCCAAGAATCCACATATCCTGGTTGTAAGGAATTGAACCAAGACTTTGCTCTATCCCTTAAAGAAAAAAGGAAACAATGTGAGTCTCAGAGCATCGTTAGATACTCCTGGGATAAGGAAAGTGTCAGTTATTTCCATGAATGATTCTAAGTGTAAATGTGGATCTTCAGATGGCAAACCTCTGAATTGGCCGTTGGTTTGCAAAATATTAAACATCACTGGTTTTTTAACTCAAAATGGAGAGCTTCCATTTCTGGTATAATTATCCCTGAGTTTAATTGATCAAAAACAGGAATAGCATAGTCCATAATTCCTCCATCTTTTGAGTTTGCCAGTTTAATTATTTTTTTCAGCGTCATTCAGCGGTGGGGGAGGCGATGGAAGGGGATTTTCAGCTATATTGGAAGAGGTTAGAGTAGATAATAATGCTCTTTGCACTCTTCGTCTTTGTCTGAAAGTTCGCTCAATATCCGAATCCAATTAAAAAATCTCCCGTGTGGTAGCCTTGGCATACACCACACCTAAAGTCAAGTGACAAGATGGTAGAAAAATCAAATCTTTAGATTTACAAAAAAAATCTTTTGCCTATTTCCCTGGCAACAGTGCCAAAAACTTGTGACGAAAATTATATAAAATAAATCTCTCGGACTATTAACAAATGGAGATTGGTGCAAGTATACACTTATTAATCCACTATCGTCTTTTAAAAGTAATAAAGTGATGAAAATACCGAATATCGTCCATGGAGAAAAGGAATATAAGTTTATTTAAAAGTCTAAATAAGGATATGATTTCAGATGGTGAGTTCGAAGAAATATTTGTGGTGAGTTGGTTAAACACTAATGTTGTGAACAAGTAATAAAAGAGAGCTTAAGGTGTAGGATTTGGTTCTACAAATCCTAAGTTTTGCAAGACTTTTCAGACATAATGCAATCTAAATTCCGAATGAGTATGATGAGTGAGTTAAGTTTATTTCTTGGTCTTCAAGTAAAACAACTCCCTAATGGCATATTCATTAATCAATCAAAATACGTTAAAGATATTTTGAAAAAATTTAACATGTCTGAATGTTCTTCGATAAAGACTCCCATGGCAACTGGAACTTTATTAGATGCAGATTTATCCGAAAAATTTGTGGATCAACAAAATTACCATGCCATGATTGGATCTTTATTGTACTTAACGTCAAGTATTCTAGATATAATGTTTACAATGTGCTTTTGTGCAAGATATCAGGCTAACCCCAAAGAGTCACACCTTGATGCAGTCAAAAGAATCTTAAGATATCTCAAAGGCACACCAAATTTGGGTCTTTGGCATCCTAAAGGTTCTGGTTTGGAACTAACTACTTTCATAGATTCTGACCATGCAGGTTGTAAGCTGGACAAAAAGAGGACATCTGGATCATGCCAGTTCTAAGGTGACAGGCTAGTCAATTGGACTTCTAAGAAGCTGAATTGTGTTTCAACTTCTACTACAAAGGCAGAATACGTTGAAGCAGCCAGTTGTTGTTCACAAGTTGTTTGGGTGAAGACACAACTACAAGACTACGACTATACATTCAACAAAGTCCCTGTCAACTGTGATTCAAAAAGCGCTATTGCTATAACAGCTAATCCAGTTCAACACTCTAAGACCAAACACATCGACATCAGGTATCACTTTATTAAAGATCATGTTGAAAAAGGGTCAGATGAAATGCACTTCGTACAAACAGATTTCCAGCTTGCTGATATTTTTACAAAACCACTCGATGAGAAAAGATTTTCATTTTCAGTTAGCAAGCTTGGAATGTTAATCTGTCTGTATGAAAATCTAATCAGTGATTGCTGAACATGTATTGTAATTCATTCGGAGACCAGTATCCTTCAAGAAGATAAAATTCACACCATAGATCCTTCAGTAATATCGAAGATAGAAGCTGCAGATAGAAACTAGCAAGTTCGTGATCAGAAGCGGTTTTCAGTGATGACAAATTCGTCTACACAAGTGTGAAATCTACGCAAGATTCAACGAATATTGAAGATACCTCCAACATCATTCCAGTGTTAGTGATCAAATGAATCTTGTTGAACAAGATTAGTTTTTGTCTTGTCCTTCTGCACACAAAGGACAAAACCATACCTCCCTAAAGTAAAGTACAATACAGATGTACTCTCTTGTCTCCAAGCGTACTTACCTACTTTATGAAAGAAGACTGTTCATGTATGGCCAAAAGGCTGTATACCTACATTAAAGAACAAACTTACCTCTTAAAGCTTGCCACGTGCTCTGTACCTTCTAAATTGCATTCAATGCAATAGGTATAAATAGCTTAGTAGTTCTCTCTTCTCAGCAACATCTTTTGAATCTCAAACGCAAGCATCCTTGTCTTGAAGATCTTACCCAAGAAGATACTCCTCCCTCTAACTCTCTATCTAAGAGAAATACTTCCACCTTAACAAGTAAAGAGCACAATATTTCTTAACATATTTCTTGTAGCAAGTCTTTTCTTTATTGCTATTTGTAATCTGTGTGTTATCATTGATTGTTTAGATAAGTTTTGTATCTTATCTCTTCCGCAAACAATCTGTAAAAATATGTATTGATCTCTTTATCAATATAATTTTTTTAAAGGTGAAAGCTATTGTGTTTGTACTCATCCCCCTCCCCATTCTACAAAATTGTTACCTATAAACTCTTGTAGATCTGGCAGGTAACAACAACTGGTATCAGAGCAGTGTTTGCTTTTGTGTGGTATTGTTGTTTTACTAGTATTTTATTATCTCTTCTTTTCTAGATAATTTATTTCTTACAAAATGGCTTTGCAAAACACTAGCACAAACTTTCACGACAATGGCTCTCTTGCCAAACCTCCCCGGTTTATCAAAGACAACTTCAGTTTCTGGAAGAACTAGATGTATCTCTTCCTGGAAGGTGTGGATCCTGAGATTTCATACTACATTGAAAATGGACCTTATGTTCCGTTCACAATCTCTCTAGCACTTCTTGCAACTGTTACGACTGCCGTGATTTCTGAATGGCAGAATCTGAAGCTCCGTCACCAGTAGAGTGACGAAGACAAGAAGAAGATGGCTTTAGATACTTGTGTGAGATCTATAATAGCCATTGCTCTTTCTGAGGAGGTCTATCACTCTGTGATGAAGCATAAAACCTCGAAAACCATGTGGGACACTCTTTGTGTTCAATATGAAGGTACTTCTGAAGTACACGAATCGAGGAATATTAATCTAATACGACAATATGAAAGTTTTTTTGTGGAAAATTTGAATCTTTGTCAGAAATACAGCAACAACTTTAATTGTCTTCTTTGATTTGAGGACAGTTGGAGAAGAATATTCAAACTCAGAGACGCGGACAAAATTTCTTGAATGTTTGCCAAAATCATGGGATAATTATATCATGTGTCTCAAGATGTCCAAGGACATGTCCTCCCCTTCTCTTAGTTCTTTTTATGGGATATTGCTTAATCATGAGCAATCACGTCAGTTGAAGAAGAATCTTCTAAAAGATTCCATGGAAATGAAAAGCTCTTCGTTACCTTTGATCTCTGATAGCCCTTCAGCTGACCCTTCTATCTTCTACTCCTTCCTATTCTGTTTCTATCACTGAATTAGATCTTTCTAACTCTAAGGACTTGACAGACGCGGATCCTTTAGAGTTTGACGAGTCGTTGGCCCTTCTAACTAACTCTTTTTGGAGTTTCGCCAGAAAAAGCAACTATCGCAGATCTCCTTCGTTGACCATAGCTGAAAAGCCAAAGTCAACCCCTATTGACAAAGCTTCAACTAACTACTACAACTGTCAACGCAAAGGTACTTTGCTAGTGATTGCAGGTCAAAGAAAACAATGACACTATCTTCCAAACTCCCATCCTTCTTCAGGCCTTAAAAGAATAAGTACCTAAGATTGAAGGAGAAATACAAGAAGATGAAGAATCTTCAGCGTAAAGGCAAAGGTCTTGTCACTGAAGAGCATGACTGGGTTGATTCTTCTGAACAATCATCCTCAGATGAGGAAGGCATGACCTATCTCTATCCAATGGCCAAGGATGTCAAAGATGAACCATCTGAGACATCATCCTCCAGTGATTCCTCGTTCTCAACCTCTATTCAGTTATGTACCCTGAATGAACCTTCTTCTTTTTTCCTATGATAGCCTATCTGCACTAGATATGCTGACGGTTGATCTTTACAATTCCCTGAATGGCAAATGTGAAGCTAAAAAGCTTAATCTTAGTCTTCAAGGTTAATATTGAAAAGTTTAATCTTGCTCTTCAACAATAATTGAGGATAATCTCAAGGATCAGATCATTGTAAACCAGATCATTAGCATCGAAAGCGAGTAGGCTATTGCTGAGCGTGAGTAGCATGTAACACCCCAACTTCCATTTTTGCATATAAACATGTACTTCATATATTAAGAAATACAAATACATCACTTTGGTCCCACTAGTACAAGAAATTATAATACATAAATTACAACTCAAAAATTCCAAAATATTATTCTTCTACATCACATGTATTCTCAAAAATCCACCAGTAACAGGCTGATCTTCAAAGAGCAGTTAAGCACATAAAGAAAATAATCATATTTTCCCCTTCCCCTTATTTCTAGACCTAGCCGGACCTGCAATGCATATTTTTAAAACACAAAATGAGGGTTAGACCATGAGGTCTAATGAGGAAACCCATTATTTGCAATTACAGGGTGAAGATCACCAAAACCTGTTATAAAAACCACATTTGTACATCCTACCACTTTAAATAAATATAACTTCAGTAATACAACGAACTACAAGTTATAAAAACAATTCTTACCACAAAGGATAAAATACCACTCAGATTCTCATAGACATCAGGAACACAACTCTCAAAGCTCTCAAGTCTCATCAAACTAGAGCTTATAGTCTCAACTTCAAAATCATACAAAGAAATACCAAAGACCAGAGTTTTTGGTTATTAACAAAAGCTGTTAAGATACAAACAATTTTAAACTTAAATGAAAACTGAATTAGATAATAACCAAAGACCCTCCGGGTTTTATTTCAAATCTCTACTCTTTTGAATAATCAAAATAGGATATTTGATATCACAAAATCACGGACAATTTATGCCTCCGGCTATAAGCCATTTTACCATTCTCAATAACATCATTGTTATCATTTCAATAAGAGCAATATTTTCAAGTCCTTATGTCACAAAGAAATGTTGACTCAAAACTATCGTATCTTATGGATGTGACAAGAACAACTATAATAGTAACATACACACAAATGCCACACTTATCCAAATGTACATCGCTCCTTGATATGCCACCCTTATCCCATGGTACACCTCTCCTTGATATGCCACCCATGTTTCCTTATTAAATCTACTTATAAATCTGTAGTTTTAGCAAATAATCGCCTCAAAATAGTTCTATATCAAAAACATTATCTCAAGAACTTTCACAGTTCTTAAATCCACTTTTCAATCTCATCTCAATATTTCTTTCAGAAATAGTTTTCTCATCTCAACAGTTTTCAAAGAAACAACCGCACCTTTCCTCAATTCAAAATCAAAATTTGAAAGATATTGGTTACCATTCTCAATTGTGTAACAGTTTTGAAACTGTTAAACAATACTTTGAAAAATAACAGTTTTCATCGGACAAGCTCTACGCGATAACTGCCCCTCATCGACCAACTCTATGGCCTATTGTTGGATCTGAATTCCACTTTGGTATTGATCTAATACTCTAAATAAGCTCTAAAACAATTGAAGTGCAGCGGAAATATTAATAAGAGCAAAATAGAGTGAGTAAGTGATTAGAAACTCTAAACACACCAAGAACACACAGTCYCAACGAAGAASATGAATGCAAGAAAATTGCTCCAAAGGTTTTTCAATTGATTCAATTGAAAATTTTGACAATTACAATACTGGAAGCACACAGTTTACAAATGTCCTATCCGCTATTTATACTAGTTCCTAACGATCTTAGAGACTAGATCTTGACACGTGTCTTCATCTAGGTCGTCCAAAGAAAGTCGATTAAGCCCTAGTCACGTGAGAAGCACATGCGGCTAACTACCTTCTAAAACTGTTAGAACATAAACTTCATAGAAGACGAAAACCGCAGACCCTCTGTGGGCCATCTCAGAGGCTCTGCTGTAAATGACTTGCATGTTCTATTGACAGAGGACTATTTTCCAGAACCTCTATGAGACACATCAGAGGTTATGCCATTCTTCACTTGCTCGATCATACGGCTTCTGTCACTAGTCCTCTGTTGTCTTCTGTGGAGTTAACCTTCTGTCAAGTCTTACAATATACTTTTTTATACTTTTACAAGATAGGAATAATGGAGCTAACAATCTCCCACTAAGTATTGAAAAAGTAATTGTGGACAGTTGGGTGCAAGATTTGACTTAAGGAAAAATACAAGAGGAGATTTATCTCATCCTCTGCACAAATTTACATTACTGAAAGAAGTAAAAATTGTGCAGGCCTACACTATTACAAAAGTTTACTCAACAGCAAAGTCTGGATAATCGTCTACAGCATATTGCAAATCAGTCTTGACAGTCTTGTAGACCTTGAAGATCCATTCCCTGAATGAGACTTGTATTTTGATGGTTTCCAGAAGGTCCATTACTTCATCCGCCCTTATTCTCCCTTTCTGCACCTCTGCCACCACTGAGTTGAACACCCATTCGAGCGACTCTGTTGAATACTTATGCGCCTCTTTCGGATCGAAGAATCTTAGTATCTCATCCTTGTCCAAGAAAACAAACCCAAAGATAGGATTGTGGATAATAGTGTTGGGATGGAACCTATGCAGCCAAATRRGTCTGTTCTTTGGAGGAGTAATCTTCAGCTCTGGCTGGGCCAACCTCATAGCAATATCGAAGTCTTTCTGGCTGTAGAATTTGACTTGGGCACGCATCACCTCTATCAGCATTCTGAGAGAAATTGAGTAGCTTGACCTCCTCTCCATGTACTTGTTCAGGATCTTGTGCAAGAAGATTAGATCAAATACGCACAGATTGTGGAGGTCAACATCTGTAAAAGTGTAGACGTTTCCATCATCCCTCTTCACCGTATATTAAGTGTACAGCACGGTCTTCTTCAGCACGGTGTGCGGAGAGATGGTTTCTAGTGAGCAAATAACATGCTCTGAGAAGACCTGCACTGGTGGCTTGGTGAGTTTAGAGAAGTGAAACTTTGCTTCGACAGAGGGCATGCCAGTTAGCTCTGGATTGTATGGGGGCTCTGTGTCCGTGGATGAGTAATGCCACCGCAGAATCTCTTCGACAGTGGTTACGGGCTCTGTACGCATCCTCTGCGTAGGAATCTTGTTCATCGAATCAATAATTTCAGAGACCCTCCCCACTGTGACAGACTCTGGCGTTCTAGTGTCTTCTTCAAGTATTGGCCTCTGGGTAGACCCCTCTGGTAGGATTGGCTTGACTGTTCCTAACAGAGCGTCGAACGTACCCGTGGACGTCTCTTCAGGTATCTTGGCTAGTTTGGAAGAGCCTTCTCCGACTTTGGGGATGGGAGCTCTTCCTTGCTTCATCCGAGCCTCTGCCAGAGAAGCCTTGAGGGCTTGAACCAGATCAGGGTCGTCATATTCATCTTCATTAATCTCCTCCAGTGTCTCAAAGCTAGACCCTTTCTTTGGCGACGCCTCTACCACTTTACCCTTACCTTTCCCTGTAGGCTCTGGAGATTTTTCTTTGGAGAATAGGGCTACGGCATTATCCACTATTTTCAGTGGTTTGGCAGAGGTTGATTTTTTTGGCTTTGTCTTCTTCTCCCCCTCATGACGATCAGGGTCATTGCCTCCCTGATCATCATGGATTTGAGTAGCCTTTGCCTTGCATGAGGTGAAGGGAGCCTTTTTCAAGCGCATGAGTACTCTGGAGGCCGCCTTCTCCATCTTCTCTATTACCATTTCAGCATTCAGAGTGGCGGTGTTGATATCAATCTATGTGGCCCATTTCATGGTAGAGACGCAACGATAGATTTTGTTTCGGAATGAGTGACCTTCTTTGACGAGTTGCTTTGTGCAGTCTCTGATGGATTCGTTAGTAGCTCGGGCCTCTTTGAGAAGATGGTCATGGTGTTTCTGCACGGTATCTTTGAGGGCCTCAACCATTGCGTCTAGCTCTCTGCGAGTGGCTAGATGGTTAATGTTAGCCCTGGAGGATGAGGAGTCGATGCCAAAAGTGATCGCAGAGGAGAACATCTCTTTGATTTCATCCTTGAAGGCGGAGTAGTTCGTGTAGCCGGCAGAAATCATGTCTGCAGCGTGCTGGGCGGCTACCTCTGTCAGTTCTGTCTTGAGTGTTTTGATGGAGGAAGGATTGAGAGACAGCGCGCTGAAGGCTTCTGTGAGATCAGCCTTGTTGAGGACAGAGCTCTGAAGGGCTGATAAGGCCGCCTTGAGTTCAGAAGTTATAGAAGTCAACTCCTTCAGAGCCTCTGTGAGAGGTGTAAGTGCCTCTGTTGTCGGAGAGGAGGAGAACAAGCTTTTCAACTCATCCAACCTCTTGAGTACCTCTTTGGTGAAGGTTTGAAGCTCCTCCTTCGTCACATAGGCACTCGGGGAACCTAGATCACCAACACATGGTGACCAAGTAGCCTTGGAATGTAAGGCGCCCTTAGTGACCGATTTGGCGTTGTCATCTCGGGGACTTCCACCAGATGCTCGGACATCCCCAATTGGAGAGCCTACCGGTGTTCTGTCGATTTTGTGCCTAATAGGTTCAGAGCCTAATTTGGTAGAGGGATCGAGTGGAGACTTTGGGTGTTCTATACCCGTAGCCTTGGTGATTCTCTCGCATGCCTCTGAAGCATGACTGGGTGGTTCACTCACGTATGGAGGGGCAACGGATGCCTCTCTTGGTAGTGTCGAGTCCTTGGGCGAATGGACTCTTATGATAAAACTACCATCCTTTTCAGAGGATGATGGAGTAGAATATGGTTCCCGGTTTGTGCATTCGACAGTGGACGAAAGAATGTCCTCTGCGAGGTTGGTTGGTTCAGGGTTCAGCGTATGCACGCTTTCTTCAATAGGGGTTCCCTCTAGAACAGGGTCCCTAGCCATGTGG
>NC_037530.1:15405288-15407788 GCF_001531365.2 Cynara cardunculus var. scolymus
GATTCCAAAGCTTCCACATCAGTGGAGTGATGAAGACAAGAAGAAGATAGCTATAGACACACGCGCTAGGTCTTTTTTTGACAATGTGATCTCCATCCAATAATCAAGTAGTACAACCTTAAACCATATACTGTATTCAGTGGTGTTTCCCGTCTCGCTCTTTATTCTATAATCTCTAACTCGTGTTTCAAAAGTATGATACTCACAAAAGGAAAAAACCCTTCATAGATATACAATATTATCAAACTCTCCCCTTTGCATAGTGTCTACAGTCTCTCCATGTATGCTTTATGTAGTTATAAGGTATGTTACATTATTATAAATTGCAATAAGGGATGGTTGAATAAATGAGTAATTGACAAAATAAATGAGAGGCTTCAAACATAAATTTAACCAAGAAATGCCCACAGAACCATCTGGAAATAGTTAGTTGGTAAAGGATTCATCACATCAATTGAGAATAAATAAAAATTAGTCATATATATACTTCACGTTTGTTACAACACCATTTTATTAAATATAGAACAAATAAATAAATACCATTTCGGAAGCGAATGAAATAGATAAGAAGAGTAAAACTTGCACACATTCAAAATTAATGGAAGAACAAGGGGAAAAAGCAACATTTTGTACCTCAATTCTAGGGCTTTTTCTGCAAGTTCGTTGCTCAACATAGCATATTTTCTACTTTCTATCTAAGAAATGAACATTCATATGGAGTTCAATGAAGAAAAAATAATACATCTACAGTATCAATGATCTCTTCAGATCTTCATCAGTACCTCAAAAACCTAAAACAAGAAACAAACAAATTAATGTTGAGCTCAAAAATAGAACTTCAATGAAGATTCTAGAAAGAATGGTTTCAATGAACCCTTGAGGGGTTAAACTACCTTATATAGCAACCCATACGACCTTGGAAGGACTTCAAATAGTTCACAAACAAGGCAAATGAAACCCTAAATCAAGAATCTAGAACCAAGATGCAGTAAAGTAAATATCAGAATTGAGATTGAGAAATCGACCAAAACTTATCTGAGCGGGAGCGATGGAGATGATGGATTTGAATTGATCGAATTCAGAGCTTGAATCGCTGTCTCACGATTGATGAGCGATATAGAATAGAATAAGGAGAAGAAAGAAGGATTATAAGTGAACCCTAACCGAATTATATGATCCTGAATCGCAAATCGTCGTATAAGGAGCTTGAATCGTCATCTTGGGAAGATGAATTTATGAACTGGTCTAAGAAGAACGTCTAATAGGAATGATAAGGAGACTGTTCTTGGGAATATGAAGGAGTTGTCTTTAGGAAGGGAGTGGCAATTGGCTTTTAAACTTTTAAGAATTTATGTATTAAAAGGTAGTATAGATGAAGAGGCACATTGGGAGGATGAAAGGCATGTTGGGAGGATGAAGCATTATTAAGTTGTACATAAAGCATAAGTAGTATTTTAATACTTTAAGATTTTGTGCATCATAAGATAGTACCTTATGTATTTAAAGTTGTTTTTAAGACTTTTCTTAAATCTGGTTTATAAGATAGTATAGATATAGGGAAGGGTTCAAATACTCCGATCATCTGGGAACTAACAACCTCGTCGACGGTGGTTATCTAGTCGGCCATTATTAGAGGAAAGAGTTTCACAAGGTTTCAAAAGATAGAAAGTATATAGATTGGAGGAAGAAATCGAACTGGAGTTCAAATCAACGATTAGAGGAAGAAGTTTGCAGAGACATTTGATTCAAGGTTTACTTATCATAACTTTATCACACTTAGAATATGACTCAATCACAGTCTCTCAATTAGAACATTGTTTGATTCGATTAGGATTCGATTATCACAACAAATATGACTACACGTTGTTTGGTTTGATTAGGGTTCACGTATCACACAATTATCACACCAAATATGACTACACATTGTTTGGTTCAATTAGGGTTCACGTAGGATTATCACATGATTATCAGAGCAAATACGACTACACATTGTTTGGTTCGATTAGGGTTCACGTATCACACAATTATCACATCACAATCAATATCGATTATCACATGATTATCAAAGCAAATACGACTACACATTGTTTAGTTCGATTAGGGTTCACGTATCACACAATAATCACATCAAATATGACAACACATTGTTTGGTTCAATTAGGGTTCACCTGTCACACAATTATCATATCCCAATCAATATCGATTATCACACAAGTTGATGATTCATTGGTAAATTGAGTTTCCCATATTTGTGAACACATATTATGCACACCAAGTTGATGATTCATTGGTAAACTGAGTTCACTCTGTGCACATATTTCTCTATATTTGTGAACACTATTTCATTGGGAAAGATGATGATGATTACTGTGAAGATGAAGGCGATCATCCATGTTTCTTCTTCTACAACAACAAATCTCCAATAATCATATAAAAAATATAAAATCATTAATTTAGCTAGAGTCATGGATCTGATTAATTTGTAACAACTCATTAATGA
>NC_037530.1:15409902-15417361 GCF_001531365.2 Cynara cardunculus var. scolymus
TGGTAGATGTGACGATGATAGTGGTCGGGTGGCTGGGGCCTGGGAGTGCGTGGGTATAATGACAACAATAGTGGCATGGTATTTAGTGGTGGGTTAGGGTTGGGGTCGGGTGGGTTGCGAGTGAGTGGCGGTTGTGAAAGCGACAATAATGGTGAGGGGTAGGGGTTAGGTTAGGGGCGGGGTGGGGTAGTGGGGATGGGTGGCAGTTATAACGATGACAGTGGTGGGATGGTGGTCGGGTGGCTGGGAGTGGATGGGTATAACGGCGACAATAGTGGCATGGTGGTTAGTGGTGGGTTGGAGTTGGGTGGGGTGGAGTTGGGTGAGGTGGGGGTGAATGACAGCTGTGATAACGACAATAATGGTGTGGTGGTGGGGGTTAGGTTAGGGGCGTGATAATAACGGTAGTAGCATGGTCGTAGCAGGGATGTGCAGTGAGTGACCGGGGCCCGGGGGTGGGTGGGTGTGATGACAACAGTATTGGCATGGTGGTTAGTGGTGGGGTAGGGTGAGTGGCGGTGACAGTAGTGGTGTGGTGGTGGTAGTGAGGGGTTAGGGGTGGGGCATCACAAACAGTAATAGCATGGTCGTTGTGGGTGTTGATGGAATTCAATTCCTTCCATTATGCTAAGGAATGATGAATTCCTTAACTTATGGAATTCATTGGAATTTGAAGGATTCCATCCATTTCAAGAAATGAGCCAAACAAAGGAATTGGAATTTGGTCAAAGGAATTTATCATTCCAATTCCATCAAATTCATTTGAATTCCGCGAACCAAACGGCCCCTGAGATGAATACACATTGACAATGTTACATACTCATTAAATGAAATTAAAACAATGCAATTACTAGCATCTAAATCAACTAGACATGCTTTGTTTCCTCTAGCGGAAACATATGTATAAGATAGCGAAACTAGCAAACCATGTACGCTTAATCACCTAGTACACAACCTCTTTCCTCATTCTTTTAGAGGCTTCTTATCAAAGAAGTTGCATTTGTGGCATTTCTTCGAACAATTGGAGGTTATCATCAAGACATCAAGCTTTGTAATATTATGAACAATGAGAAAATAATCAAACCACAAACAACAACGAAAAAGCAGGATAGGCAAATTAGCAAATTGGAAAAGACAAAAACCTTGAATGAAATATGAAAAGGAAAAAACTTAAATCAACAATCGAGAGAAGGAATCGAGTCCGAGGGGACTAGGAAATCATAAATCATAAGTCGAGATAAACCAAGGGAAGTGGTGGATTGGATTATCGATTGATGCCCCTTGGGTTGTGAAGCGTTGTGCCATCCCCTGGGCTGCACGTGACTAGACCCTGATGGTTTTATTTCTTTTTGCAATCTTTACCAAAATATAATTAATATTTTCATAGGAAACAATTTTTAAAACCTCAATTTTATAAAATAAACTTCCAAAATAAAACCAACTTTGTTTTTATTCTTATTTTAAAAAAAAACATGAATTTCGTCGATAGGATCCTTAAAAGCATCTACAGTCATGAGACACTTAACTGTTTCCTAAGACCATCACCTCATTTTTTTCAATCCATGACAACATTCCATAAGCATCTTTATTTCATAAACATCATTCCATAATCGTGAAACTTTTGGATGACGTTTGGTTCACATAATGAAATTTATCAAAATTGTAATATGTTAAAGGAATTGGAATGCAATTTAGACATGTTTGAATTGAAATGTAATTTATCAAAAGAAATTGAATGTCTATTTGATTCGTTGAATATAATAGTGGTGGTGAGATACAGGCGATAGTGATGTCGATGGTAGTGGTGGTGGCGGTAGTGGTAGTAATGGCGATGGTGATGACTATGGTGGCAGTGGAAGTGTTGGCGACGACGATGGTGGTGGTGGTGGTGGTGGTGGTAGTGAGATAAAGGCAACAATGGGAACGACGGTGTTGGTGGCGAAGGCGGCAGTGGTGATGACCATTATAGTTGGATGAAATGAAATAGACTAAATATAAAAATATGATAGTTTTTCTTGAAAGATGGTACAAAATAATTGGATTTCCTTACTAGGAAATTACATTCCACCATATGTAAAATTCTAATTCCTTACAAAAGTTCAAAGAATAACATTTGATCAATGAAATTGAACATTCCAATTCTTTTGAATTTCATCGAATTCGGATTCCAACAAAACAAACACCAAATTAAAGTTTCATAAATAAATCTTAGTAAGCCTTTTTTAAACATAGACTGAAAATTAAAAAAAGAATTAATTTATATATTTTTTATATTATGAGATAGGGCCAACATCATATTTTGTAGAAGTACCCTTAGAACTATTCTATCTCCACCCCTCCTAAATTTCCCCCCTATTTTTTATATACCTCTTCTTACATAAAACAATAAAATATACTAAATCCAACTTTTTTATTTATCAGTTTTAACCCTTTAATATTTTTAACTATAATCCTTCAACTTTTTTAATATTTTCATATTATATTTTTTATGTTTCTAATTTTTAACCTATACTATAATTATATAAATTAATTAGTTTTATATTATTATTAATTAATAATATATTAAGAATACGTATTTTTTTAATTTTTATTTATATACAAATATATTATGATAAATTTCTAAATTTTAATCTATATTATAATCATAGAAATTAATTAATTTTATATTAATAATGATAGATTACAATATTTTAAAGATTTTGATTATTTATATAAAATTAATTATACTTTTCATGTTAAATCAACATATCCACGAGTACAAGCACGCTCTAGATGTTCTTGGTACACATTTATCTATGTTGATATAAGACAATCCATGTATTTGTATCTTGAAGTCGACAACGTGGCCAATAGTGCGTAACTGTGGGCATTGAGTATTCTTCGGTTAATACCACTTTTATGTAATCATTATCATCAACATGCACTATTGCAATTGTCACGTGTTGAGATGATGAAGGCGGTTGTGTCCTGAATAGTTAGTACGTCACACTGTCTGCAATATTGAGAACATGTTGTATGACATTTGAACCTTGAAGCGGTTAGAATGACCGTTTCAGGCATAGCAATCCATGCATAGCAGGTGCAAAGACGCCCTTCTGGAAGAAATTCATTGTTTCGTAAATTCTTATGCACTCGTTGCCAATCACATAAGAGTAATACTCTTGATGCTCAGTTGGTTCAAACATTAACTTTTTGCGAATAATGTTCCATTCATCTTCATGACCACCCAGACAAGTAGATAACACTTGAAATCTATAATTTCCATCGCCCAATACATCTTGTATCTGTGTGATGTATGGATGAAACAAACTTGAGATTTGATCAAGATATGGATGTGGGATGGTGGATTGTTGTTGGAAGTAGGAACTATGCCTCGCTGATTACTGATGCCCCAAAGCTTCTGTAACGCCCCAAATACCACATTTGCATAGAACACATATTTCATTACATAGAAACATGGATTACATCAAACGGTCCCACTAGTACAAGGATTACTATGTGTACAAAATTGACATATAAAAATTTCCAAAACAAATCCTGTACTACTACATGTAATATAACATGCATCTTCAAAAGCAGACAATAGATTTAGGAAAATAATCACATTTTCCCTTTTACATCCCCGGACCCAGCTATTCCTGCATTACATAATTTAAAACAGAAAATGAGGGTTAGACCATACGGGTCTAGTGAGGTTCCCTTCTATGAAATGCAGGGTGAAGATCACCAAAACATTTATTTCAAATCATTCATCACATGAAGCAAAACTGAAAACATACAGCTTTGGTCCATCGGGCCTCTGGTTCCAAACCACACTTAGAAAATATTTCGACACAGGACCAGAGCCCCTCTGGTCTCTCTTCCAGAGCTTCTGCTCTTCACGACCAGAGCCGCTAGTTTCACTAGCCAAACTTGGAATATAATTCGACATTCAGGACCAGAGCCCCTCTGGTCTCTCTTCCAGAGCCTCTGGTTTCAAATCATACTTAGAATATATTTCAACACAGGACCAGAGCCCCTCTGGTTCAACATTTAACCAGAGCTTCTCTGGTCTGGTTTTCATAAAAAGACTAAGTATAAAACTCCTTTTCTTAAAACTTCAAAAGCATGATTTTGACATAGAAGCTCTTATCAAAAGATACAAAACCTTTAATCCAAYTTAACATATATAGTAAAAACTTGCTCATCCTTTAAATTAACAACCAGAATCCTCTGGTCCAACGATGAGGACCAACCAGAGCCCCTCTGGTTCCTTACAAGGAACAACCAGAGCCTGTAGATTCCTCACGAAAATAACCATTCTGTTTCAAAACACTTTTAACCAATACCAATGGCCATAAGCCAAGTTTTCCCCTTCTCAATAACATCAATATCATTATTTCTAATAAGAACAATATCTTTGAGTTCTCAAGTCACAAAGAAGTAAGGACTCAAATCTATTGTAGTCTTAAAAGACATAATAGCAAGAGCTATAATATTCACATACAATTGTCACCCTTATATCCAAAGGTACACCTCTCCTTGATATGTCATCCTTATCCCAAAAGACACCTCTCATTGATATGTCACCCTTATCCCAAAAGACACCTCTCCTTGATATGCCACCCTTATTCTTCTTCAAAATCTATGAACTAGTTCGGATGAAGGACCGCAGTCACAACCATCTTATCGAATCCTCATTCATAGTTTTATCCATAAAACCCTTTTCAAACTCAGAAACAATCTTGTCTTTCAAAGATTTTCCAAAACATCAAGTTTCCTTTAAATCCTCAAAACAGTATATCATTTCCGAAACTGTTTTAAAGAAGCAATCTCTTCTTTATCTTTACCAAAATAACAATAACACCTTAAAACTATCAAAATAGTTTTAACATCCTTTCTTCAAAACCAACATCAAAACTCATAGCATATAATCAACAATAGTTATAAAACTCACAGTTTATAACTAACGGTAGTTTAAAAACTCACCTTAACAAATCACAGGTTCTGAAGATAAAAAGCACACAACAACTCACAATCTCTTCAAACAACTTTGAACAACAGATTCTTCAAGAACACTTTTCACTGCCACAAAACTTTCTTCAAATGAAATGATATGAAATGATAAGATAAAATCTTATCTTTCTATTTCTTTAAATACTCCCACCAAGGCGGTGAAGATTATTTTAACTATAAAACTCATAGGCGGTGAAAGCTTCTTYCAATAGAAATAATCTTGGGCGGTGGATAAATCATTATAAAATTCATGATTTCTTAACCATGAAGATATAATAATTTCACCCGAATACAATAAMCACCACCTCATGTATGCTTCACACCACATGCATACATGTATAAATCATATATATGTCATGCCAATATCATGTTCACATATATGGTTCATGCATTTCTACTTATATATGCATATTTCACGTAATTCACATAATAAACATGTATAAATTACCTCAACTCAGGTTGTCTCAAACCTGGTTATAACATTCTTCCCCCCTTAAATGAATTCCGTCCCGGAATTCACTTATTCAAACAACCACGGATATTGGGTTTTCATAACAGATTCTAATTCCCAAGTTGCTTCTGGTCCCTTGTTAAACTTCCACTGAACCTTTACCAGACTGATTTCTTTGTTTCTCAACACCTTGATCTTTTGATCAATTACAGCTTCGGGTGTTTCCATAAAATTCAGTTTACTGTCTAATTCAATCTCTGGCATCGGTATAGTTAGATTTGGATCAGTCAAACATTTCCGCAGATTCGAGCCATTGCGACACCCATCAAAGGGGTCGTTCCCCACCCAGGAGCTACTTTACCATATTTCGAACCACTGTCTTCGTTCCTCACCCTCCTTCCAATAAAGGATTGAGCCGAGTTTAATTGAAATTCAATTAAGAGAACGAACGTTATTTATCCAAAGTATCCATTGCCTCAAACTCAAATTCAAATTTGATCTCCTTCCATACAATCGTGTCGGGTGAGCAACAGCCGCTTCGTCACAGTACTTACTTCCTTACCATGGCAAGTCTTTGTGAAATAACTCCGATGAGAAGAAAAAAGAAGGCGTTAAGAGACCCTCACCCAGAAAGGAGGAGAGAGAGAGAGAACATAAAGGTAAAGTTTGGAAATAGAACAATTCCTTCTGTCGTGTATCCTCGATTAATGCAGCCAATATCAAAATGGAAATGTTTGAAATTGCTCCTTGACCCAAGAAAGAAGGAAAAAGTACTAACTCTTCGCCTTTCAAAATATTGCGTATATAGATAAACAACAGCAAGCCTGGGAGAAGTTCACACATGAAAAGTGTTGTAAATCAGACTCAGCTTTTCTGGTAGCTCTAATTGATATGCTACTGGCCCAATTCGTTTACATATTCTGAACGGCCCTACATACCTTGGACTGAGCCTTCCTTTCTTTCCAAATCTGATAACACCCTTCCATGGCGAAACTTTCAACATCACAAAATCACCTATATCAAATTCAATCGACTTTCGACGATTATCTGCATAACTTTTCTGGCGATCTTGTGCAGTTTTGATTCTTTAACGGATCTGTTCGATCTTTTCAGAAGTTTCTTGGACAATTTCAGAACTTGTTAGCTGTTTTTCACCCACTTCATTCCAACACAATGGTGTTCGGCATTTACGTCCATACAACACTTCATATGGTGTTGCTTGGATGCTGGAATGGTAACTATTGTTGTACGCAAACTCTATCAATGGCAAGTGATCTTCCCATGATCCCCCGAAATCAATAATACAGCTTCTCAACATATCTTCGAGAGTCTGAATAGTTCTTTTATTTTGCCTATCAGTCTGCAGATGATAGGCTGCACTTAATCGAATTTCAGACCCCAGAGTTTTCTGTAATCCTCCCAGAACTTTGAGGTAAACTGATTGTTTCTATCAGAGATAATAGACAAAGGAACACCGTGTCTAGTAACAATTTCTTTGATGTAAATATGCACTAACTTTTCTAAAGAGTATTTCTCTCTTATTGGTAGAAAATGTGCAGATTTAGATAAACGATCAACAATTACCCAAATTGCATCATACCCCTTTGGAGTTCGAGGTAACTTTATAACAAAATCCATGGTAATGTGATCCCATTTCCATACAGGTATTTCTAATGATTGGAGACTTCCATACGGCTTTTGATGTTCAATCTTAACCTGCAAACATGTCAGACACTGTTCCACATATCAAGCTATGTCTCTTTTTAATCCTGGCCACCAATAAAAAGGTTTTAAATATCGATACATCTTATTGGTGCCTGGATGGATATAATATCGGGATTTATGACTTTCATTTAGTATCATACTTCGGATATCTCCAAAATATGGTACCCAAATTCGCCCCTGAAAACACATAATTCCTTTGTCATTTGGTTCCAATATTGAAATCATCTTACCCAAATTTTTTGATTTGATAAGATCTTCTTTCATTGCTTCCTTCTGACATCTCAGAAC
>NC_037530.1:15418646-15419691 GCF_001531365.2 Cynara cardunculus var. scolymus
ATAAATCCCTTATCTGTTAAATCTTTCAACTGTGCCACCAATTCTTTCAGTTCAGATGGAGCTAAACGGTACGACGCCTTTGCTACAGGTGCAGCCCCTGGTATTAAATCAATTCGGAACTCAATAACTCTATCTGGTGGTAATCCAGATAAGTCTTCCGGAAAAACTTCTGGATACTCACTAACAATCGGAATCAATTCTTCCTTTCCTTTCTCTTTCTTTAAATCGATTACATATGCCAAACATCCTTGGCACTTATTTCGAATACTTTTCCGGGCTTTCGTTACTGACAAAATACTGTATGGTGATTCTGACGATCACCATAAATAACAACAGTTCTCTGGTCTGGCATAACAATTCTGATCATTTTCTATATGCTATGAGTTTTGATGTTGGTTTTGAAGAAAGGATGTTAAAACTATTTTGATAGTTTTAAGGTGTTATTGTTATTCTGGGAAAGATAAATAATAGATTGCTTCTTTAAAACAGTTTCGGAAATGATATCCTGTTTTGAGGATTTAAAGGAAACTTGATGTTTTGGAAAATCTTTGAAAGACAAGATTGTTCCTGAGTTTGAAAAGGTTTTTATGGATAAAACTATGAATGAGGATTCGATAAGATGGTTGTGACTGCGGTCCTTCATCCGAACTAGTTCATAGATTTTGAAGAAGAAATAAGGGTGATATATCAAGGAGAGGTGTCTTTTGGGATAAGGGTGACATATCAAGGAGAGGTGTCTTTTGGGATAAGGGTGACATATCAAGGAGAGGTGTCTTTTGGGATAAGGGTGGCATATCAAGGAGAGGTGTACCTTTGGATATAAGGGTGGCAATTGTATGTGAATATTATTGCTCTTGCTGTTATGTCTTTTAAGACTACAATAGATTTGAGTCCTTACTTCTTTGTGATTTGAGAACTCAAAGATATTGTTCTTATTAGAAATAATGGTATTGATGTTATTGAGAAGGGGAAAACTTGGCTTATGGCCATTGGTATTGGTTAAAAGTGTTTTGAAACAGAATGGTTATTTTCGTGAGGAATCAGA
>NC_037530.1:15420631-15440836 GCF_001531365.2 Cynara cardunculus var. scolymus
GGGGATGTAAAAGGGAAAATGTGATTATTTTCCTAAATCTATTGTCTGCTTTTAAAGATGCATGTTATATTACATGTAGTAGTACAAGATTTGTTTTGGAAATTTTTATATGTCAATTTTGTACATATAGCAATCCTTGTACTAGTGGGACCGTTTGATGTAATCCATGTTTCTATGTAATGAAATATGTGTTCTATGTAAATGTGGTATTTGGGGCGTTACAGAAGTGGTATCAGAGCCTGAGTTTAAGGGATTTAGGTATTCAACAGCATGATACCTAGACTTAAATTGTTTTTATTGCATGATAAGAGTCCCAGACATAGTTAGCACCATTGGAAATAAATATGATGAGTTGAAAGAATAGTGTGTAAGGTAAATTTTAACTACATCTGGCCAGTGTAATTATAAATTTACAGGTACACATCTGAACTTGAATACTTCATTATATTTGGGAATGTGAGTACATGATTATTAATATTAAACTTCGCAGATGTCTAGCCGAACTAGAAGATCTGAAAGATTGGCTCATCCAGAATCTGAGGAAATGAAAGAATCACCTGTTAATCCTCCAATTAGTATGTCTGGAAATAAAGGTCGGGGAAGACCAAGGGGACGAGGTAGAGGAAGAAGTCAGTCTCAAGGAAGAGGACGGACTGAAATCCAATATGAACAAGAAGAAGCTCACTCTGGAAATGTTCATGAAACGTTAGTGCCACACCCAGAATATATAACTAGAAATATGTTGGCAGAGGAAATGGGAAAATTGCGGGAAACTTTGACATCTATCATGGGAATACCGGCTAGGGTGGAAACAGAAAGAGTGGAAGTTCATCCATTTGTTCCAGTTACCATAATAAAGAAGAGGATATTAAAATGTTCTTAGCATGTAAACCACCAACCTTCTCTGGGGAGAGAGATCCAGTGAAAGCAATGTGTTGGATCAAGGAAATGAAATCTGTGTTCAACACCATTCGGTGTCCAGAAACAGATAAAGTGCGATTTTTTGTTTCGGTATTGAAGTCAAATGCTTTGTTTTGGTGGGAAGTTGAATCATCTACCAGAACAGATGTTTTACAGATTTTGTCATGGGTAGAATTCATGGATAGATTTAAAAATCAGTTCTGTCCTAAAACGGCCGTGAGACAAATGGAGGAAGATTTCCTGAAGTTAGAGCAAAGAAATGGAACAGTTCGAGAGTATACTGAAAGATTTATTTGAATACTCTCGTTTTGCCGAACACTATGTTTCGAATGAATCCAGGAAGATAGAAAGGTTTATTTGGGGTCTGAAACCCTCAGTTAGGGGATTCGTTATTGCTATGAATCCCAATACCTTTCCATTAACAGTAGAGGCAGCTGAGGTGACTGAAAGAAATAAGAATAGACAATCAGAAGTAAAGGTTGTTGAGAAGAGAAAATGGAAAGGGCCTTCATCTTTTCGGGGGCCGAAAACTGTTAGATATAATAACCGATTTGAGCAGAAGAACAATGAAAAAGTCTGCTCACAATGCCGACAGGTTCATCAGGGAGAATGCAAGATGGACCCAAGGAAATGTTACAAATGCGCGAAGCGGATCATCTGTCTAGAAACTGCCCAGCTAATAGAAGGTGTTTCAATTGCAATTCTCCGGATCATATTCGACCGAATTGTCCTTTGTTAAGAACTCCTCGTCTGACAATGGGAGGAAATACTCCCAGTAATCGTGGAAGGCCTAGTGTACCGAGGGGAGGCCAGAGTGGAACCAGAGGTAGATCATTTCAWATGACAAAGAATGAGGCAGAAGCAWCCCCAGATGTAGTAACAGGTACATTCCTTCTRAATTCACAACGTGCTAAGGTGTTATTTGACTCTGGTGCAAATTATTCATTTGTATCACCATTATTTGCTCAAATTGCATGTTTGAAATCTGTGCTACTTGATGATGAATTAGTAGTTGATACTGCTAATAGTCAAGAAACTCTTACTAGTGTGTTCAATAACTGCATTATTGTTATTGAGGGTTGTAAGTTTTCGATCCGCTTATTTCCCATGCCGATGAAGGAATTTGACGTAGTAGTATGTATGGACTGGTTGGCAAAGAATCAGGCTAGTATTGTTTGTAATCCAGTTTATAACCAACGGTAGTTTAAAAACTCACCTTAACAAATCACAGGTTCTGAAGATAAAAAGCACACAGCAACTCGCAATCTCTTCAAACAACTTTAAACAACAGATTCTTCAAGAACATTTTTCACCGCCACAAAACTTTCTTCAAATGAAATGATATGAAATGATAAGATAAAATCTTATCTTTCTATTTCTTTAAATACTCCCACCAAGRCGGTGAAGATTATTTTAACTATAAAACTCATAGGCGGTGAAAGTTTCTTCCAATAGAAATAATCTTGGGCGGTGGATAAATCAAAAGGTCCATTTACGGGCCAGGGCCATAAAGGCTAAAATTCATGATTTCTTAACCATGAAAATATAATAATTTCACCTGAATACAATAAACACCATCTCATGTATGCTTCACACCACATGCATACATGTATAAATCATATATATGTCATGCCAATATCATGTTCACATATATGGTTCATGCATTTCTACTTAGATATGCATATTTCACGTAATTCACATAATAAACATGTATAAATTACCTCAACTCAGGTTGTCTCAAACCTGGTTATAACAGCTTCAGAGTTAATAAATGTTGGCGTGTTAGAACAACTACGTCTACAAGTGTATTCAGTACTTGTTTTCTTCAGAGCTTGATTATATAGAGATGGACGTCCACAAGTGGTTCCATGAACTGAGAGTTCACAGAAGAACGTTTTTTATGGCATGATTATATCCTTCAACCTTCTTAGTAAGCTTTTATGACCAAGAGCTGACTGTTTGTTGAAATTTTCTCAAAACATTTGAACTTCATCGTCATATTGAATATCGTCATCTTGTTCGGACACACATGGCGAGAAATCAAGTTTTTTTCCCCAAAATACATCTATCGCATCAAGTGGAATGGTTACATATTGACATGTATACAATGCTTATTCATACGCACATGATAAACCATGACTTGTACGCAATTTACAACCACAATTTTCAAATACGTTAGTATTGAAAGACCGTTCATATTTCCTGAAAATCATATCAAGTGCATGAAATGAAACAAAACCCCACAAATTTTGAAAATATGGTTTTCCAAATAAGTGTTTCCTAATTATATTCAAAACTTGCTTTGGTCGATGTGTCTTCTGAATGAATTACCTGATGAATATGAGATAAAAAATTCTATAAGTCTGCTCGTGAAGTCTCAAAAAATAATTTTAATTTGGAATGTTGGCTTTCAACTCTATTTGTTGTATGATTTCCAAAGTTTAAAACTTGATCAACCCAAGCAGATACAAACATTTTCTTATATGGTGTCAATCATACATATCCAAGTAATTAAAAACACATGAAAAATACAACAAACATATGTCAATATCTTTGTTAATAATGGTTAAACTATCTTATATCAAGAATACCTGGATAATCGAGCAACTTTTCTTGAAAGTTGTCCCAAATTGTACATGTATCATTCCTGATTTTGAGATTCAAGTGATTGCAACCATGCTTGATAAAGGGTATTCCACACGTGAGTCTCTTGTATCGATGGTTTACAATGCTTCAAAATATTTTGATAGATGTGTCATCTCGTACACTTTATCATTTTATGTTTTATACCCTTATTATATTTATATCATTACATACCCATAATTAAATCAAAAAAATATCCAATATCGGGCTCATTTCGAAGGTACTGACGAGACAATTATAATGGTGTAACTTGTTAAAATAAAAAACGTATTTTAGTTAATATACGATTATATATGTTAATGGGTAAAAATGTAAAACGAAAAATGAAAAATCAAGGGACGCACCATAAATTAAATAACTAACTACAAGAGTATAAAATGTAAGTATTAAAAAAATATTTTTGTAGTATATATGATATAATAATATAATTAAATAAAAAAAATTCAATATTAGACTCATTTCGAAGGTATTGACCAGATGATTATAATAATGTAACTTGTTAAAATAAAAAACGTATCTTTTAACTTATTTTAGTTGATATACGATTATATATGTTAATGCGATAAGGGTGTAAAACAAGGGAAAATTAAGTAATAAGTGTGAGAGGAAGGGTCTTTCATCAGTTGTATTAATAATTAATTAGTAATACACAGCTTTAGGTTTAGGGTCACAATGTGTTGTAAAAGGAAAGAAAAGAAGATTACATATGTCGTACCTTTTTATGTTTCTTCTACCTCACAAAAACAATCTCCACATTCTTAATTTCATCTTCCAAGATTGTCTTTTAGAACCAAAGGGTCATTGGAATCAGGAGATATATGTGCTTAATTTTACTGCAATGAAACACGATCGAACAAAAACCGATGAGAAATCGTAGAGATCACGTAATCAAGAAGTTGTTACCTCGCGACAAACTGCAAAAGCAATTAGGAAAAGAAGCAAAGAATCAGTATATGTCTTCTAATTGGGAATAAACATATATTTCCAAAGCAAAAGGTGAAAAGTTAAAAGAACACCAATAACATATATAGTCATTAAGACTTTACTTGGGTATCCTGTTATCAGAATGGTGAAAAGTAAAAAACCCAATAACATATGCTCAACATGCAGTTTGCTGAAGGTGTTTAGGACATTTCTATCCCTTACCAAATTCATTCATTCTTTTTTGTATTTTAACAAGCATTAAAACAAGCACTGCAAGATGAGAGTTGAGTTGTTCATGTTAGCGTACATTGTTCGTTATGTCCCTAAAACCGAAACCTAGTGAATTGAGTTGTTCATGTTAGTATTATGGAGCCAGAAAGCCATAAAATTGAATGTATTTACTATTCAATCTCGTGATTCTTGCTTGGTCTCCAAATGATAAAAAGTAGAAAATAAACATATGAGGTTTATTAATTGAAGCAAGGAAGTTGATTCAGTAAGTTTGCCAATCACTTTATTCCATTGTTAATACATATATAAAGCCAACCAAGTTATCCTTAAGGAAGATCACAACCAAACATATTTGGCCCTTACCTTTCCTGCATCAAATATGGATTCCTCAACCTCCAACTTTATGAAGGGCATACCAGCTCTTACCAGCGGTAAGAAGTACTCGACACCTACCAATCCCTTAACTGGGACCAATTCCACACCCAATCCGAAGCACCAACAAGAACAGCAGCAGCAGCAGCAGCAGCAGCAACAAGAGCAGCTCATAGGTCCAATGAATAAGCTCATGGGTCCCATGAATAACATGGGGTCACAGCCACCAATGAACAACCAACTGGTACAACAGATGGTGAGTCAAACACGTAAGCCGATGCAGCAGAGCACAAGTGAGGGAAACTCTATCTTCAGTGCAACGGACGACAATGTGATCATGAAGCAAGTTATCAGTACCCATCTCCCTGATGGCACTGATGTTGATGTCAAACCTCTTCTCAACATCGTAGAAGATATCCTCAAACATGCTACTATCAATGCTGATCCCATTTCATCGGTATAACTATTTTATAAACGACTCCACTTTTCATATACCATCTTATGCTCATCTAGGGTTGGGTTCCGTAGAGAAAGACTCATTTTCATGAGAATACGAGGAGAGTGAAGGTTTCTCGTGAAACCTGTGAAGATAATCTTATATTATGTAAAGGTCATGTGACCAGAAATACGCAGTTTCAGGTCATGTGAAGATTACAACCTTTACATAATATAGCAGAACCTTCACACAATATAAAGATACCTTCACATTTTCTCACCTTATCACGAAAATAAAAATTTCTTGAATGATCCCAACTCTGTTCATCTAAATGGTGCTTTAAATTCACCCCTTCCCGTCTAGAATCTGGTTCCTTGTTATCAACACTTTGCCTTCATATATTACAGTTCAAGCAGTTCATATCACAGTTATGATGATTTGTGGTTCTTTTATTTGGTGTAGAGTGCACATACAGATGGGGATAAACTGGATGATAAACCCCATCACACCAATGCAGTTGTCATGCTCAATTCACTATCTCATATAATTGACAAACTCGCCAACGAGGTACTATCTGAAAACAGAATACATACGCTCATATTTTTATATTCTGTACGATGGAGATGTAATTATTCGTGATTCTTTTAGATGGCGTTGAAATGCTTAACGGGTGGGGATGGACACACAACAGCCCTTGCGCTATTCCACACCGTGGGAAACTTCCATTGGGATGCAAAGCTGGTGCTAACCCTAGCAGCTTTTGCTCTCAACTATGGGGAATTCTGGTTGCTTGCTCAAATTTACTCATCAAACCATCTTGCTAAATCTATGGCAATCCTTAGACAAGTTCCATCGATCATGGAGCATACGGCTCCATTGAAACCTAGATTTAATGCCCTTAATAAACTCATTCACTCCATTCTGGAACTAACACAGTGCATCCTACAATTCAAGGAGCTTCCATCTATGTACATAACTCCTGATATGCCAGCCCTGGCCTCAGCAATAAATATCATTCCTACTGCTGTATACTGGAATATCAGAGGAATCATCACTTGTGCCTCACAGATTGCGAACTTGACCAGCATGGGTCACGAGTAAGTAAACTTTATCCTAATGCCTAATCACATTTATAATGTAGGGTCGGGTTCTGGTAGGAATTCAAAACTTCGTAGGAACTCAAAATTTCGTAGGAACTATAGGAACCGCTTTGTTAATGGAGGTTCATATAAGTTAAAATCCTCACCTACGTTAACATATGTTAACATTTGCATGTGAATATATGATAACATCCATGTTAACGTATAGGACGATGTTAACTTACGTGAACCTCCATAAACAAAGTCGTTCCTATGGCTTTTACATGAAAAAAAAACATTTCCTACACGATCCTCATTCTTATAATATAAATATCCTTATAAAGATTGTGACATGGAAGAACTAATGATTTAGGTATGGGATTTCATCGACGGAGTTGCAGTCATGGGAACTATCCAGCATAACCCTAAAGATCAATCACATTCATGAGTTTCTCAGGCAACAACTGGAAAATTGCCGTCAAGTTGTTGGTATGTTATAGAGTTATGTAAACATAAAAGACATCATGAGTGTCAGTTACTTATACATAAATAGTAATGGGTATTTTGTTGATTGATTGATGCAGGAGACAAGAAAGAAATTGAGTTCAGGAGGTCTTTCAATCAGCTATTTGAAACAAACCATATTGATAACATGAAAATCCTCAGAATCTTGATAAATCCCAGAGATAACATGCAACCACTCTTCGATGGCTCTACTAAAAAGAGGGTATAATATCAACAGTAATTAAATTTCGACATACATGTACAATTAAATAGACACATATTATCGTAAATTGGTTGCATATTGCAACGGCTCAACAATAGTTAGGAGCATCTCCAACATATTCTCTATAATTTCCCTAAAGTTGATAAGTTAAAGTTGAAAAACCTCACAAAAATATTATATTCATTCAACTCCAAAAGTTTCTCCATTTTGGATATTTCAATATTAATTATATTTTATTCAACACATTTAATATCCCTATAAATTTTCAAATAAGTTTTATATAGACCTTATTGGTGCCTTATAGGAGAGAAAAATAAAAAAATCATTTAGTTTTAGGGAATTCTCCAAATTTGAAGAATTTTATCACCTCTTTCCTACTTTCTCCATTTTGGAGAATCTATTGAAGCACAAAAGTAGCATAAAAACCCTAAAATCTCCATTTTGAAAAATCTGTTGGAGATGCACTAACACCCTGCAAAACTGTTCTGAACAGGTTAGCCTGGAAGTCCTGAGGAGAAGAAATGTATTGTTGCTGATATCTGGCTTAGACATGTCCAACGAGGAACTTTCGATTCTTGAGGACATTTACGGTGAGTCCCGAATTCAGGGAACACGAATGGATGCTCTGTATGAAATCGTGTGGATGCCCATCATTGACCCTTCTGTACAGTACACCGATGCAATGGACCGGAAGTTTGAGGAGATGATGAACAGAATGCCATGGTACTCCGTATCCCACCCTTCCCTCATTGAGCGGCCGGTTATCAGGTCCATCGGAGACCGGTGGCATTTTAGGAACAAGCCTATTCTAGTAGTGTTTGACCCACAGGGAAGAGAATTGAGCCCTAATGCAATCCACATGATGTGGATTTGGGGAAGCAATGCCTTCCCCTTCACCAGCATCAAAGAAGAACAACTGTGGAAAGATGAAACTTGGAGGCTAGAGTTGCTAGTTAGTGGCATGGACCAAACCATACTGAATTGGGTGAGTTCTTTCTTCCAACCAATTATACACACCAAAAAGCTAATACACACTTAAAATAAAGGATGTCCTAAAAACTTGTTAAGACATTCAAATTGTCCTATATACTCATTGTAACCCTTTACATAAAGGCACTTTTATTTTGATCTTTGCAAGTCCTATAAAGTAGTCCCTTTGGTTGTAGTGAATGTGCATCCATCTATCAAAGCATCAGTAGCACGGTAATAGTAATTGTAACCTTTTTATAAGATAAATTGTGTGATACATTTTGCAGATAAGAGATGATAAATACATATTCTTGTTCGGAGGTGATGATATCGAGTGGATCCGCAAATTCACCACCACAGCACGGGCCATGGCAACGGCTGCACGCATCCCCTTAGAGATGGTGTATGTTGGGAAAAGCAAAAAAAAGGAAAGTGTCCGTAGGGCGATTTCTACCATCACACTCGAGAAGCTTAGCTACTGCTGGCAAGAAACCACCCTAATGTGGTTCTTCTGGAGGCGGTTGGGAAGCATGTTGTACTCCAAGATTCAACTTAAGAAGGCCGATGATCAAGACCCCATGATGCAGCAGATCAAGAAACTGCTGAGCTATGATAAGGAGGGGTCATGGGCTTTGTTGTCTAAAGGATCAAAATTTCTGACCAATGGACATGGATCCACCATGATGCAAACACCTGCTGATTTTGACGTCTGGAAAGAACATATCCCATCAAAGGGTTTTGATTTGTCGTTTACGGACTACCATGATAAGCTTCATGTTGAAGCAAACAATTGCTGCCGATTTGAGTTTCCGATTGCAGCTGGTAGAATCCCCAACAGTATGCGGTGCCCGGAGTGCCATCAACTCATGGAGAAATACATTGCTTTCCTCTGTTGCCATGACCACACTGGCCTTCTTGAGCCCTATTGAACACCATCTACTTATTACTACCAATCATGCGGTCTCTGACCGTGGGCTTGAATAAACGAGTGTTGTAATTTTCTTGGGTTGTTTCATTTTCTAAATTTTAATAAACTTTATATTCACTGACAGAGATTTTATTATTATTATTTGTTCGAATCTCATATCGGATAGACTTGGACCATTTATCTTCAATTATATGTGGGGCCTCCTTTTTAGGAGAGTAATCGAATGGGATCCCATATATTCTCACATAATTAAAAAAATTAAATTGCTTCTATAAGGATATAATAATTGAAACTAAGAAATGGGGATTGTTAGAAAAAGCCTCAATACATAACTATCAAAAAATTAATGAAGCTTTAGGATGAATTGGAATCAATTAAGTGCATTGGAATCCATTTACTCTTAATCTTTGAACGAAACCTTCTAAAAGATGATTAGTTCAACACGATAAACAATAAATTTCAGTTTCAAAGAATCTTAACATCTTTTATCCAAAAGCAAAGAGCCTGAACCAAGATTTCATGATGGGCTGCGTAAAGGATTACTATATGTCTATATCAATATATAATTTAAATGTGAGAAGTTATCTAAGTTTTTCTTATAATGTTTTAGTCAATTCATGTACAAGTAAAATATGTACTAATAAATCAATATTAATAAAACATGCAAAGTACAACACTTCATAGAATAAGAGGAAGAAAAAGAAGGGTGTTAATGCATCCACGAAGGATGGAGCAGCAGAAGGGTACAAACCTGCAAAGCAGAGAAGAGAAGACTGAGGGTACAATTATACAAATCCTGCAGAAAGTAGACCGTATGAGAGAGATCAATCTAAAGGGCCATCTTTTGAGGAGACGTCCAAGTAGAGGTACTGCACAACAGAACTCCATGGAGGAGCGATACCAAAAAGCAAAAGAGATGAGTGCCTGCCTGCCTGCCCAGTATGTGAACAATTGGACATGTAAGTAACTCAGCAGGCTGGAGAGGAGAAGAAAGAGAGTGCAACTTGAACCATAGCAAACGACAGAAACTAATGAGCAGGCCAAGAAGAGAATTTCTAGGGGAAGTCAACACGCAAAGAGAAGACTGTAAGCGCTAAAGAGCACACCGACAAAAAGGATCTATGGACTAGTGATCAAGCCAAAAAAGAAGGGCTAACAAAACCCGTGCCACCAATCGGGGAGCCAACGTTGCAGCATTCATCATTGAGAGTCAGAGGCAGGGACTTCAACGGTCCCTATGAGTGTTATGTAAGAAATTAAGAAGGATATAGCATTGGACAGGCTGTAATCAACATCAGATTGAAAGTGGCAGATTAGCGTACATATTGTTCAAACCGCCGAAGATAACAATTGATGCAAAAGTCCATTAACAAAACATTATTGCAGTTGTGGGGTTTGATATCATCTGGGTGTTTTTTTAGATGCTCCATTGGCAAAAGAAACGACCAAAACAACATGGCAATCATATGGGATCATTTACCTTGTACATGAAATAATCACATATGAACTTTAGCCAAACATAAACATTAAGGTATATATATCATATCAACACTAAGGGATTGTTTGGTAACGGCTTAATGGCATGTGTGGCTTAGGCGTTTGGTTGTGGCTTATTCAGTAAGTCAAAAAATATACATACAGATTCAGGCATTTATTATTCATTTATTCCCCTTCTAACCATCCCCTTCTTTCATCTTCACCCCTCTCATTCTTGCCTTCTCGGTGGAAAACAAATTAGAAGTGAACAACACCCCTATCCCTCTTGTTTGATCTGCTGTTGATCCAGCAGATGCCACCATGTGTCCCCTTCACTTCCTTCGCTCCCTCCCCATAGACATCAGAACAGCACCCCTCTTCCCTCCCCCACACCTGCAAACCTGGTGCGCTGATCTCCCCAACTGTTGGAAATGGAATTGGTTCTAATAGAACAACCTGAGATTTGAGATTGGAAATTACTGGTGATTTATTGAGTTTCTAACGGTGATGTACTGGTTTAAGTCTGGTTATGATTTGCTGCAGGCATCCTTTTCTGCCTTTGGTGGTGACCACCGTGCTTCCAAGTGGGATTATTATTTGCCACAGATTTTTTGAATTGGTTGGGGTTTCATTTTACCTGGTTATGGATCATGTTACCTCTGTTGTCTTTGGTTTAGTGGTGATTTAGAACAAAGGGGGTGAGTTGTTGCTTTTAATTTTCAGCTGGTTTTGGTCCAAAGGGACTTTTGGGTTGATTTTAGCTTTCTGCAGCCATGGTCGGTTCTTGCATTTTTTGCTGTGCTATGCAGAATTTATGATGTTGTTAGATGCTAATCTGCTGTTGTTTTTTCTGATGAGGACTATTTGGAGTACTATTAATGACTTATTGTTTTGGTAGAGGTCAAAGACGTTTTAGATTTGATAGTTTTTGGTCTTCCCAAGACTTGTTCTGGATAGACGGTTTTGAGGATCAGTGGGTATGCCCACTTCAATTTTGTAATTCTTTAGTTTCTAGTTTTTCCAAGGGGTACCATCCCCTTTATTAACAAAAAGTTTTAATTTTTATGATTCATATTTTTATTTTGTATTATAAATCTAGAAGTATTAATTATAAGCATTACTTATAAAGAAGTGCTACTTATCCCAATGTTATTAATAAAGTTTTAAATAATGGGATGTTTTTCATGTTGTTGAAGGTTCAATTGAATGTTTATCATTCAAAGTCAATATTTCGGCATTTTTGTGATGCAGTTATCATAATCAGTCTTTAATATATACTAGGGGTAAAATAGTCAATTCTTATATTCAGATTGTTTATTCAGCACGACAACCAAACATCAAGTTATCTTAAAGCATACAGACAACTTAATCCATACAAGTCTCGATGAAAAACCAACCGAACGGCCCCTAAGATATAATCACAAAAAGAACAAGGAAAATCGAATTACATACTTAACAAAGCAGAAGAAGAATAGAAAAGTCATAAGACTCACAGAGGAAACAAATAGAAAACTCTTAAATTCACCCAGTGACACAAAACCCTAATTTCACCTAGTGACACAAAAACCCTAATTTCAATTGATAAACCTCCTGCCTGATTATTAACTGATACCAAAAAACAGTGTAGAAATTGTATTAGCGGTTATTCAAATATCTTCTCACCAAAATAAAATGCATCTATTCGATGCACTAAATGGAATACAACAAATTATGAATCTATTTATATGAATTTCATGCTTTAAAACTGCCCCGAACAACAAAAATGGCAATGTAACAAATTATGAAAGAGTATAAATAAATCTGTTGTATTCAAAATGTAATTCCCTATTCCAATCTATGACAACTATATCCCCAAGTAACAAATTCCGCCATGTATGCTATGAATGAGATACTGCCGCAAGCAACAAAAAGCAATACCATGAGGCGTACCTTTCCTAAGCTGGTGAAGCGGGAAATTCGAGAAACAACCGAATTCAATCCGCCAGTCCACGCAATTGATTGAATTCTGAGGCAGGGCAAAAAGATCTGGACTTCTTCTCGCATCAACTTTCTGTATCATTCCAATTTAACGGATGTCTCCGAAAGGAGGAAGTCGAATGCCACGTTGAAGTATAGAAGGTAGTTGACGCACCATCCGTCATAATTGTTAGCGGATTAACGATTCTAACGGGAGTTACAATTTAGGGGTACAATTTAGGGGTACAATTTAGGGGTGTTTGGGATTGCTTAAAAAAATAATTTATTGACTTATTTGGTTATTTCGATATGACACCGGTAATAAGCACTTTTGAGTGTTTGGATAAACAACTTATACCGGTGCCAAACCAGTAATAATGAGTTTTTGAAGAAGTTAGACCCTTCTAAACTATAATAAGTTGATAAGTGCTTTTGTAAAAAAACATAAGTTGTTTCAAATAAGCAATCACAAACACCCCCTTATTCTATCATCTATATAGCGATTCTAACGAGAGTTACAACTTATTATATCCTCTTTGAAGATGTATTTGAAAGTTTCGAAGTCATCCTAAATGCTAGGAAGGCTGACTCCTTAATATTTTGAATAGTGTTAAAATATGTCTCTTTATCAATCTTGACCAACTTAACCCCTTTGTCTTTATTTTAACAGAGTGTTAACAAGTTGGGGTAGAAAGTGTTAAATATAAAAAGTCTTGCTGTACAAATAGAAGAGGGACTGCGTCTCACTTCTTGGAATATTCAGAAGGTAGCAGAGTCTGATCTAAGTTCTTCAAGGACCAAAGTTGCATTTTCTAAAAGATATAAAAGCCTTGTCTTTTGGAGAACCGGCTCATATTCACGCGTTCTATTTTCTCAAGAGCTCTCATTTAGCTCTCGTCATTCTCTCTCACTATTTTCTTCTTCTCTCTAAATCTTTTCTTTGTATATGACATCATGTTGTTCTTATGAAGTTTAGATTTAGTTAAATAGATAGTTTTGTAATATGTATACTCGGTTTTCTTATTTATATGATTGAAATAAGATGTTTTCAAATATGTTTAGTTTTAACATGGTATTAGAGCATTCAAGTTCGTTTTTAAAAATCTTTTTGGTTTATTCATTTATGTTTTATTGAAATCGAGTATATGAATGGTTAGAGTTTTCTCAGTTTACGAGCATTCAGGTTCATTTTCTTGAAAATCTTTTTGGTTGTGTTCCTTTCTGTTCTATTGAAATCAAATATATGAATGGTTAGGGTTTTCTTGGTTTACGAGCTCGTAAGATCTCGACTACCGGTTTCCCACCGTGATATTTGATCCTCGTCTCTGTTTCTTTGTTAGGTTTGAATGATAAATGATCGAATGGGTTGTGTGCCTTGCTAGATCTCTCTGATCTGTTGTCGTCCCCATTTCAAGATATTCTTCTTGTTTGTTTTTCCAAATCTGTGTAGTTCTGGTTGTTAGCTAGAGTGAATGATATATGATCGATTGGGTAGTGTACCTTGTTAGATCTTACTGATCTACTGTGGTCCCCTTTTCCAGATTCTCTTTTCCTTTATTGTTGGTTCCAGACCTATGTGTACATGTCCTTCCAGATATCTGTCCTTGTTCCAGATCTGTTAGTGCGTGTCCTTATTTGGTTCAGTTTATTTCTGACTCCTGTTTTTTTTTTTTTTTTGCTTGGATCTGTTTGTACATGTTCTTCCATATCTGTTTGTACCTGTCATTATCTGGTTCAGTTTATTTCTGACTCCTGTTTTTTGTTTGCTTGGATCTGTTTGTACACGTTCTTCCAGATTTGTGTCCTTATTCCAGATCTGTTTGTACCTGTCATTATCTGGTTCAATTTATTTCTGAATCATGTTTCTGTTTGCTTGGATATGATGGTTGTTTTTCTTTCTTGACAAGATTTGTGTCCTTCTGAATCTGGCTTGTATCTTGTTCTTAATATATGTTAGTTTGTTCAGGTGTATCTTGGATCCTTTATTCAGGAACCTCGTTTCCTTTTAGCTAAAGTTAAAAGGCCGTTGTGGTAAGTTGTTGTTGCTGGTTGTAGGTGGCTCTTGTCTCTTCTTCTTTTAACAATTGTTAAAAGTGTTTGTGGTAAGGCTTGTGGTATTTCTTTGTTTCTCTCTTCTGTGTGCTCTCCTTTATTCTTCTTCTCTTGCTTCTTGATTGGAATCTGAATAGTTAGCTTGACCTAGCACGATTCAATGTTTTAGGAATCCTGCTTATCTCTATTCAGTTTCTTTGTTTGTGTGTTTTTTATGGCTTCTCCACCAGTTGAACCTGAAAGTCCAATGGAATCCAAAGTCACAAAATTAGACTTTGGAGATCCACTGTATTTGCACCCCAGTGACACTAGTGGAGGCTCTCTTTTGTCTTTCAAGTTAAGTGGGACGGATAATTACAGAGTTTGGTCATATGCCATGATATTAGCCTTGGAAACTAAAAATAAAACTGGTTTTATTAATGGATCATGTCCGCCTCTTATAAACGATCTTGTCTTAGAAAAAGACAATGGGATCGATGCAACTTTGTGGTTCTTTCATGGATCTTAAGCTCCATAACTGAGGATTTGTTCCTAGGATAGGTTTTTTTAAAAGAATCCTCCCAAGTGTGAGAGGAATTAAAAGAAACGTATGACAAGGTCGATGGTTCAGTTACCTTTAATCTTTACCATAAAATTAATTCCTTAAGTCAAAACGGCACTTCTGTTTCTAAATACTATCATAAGCTAATTTGATATTCTTGTAAAACTACCGTCCTGTACTTGTAAGGCTTCTCGTGACTTTCTGGAACATAGTCAACTAATTAAACTCATGCAATTTCTTACGGAATTGGATGATGTTTACCAACCTATTAGAATCCTAACAGTAAGGTTTATTTCCCTTCTGGAACATAGTCAACTGGTAGTCAGGAAGGTGGGCTGTATTTTTTTTTATCAGAATCCTAACAGTAAGGTTTATTTCCCTTCTGGTAACAGTTTTATGGTATGTTTCGTTTTCAGTCAGTTATGGCACAGCCGCCTTGGTCACGCAGCTAACCAAGTGCTTCAGGTTCTGAAAGATAGGCTTAACATTGGTGGTGAAGGTAGTGGCCCATGTGAGGTTTACCATAAGGCAAAACAGACACATGAAAAATTTGATGCTAGCACGCACAAGTCCAGAAGTCTTGGTGAACTTGTTCACTTAGATGTATGGGGCCCATATCATGTGCAAAGTAGGGAATGCTACAAATATTTTTTAACTGTTGTTGATGATTTTACATGTGCCGTTTGGGTCTATCATTTAAAAGGAAAATATGAGGTCTGTGAATACATTGAAAGTTTCTGTAATCTTCTTCACACTTAATTTGGAAAGCCTGTCAAAAAATTTAGAAGTGATAATGGGACTGAGTTTATGAATCACAAATTAAGTGAGTTTTTTGAGTCAAAAGAAATTATTCATCAAACCTCTTGTAGATATACACCTCAACAAAATGGGGTTGTGGAACGTAAACACCAACATTTAGGGGCCATTTACCGAACGCTTACTCGGGTAAGCTACCAAGTTACGTTACCTTATCGGATGAATATGGTAAGGACCAAGAATCTTACCCGATAAGAGCCAAACAAGGATCGAAAGTCTTACCCGGTAAGTGAAAGTGACAGCTCTTACCACGGTTAGTGCTTACCAGGTAAATTGTTGCATACGATGTTGTTTTCGTGGACTAAAATCTTACCCGGTAAGTAAGAAATAGTGTTGAATTTCACGGGTAAGTGATTAGGTAAACGACCCCTAAACTTACTTAACGTGGCTAGAGTTTTTTATGTTTCAGGGTGGAGTTCCGCTCAATATGTGGAGTGAATGTATCTTAACTTTCATATATCTAATAAATCGAACTCCAACTTCTTTTTTTAAATGGTAAAAGTCCCTATGATCTTGTGTATGGCTTTGACCCGGTCCTCACTCATCTTAGAAGTTTTTGGGTGTCTCTGTTTTGCTCATACACCCAACATCACGGATAAATTTTCCCCTAAATCTGAAAAGTGTGTTATGTTGGGTTATGCAAACTCAAAAAAGGGCTCCAGGCTTTACAGTCTGGATTCCAAAAGAATTATTCTTTATAAGGATGTGAAATTTTATGAAAATGTTTTTCCTTTTAAGATGAGTATGGACAAGACTGATGAAGTCGATATTGGTGGTATAAACAATCTTAATTTCTTTGATCCTATGACTAATTCTTCTGATGATCTTGATGTTTTGGCACCCAATTATGAGAATAATTGTGAAGACGCGCGTACCGTTCTGATACACGCGACCCCTCAAAATTCCATCAAATTGTGGATGAGAACGTGCTATTTTCTTCATCATTGCACAACTTTTGAGTCGTATTTTCCTCTCATCTGTTTCCATTTCTCTCTCCTCCTACCTATAAGTATGAGACTTCTCCTCCCATTTTTACCTTACGCTTTCAAATACTTTTGTCGAACCTCTACCTCAAAATCTTTTGCAAGCAAGAACTAAAGAACTCTCAAAACCTTTCAACCTTCTTCTTCTAATACTCACAGGTTGATAACACTTCTTTCGTTTTGATATGTTCTTCTTCTAAGAAACTCATGTTAGGTTATTTAAGATCTTGTTCTCTTAAATAACTAACATAAAGATTGTTAACATATTCTTATACTTGGTTATAATCTAAAGTTTCTATACACTTACTCTTCTTGAAAAACCATAATATTTTCTTTGTGGATTTTTCAAAAGAAGTTTTATTGTTTTTAAACTTAATAGTTTACATCTATATCTTGGATTTCTAACAGATCTGTTATTCCTTATGTTTTTTTATTAATAACAGAAATGTCTGTCAAGAACGTGAACTTCTCCATTGACGATGTGTCTTTTAAGCCCAACAATCATGTGGCGCTGTTAGACATTCTGACCAACAAGTCTTACTACGAGGAAACTGCTATATTCCTTAAGAACTCTCCTATCATTTACCCTTATTCATCTACGTTCTTCAAATTTTATGCACGTCCAATTTCTAAGATATTACAAAATTTTCACCAAATAATCTTGTCCATTGATTAAACATATTAATAGTTGGGATTGATTAATAGTTTTGTATTATTTTATGAGTTAACAAATGACTGGGCCTCTAAAGATGTATGGAGGATTATGCGAGAAACAAATTAATATACAAGAAGGAGAGAAGGAATATGAACCACATAACTTATTTAATAAATAAATTAAATAAACATTATTAATTTAAACTAAAATATTATTGTCATTTTATGTATAAGATTATCTATAATTATGGGAATAATTCATAATAAATCGGGATTGAGTTTGTCTTCCACACCAATTTCTAATAAATCAATTTCATCATAAAGATATATTCGTAACAGTTTGCTTATAGGTTTTTATCACATATGATTGATATGATGATCATGATCATTTGCATCAGACAGTAAATTGATCTATCTTCCTTGAAACAAGTTAATGTTCTAAAAGGGATCTACTCTATTAAGGTGCAAAAAGGATTCTTAATCTAAATTGCATACCAATATAGAAATTTTCATGAGCTCTGCTAAATAAGAGAAACTTAGTGGTTGAATTCTCAACCCTGTGGACACCGAAAACTGGGGAAATACTCCTAGTGATGGATCTTGACCGGAAAACCAACTCAATGCTCTTGAACCAGGGGATACAACAATATGCACGCAAAGAGAAGTTAACTTGTTGAACATGTCACACAATTACATAAGGAGATATAACATTAAATTGTAAGATATATTTCAATTCTGGTACTATAGGGGAAGTAGTGATGATGAGGACACCAATGAAATTTTTTTCTCAAAGTAGTGATAATGAGGACAACAAAGACATCTGTGTAGTTGAAAAGAATGTAACAATAGCAACAAAATAAGATGCAGATTAAATTGAATAGACATTCGCAAAATCGATCATATTTGATTCTTATTGCACCATCGTACTCTCCAACAAAAGCCACTTGCAGAATCCCTTCTGATCCTTAAGAACACTACCTTCAAGTTCTGAAGATTGGAATAAAAGATCTTCAAACCAGCAATGCACTCTCAGTAACATGGCATTGAAATAGAAACAAAGATAACAATATTAACAAATATCATTTATAGTGTCACTATCACATGATTGAAAAATGAAGGATTTTTCTAATGCCTCCTTTGAGCTACATATAATTGTTCTCATTTAGTTAATTAACACCTAAAGAGTAGCTTAAAGCAATCACATGGTAGAGAAGTATTTCTACAAAAAAAAAAAAAATAGAACAACCATTGAAAGATAATGATGCAATCATTCAATGTGACCTCTTCTATAATGCACTTATCAATCAGACCAACCTTCACAGGTAATAGGTTATCACCTTTGTGAGGCTAGGATGTCAAATGAAATAACTTTTTCTACTGAAATCATTTCCTTAACATCTATAGGTACTAACCGCACAAGAACATGATCTCTGGAAGCTCTTCCCTAAGTAACTAATGTATACTTGGAGCCATATAAGTAGATAAACAAAAATTCCCAGACATATACTTACCAAGACCTATAACTGCGTCTTGAAGAATAGCCACCATAGCATCGATATATGTCGCCACTATTGCATCCATCAAAGCAATTCAACATATATTCAACATGTTAGAGATAAAGTACTAGTTAATTGTTGATCAAATATATCTCTATTCTGTTTATTAATTTGGATTATTTAACATGATCGCATCTTAAGTAAGAAAAAATACTATGAAAAAACAAAAAAAATGTTGAAGACATCATGATACATCATCAAATATTTAGACGACCATTCCACAAGCAAAGCAATAAAAAAATGAAAATTGTAATAAAGATTATGGGAGAATGTGAGTCCCTAAATGACTGATCAATCTTCGTTATAGCTTCATAACAATGGCAGATTAGGATATAGCATTCAAGATCATCAAGAACATTGAGAGAGAAAGTCAATCTCTATATTTCTAGTCAAACCTCTCTTTACGTAATGTATATTACAAATAAGCTCTCTTACAACAATTTCAAAGACTAGCTTCCATTTATATGGTCAAACTATTAAAGACAAGTCAAAGTCAAACTCCTATTAGAAAAGTCAAACACGCTGACTTTTACAATTATAGACTATATTTAATTTTCAAGACGAATACAATTAATACTGATTTTTCAGTCCTAACATTCTCCCCCTTTGTATTCAGACTTGAAAGAAAATTCTGCGCTTTGAGTCCTGTTTGAACTTTGAAACAATATGCACAATATGTCTTCTTCAAAAGAAATCTTCAACTTGAAATATTCAAGTAATCAACTGTTGAGAAAAATCTTCTAGCATTCTCCCCCTCGAGGGTAGAATCACAGTGATCTTCTCTTTTAACAATGTAGAACAGATTCAAAAACAATTTTCAGAAACACTGTACAAGATGTGATCTTCAAAGGATCTTCAGAAAACAAGTCTTCAGTAAACATTTGTAAAGATGATCTTCACATTCAACATCTCTCAGTCGTTGTAGCACACAAATAATCTTT
>NC_037530.1:15444156-15447563 GCF_001531365.2 Cynara cardunculus var. scolymus
GTCAAAACCGTTGAAAACAGTTAAAAACTGTTAAAAACAGTCAAAGACAGTTAAAACTGATAAGAAACAGTTTACACGATGCAGAACAATTCAAAAATTCTCAAACAGTTAAAAGACACACAAAACAGATAAACGATGATACAAAAAAATAAAATCTAAACACAAACAAAACACAAAACCAAAAACACAACAAATATAAGCCAAAACAAATATTGAGAATCAAAAACTGATTCTAGCCCAAATCAAACAATAGCAACTCTTTACAATACAGATGTGAAACTAAAAAAAATGTTCTATCTGCTATCGAAATTCTATCCAAAAGTCCACTTGATCCAATCAACCCTCCCTTTATGAACTCGTAATAAAATGAACTTGCTGCTGCTGTTTTTGACAAACTGTGACAGACTGTGATTCACTTTGTCCCACCTGAAAACCACAAACACAAAACAATATATCTACACAAAACAATATATCTGCACAAAACAATCACTGCATGAAATTATTCAACCTACTGCCCAAAATATCCAAACAAAAACAGTTCACAATTCAAGCTAATCACTGTTGCTATCATTCACAAATTACCATTTGTTCAATTTAATCTTTGTTGCTGTTGTAATAAAGAAAATGAAACTGCTTTTCACTCTCTATGCTTAAACCTTTTGCATCTTGGATTGGTGCTGCTCAAATCAACTTCAAGTCTGGCTTTCGGAGTCGTTGAAATGCTGCTACTAAACCTGCTGACAGTTTGTTGCTGTCAAGACAGACTTGAACCCAAATTWGTTTGAGTAAAACTTAACAGCAATGAACCAAAATACAGTAAACTAATGCACTCAAAACAACTTCTCAAATTGTACTCTAAACAGCTCTTAAACAGCTCCTCCAATAACAAACACAGAACCTGTCTTTTTCCAAACACAACAACAATAAGAACCTTTCTCTTTGTCCTACCCAATGTTAAAACAGATGATATTTACAGCTTTGAGTCTAATCCAAAACAGCTGCTGTTTCTCAATGGGATTAGAACATTTGAAAACAAAATCTGTTTATCACAGGTTCTCTTTGATTCGGGTTTGTCCAGCTCGTCTAATTGGAATTGCTTCTTGTGCTCTTCCTATCTTTGCTGCTTCTCAAGCTCAAATCAGTCAAGACTGCACATTAAAGAACTCTTAAACAATCTCTAAACAGCAGTAAACTACATACTACATGATCAAGAAAATATATCACCAAAGTAATAACAAAAGAGACTGTAATAACAAACACAGAACATCAAGCAACAACACTCTAAACAGACTTTAAGCAGTCTCCTTCTTTGCTTAAAATCAAAACAGAACCTTGTTGTTTAGCTGTGTAACTGCTGCTGTTTCAGTCCTGCTGTGTATCTTAAAGAGGCAAAATGAAGTTGTTGTGTCAGTCCACAAATTGCAAAACCAAGACAGTTTACAAAATTAGAACAATGTACCTGTGTAGCTGCTGTCTGGACATTAGTATGATATAACAGTAAGTATGTTTGAAGAAGAACAAACACAGACAAGCAATTCTGTGAAGAAACTGAAAACAACTATTCTGTGAATTCTTGTTCCAGTCCTAAGCAATTCACACAAACTAAACCTGCTTAAAACAGTTCACGCATGAAACATAATCCATTTACTGCTTGATCTTTGATCTTAAACCAAATAAACTTGCACCAATTCCCTGTGTGTTTTAGCCTTAACCTTGAAATCGAAAAATGATCACTGATCTGAGCGATTTACCAGATTAGATAGAAACAGTGAGCAAACGATTTAGACAGAACAACAACCTGCAAACTGTTTCAAATAGGCCAATATAATTTCAACAACACAGAACCTGTTGATGTGCAATTTAACAAGCGAATTTGAAATCAGTGGTAAGCGATAAACACTAAACCGACTAGTTAGGTTTACACAATAAAAACTAAGCCAAAACCTTAATCGTTCACAAGTCCGCTCAAAACAACCTTAAATCAACCAAGTATATGGTCACTAATACGATCAAAGGTTAAATGAATCCGTTCAAATATCCGGTCACCACTATTATTAAATCGATTGAGTGAAACTTACCTTGTTTTGAACGATTTAGACTCCGATCAAGATGATTGTGTGATTAAGAATACGGTGAGATTGATTGAGCGGTTTAATAAACCGGACAGGACACTTCGATGTAAAAAAAATTGCTAAGTCTTAAACCGTTCAAGATGTGAACGGACAACTCTCCGCTCAAGCAATGAAGCTCCAATACAATCACTTATCCGATCATGAGATGATCGGTTTACATGAACACCAGACAAGAGGTGTTCGATTTATGTATAAACCGCTCAAAGATGGTGAGATTGAAAACTTACTTGAGCAATTTAAGAATCCGGTTGCTTATCCGATTGACGAACAAAATGAACAAGATTTCTGCAGAGAACAAGATGAACAAGGCTAGAATCCTATTGATGCTTCTGCGGTCAAGGTTTCTGCGGAGTATATGTTAATCCGCTCAAGCTTTGCACGAATCCTCTACGATGAATCAACTGGTGAACAATCCGGTTGCTTATCCGCTCAAAGAGTGTTCGATTTAGAAAGAAGAACAAGGAAGCTGAGTCTGTGTTTTGATCGGTTTAGACTTTTGGGCCATGAAGATGGGCTTAAAGAAATTTGGCCGGTTTAACAAAAAAATAAGAGACTCAAAATTAAAAACAGATCAAAACCTATCAAAAACACAAAAACAGAAAAACTTTTTAAAAAAATGGATCAAAAACACTGGTTTTAAAAAAAAATTCAAGAACATGAAAAAAATTTAAAAACACAAAATCCGATTAAATCTTGATTTAATGTAACGTCCCAGCCCACACATTGCATGTAATACATATTTCATACCAAAGAAATACATATTCATATACATTCAGGTCCACTTGTACAAGAAATCTACTATGACCAAACACAAGGTCCAAAAATTCCAAATACAATCTTGTACTAATCATCAGAGCTACGCATCAAAAGCAAATCTTCATCCAAAATGCATGTAAGAATAGTACTAAATCTTTTCCTTTCCTTTACCTTCCACACTTCCTGCAATACATATTTTAAAATCACAAAACGAGGGTTAGACTGTAAAGTCTAGTGAGATACCCTAGTCATGTCATTGCARGGTGAAGGATCACCAAAACCTTTACAAAATCAAGTATTCATATAAATAACAAATATATGATTCCATAATACCAAAATACCAAGTCATTTCTCAAATTCAAGCTATCACTTAGCTTATTAATTCTCATATCTTTTGAACCAATCAGGTTCCATACAATGCCACTTTTAAAAGCCTTTTTCTCAATAACGAGGTTTAACAAAGTTTCAGGCCAAAACAGTTCTTTTCTCCACAATAACATCCAATCTATGATTTCCAAA
>NC_037530.1:15447918-15448346 GCF_001531365.2 Cynara cardunculus var. scolymus
ACACCTCTCCTTGATATGCCACCCTTATAACAAATGGACACCTCTCCTTGATATGCCACCCTTATAACAAATGGACACCTCTCCTTGATACGCCACCCTTATTTCTTCAAAACATTTATAAAATAATTCCAAATAGACCGCAGCCATTTGAATAATTTTTAGATCAAAATCATTTATATCAAAACTTCATTTTTTTTAATAAAATAACAATTTTTGTCCAATCACAAAGATTTATTTCAAATTCTATCAACAAATCCGGTCAATCAAATCCGGTCAACAATCATCCGGATAACAAGTCCGGTCAACCAAATCCGGTCAACAATCATCCGGATAACAAGTCCGGTCAACCAAATCCGGTCAACACTCATCCGTATTAACACTTGGTACAAAAATCCATTTTGTTGTCCGGATATCTAATCCGGTCAACA
>NC_037530.1:15448727-15457669 GCF_001531365.2 Cynara cardunculus var. scolymus
TCTCAAAAATCCTCTCAATTCTTCTAAAGAAAAATAGGAAAAAAAACACATGAATGGGGTAAACCCCCCCCCCCTATATACCTACAAAAAAAATGGGGAAGGTCGGCTACCGCCTCTCCCCCCCCCCCCCCCAAACACACATATGCATGCATACCTACACACACACCTTGCATATTCATGCATTTTCACATTAACATATATATATATATATATATGTTCTTTAAACATATATATATATATATATATCCAAATATCAATTTACATACCGGCATGTAACAAATTATCATGCTATCACGAAAATCATTTAGTCAAATATTCACGTATAAATTTACCTTGGGTAATAACTAGGATCTGGTTATTACATTTAAAAAGATCAAATCACAAAAGTTTGTGAATAACAAAGATTCACAATTCAATTTCGAGCATTTTGATCCTGTTTTTAACACAAAAACACAAGATTTTAAGAAAAAATCGGATCAAAATCTAAAAAAAAATGAAGAACACGAAGAACAAAAAAAAATTCAGAGAGAAAAAAAATTCACTTATCTCAGATTTCTTCATCTGATTTCTTGCACACTTGCTTTGATACCAAATGTGAGTCCCTAAATCACTGATCAATCTTCATTATAGCTTCATAACAATGGCAGATTAGGATATAGCATTCAAGATCATCAAGAACATTGAGAGAGAAAGTCAATCTCTATATTTCTAGTCAAACCTCTCTTAACGTAATGTATATTACAAATAAGCTCTCCTACAACAATTTCAAAGACTAGCTTCTATTTATATGGTCAAACTATTAAAGACAAGTCAAAGTCAAACTCCTATAAGAAAAGTCAAACACGCTGACTTTTACAATTATAGACAATATTTAACTTTCAAGACGAATACAATTAATACTGATTTTCAGTCCTAACAGAGAAAGATGAAGAAAAACACAAAATTAAGACAAAAACTTCATTTACGTGAATGTAGGAATAAACGAACATGATTAGGGTTATAAACTCATATACAACAAAAAAGATAATGGAACAAGACAACAAAAATCATGAGTTGACTGCACAAATAAGTAATATGACACTTACCTGTAGGCTATCATCGCTTCCATTCCATCAATAGATGGCAAGTTCTGATATGCACTCTTCACATCTAGTGCCACATGAAAATATGGAAGAACTGATACAAAAGTAGACATTATGCAGTGCCTTCTCTTTACAAAAGATATGTCACAGCGGTAAAATTACTTGTAAGAATGCGTTCTTGAATAAAATGCAACCTAAACCATATTATTAACGCTAAAAGGCAGCCAAGAACTTTGGTAATTAGTCTGCCATTATAAAATGCATTGCCTCTTCATCTACTCTCAAACAAAATCTATAAATGCCTCTTCATATACTCTCAAATAAAATTTATAAATTCCTTCCAGGTGATTTAATAATGACAAGAAAGATGAATTGAATAATAATTTGCTATGCATCCTTTGATTATACAAGGCCCTATATAGAGGGTATTTACAAGAGATAAAGGAAAACCGAATCAAGGAAATCAAGAAAAATATACATAAAAGATAACAGTTAAGACGATAACTATATCCCGTAATTATAGAAACTATATTCCATAATTATAGAAAACTATATCCCATAATTTTCGGGATTCCTCCTAACCTATAACACGTACACTTCGACACTCGCCCTCAAGTTGAGGAATAAATGTCCCCAGCATGGAAATAAGATCATGACAACTTGAACAGTTTAGTTCTTTTGTTAGAACATCAACTAGTAGACTCTTTAAAGGCACAAAGTACATGCACATTAATCCTCCTTCCAGTTTCTCTGTAATGAAATGTCGATCGATTTCAATATGCTTTGTCCTTTCACGTTGAATGGGATTATAAGCAATATTGATAGCAGACTTCTTGTCGCAATAGAGCAATATTGATAGGAGCTTCCCAATTGATCTGCAAATCATTCATAATGATCTTCAACCATAATAACTCACATAATCTATGGGCAACAACCCTAATCTTTGATTATGCAGATGACGTTGCCACCATATTATGTTTCTTGCTTCTCCATGTCACTAGATTACCTCCAAGGAAAATTTAATATCCTAAGGTCGATTTATAATCCAATTTAGAAACAACGTAATCAACATCAATGTAGGCTTCGAGACTAAGAGTTTCATTCTTCTTAAACATAATACCCTTCCCTAGATTACTTTTCAAGTAATGCAGTATGTTGTAGGCTGATTGAAGATGAGGCTCTCTTGGATCATGCATGAACTGACTAATTACATTTATCAAGTAGGCTATATATGGCCGAGTGCGAGCAAGATATATCAGTCTGCCCACCAGCCTCCTAGTACATTTTCTTATCAAATGTCGGTGCTTCTTTAGTTTCACCCAACTTATGGTTATGGTCAATTAGTGTAGATATCGACTTACAACCATCCCAACAAAAGGATCGCTTGACAAAGGGGGGACGGGTAAAGTTGCAGGCCCAAAAACTTCAACCCTTCCTTCTAAATAGGGGTCCCCAGGATACCTCATCTTGTCATTTCGTCCTTGCCTCTTCCCTATTTTACCCCAGTAAATCAATCACGTACTTCTGTGGAGATATGAAGATCCCTTGCTTGGAGTATGCCACCTCAATTCCTATGAAGTATTTAAGTCTTCCTAGTTTTTTTTATCTTGAATTGTTTCATTTACCTTTCCTTTAATTCCATCTTTCCCCTATTATCATTTCCTGTAACTATAATGTCATCCACATAGAAAAAATCAGTTACTCTCCATATAGAAGAGTGCTTAATGAAGAGAGTGCGATCCCCTTGACTTTGTTTATACCCAGAATCCTTCATGACTTATGCAAATCTCCCAAACCACACACTAGGATATTGTTTCAATCTGTAAAGTGTTTTTCTTAGCTTGCACGCCTTATTACCATGTCAATATTGAAACCTGGGAGAATACTCATGTATATTTCTTCATGTAAATCACCATTAAAAAAGGCATTTTGTACATCCTACTACAAAATTTTCCTTCCTAGGTTAGCAATGGCCAAAGCTCCATATCATCTGACACCTTCTGAATTAAGTTTGTTCTTAACGTAATGGCCTTAATTGTTCCACTCTTTTTCTTCCGGTTAAGCGTGTTAGCCACCATGTTTGCCTTTACAGGGTGATAAAGGATTTCACAATCATAATCATTCATCAGTTCAATTCATCATCTTTGTCGCATATTTAGTTCCTTCTGATTAAACATATGCTGAAGAATTTTATGATCAGTGAAAATCTAACATTTAGTCCCCAACAAATAATGACTCCAAATTTTCAATGCAAGAACGACGACCGCAAGCTCCATGTCATGCGTTGGATATTGTTTCTCGTGATCTTTTAACTGTCTGGAAGCGTATGCAATAACCTACCCTCTTTGCATCAATACACACCCCAAACCCAGTTTTGAAGCATCACTATATGTTACAAATTCTTTAGACCCATTAGGTAACGATAATATCAGAGCACTATATAGACTGTCTTTCAATGACTGGAAAGATTTACTCTAGTCCTCTCCCCATTCATACTTAACATTTTTCCTTGTCAGCTTGGTCAAAGGTTCATCAATACGTGAGAGTCTTGAATAAATTTCTGATAATACCCTGCCAGACCCAAGAAACTACGAATCTCAATAGGGATTCTCAGTACTTCCCATTTCTCAATAGCCTCAATATTTGCAAGGTCTACTTTACCCCTGTATCAGAAACAATATGACTTAAAAATTGAACTTCCCTCAACTATAACTTACACTTGGACAACTTGGCATATAATTTCTCTTTCTTCAAAAGTTTGAGAATTAAACGAAGATGTTCGACATTCTTTGCTTCTGATCTTGAGTATATAAGAATATCATCGATATATACAGTAACAAGTTTATTAAGATATTCATTACATACCCGACTCATTTAAATCCATAAACGTCGCTGGAGCATTTGTTAGACCGAACGGCATGACCAGAAACTCATGATGTTCGTATCTTGTTCATAATGCAGGTTTGGCAATATTCATCTCCGACTTTCAACTTATGATACACTGCAAATCGATCTTGGAGAAATAACTTTCCCCAACCAGTTGATCAAAAAAATCATTGATTCTTGGCAAAGGATATTTATGCTTTATCGCCGGCTTATTTAGTTCTTTTAATCAATACACATCCTCATTGTCCCGTCTTTCTTTTTAACAAATAACACTGGAGCACCCCAAGGAGAAGTACTCAGTCTTATGAAGCGCTTATCAAGTAATTCTTTCAATTGGTTCATAAACTCTTTTTATTTAGAAGGTGACAGACGATATGGAGCTTTGGCCACTGGTTCTACCCCAGGCGTTAACTCAATTTTGAACTCCACAGATCGATCCGTTGGTAAACTAGTCAAATCATCTGGAAATACCTTGAGGGTATTCACAGACAATAGGAATAGACTTTTGTTTACCTTTTTCTTTCTTTAATCGACCACTTAAGTTAGAAAAACTTAATACCCTTTCTATAAACACTTTCTGGCTTTCATGATAGATATCAGGCTGTGGTGATGATCCCACCAATCATGATAAATCAAACTCAGCCCTTTCCCCGGTAAATTAAAATTGATCATCCTTTTGTTGCACATAATACTGTCTTAATTCTCTGCTAACCAATACATACCCACTACTACATCAAAGTCCCTCATCGACATTGGGAACAAATGAATCGGTAACCCATACCTCTCAATCTCAATTTGACCTTTATCAAATACATGGGTAACAGATACTTGACTATATTAGCAATATCAATTACTAAAGCATAGTCAAGAGGGACAAAATTCACGTATAGACACCCAACAAATAAAGGTGATATAAATGAATAATTAGCACCAGAGTCAAATAGCACATTGGCATATACGAAGTTAATAAGAAAGATAAATGTTACCACATCGGGGATTTTCTCTACCTTTCCCTTTGACATATGAAAAGACCTTCCCCTCGCCCTATCTGATTCACCTCTCCTGATGTTGACTCCCCCACACGTACTCGGAGTATTTCCACCCAAAGTCAATCTTGGGGTCTTTAACTGACGACAGTCTAATTTTATGTGGTCACGAGAATCACACGCATCGTTGAGGCATCTGAAAATCTCGAGAGATATGCCCCAACTTTCCACACTGAAAATAAACTTTTTGATTCATATTGCAATCACCTTGGTGGAGACAGTGACATTTCTGACTTGGTCTTTCATGTGTCGGACGATTTTCTGTTTTTACAAATTTTGGTCTTCTATTCTCAATTGAAGACCCTTTACATTTCCTTTTCTCAACTACCTTCTCCTCTCCCTGACAATTCTTGTCCTTTTCTGTTGTTTCTGCCCAATCTACTATCAATGGAAAACTTGAAGGATTCATTGCAATCACAAACTCTCGTATCGAAGGTTTTAATCCCCAGATATACTCTCGACTTTACGAGATTTTGATGAAATGTAGTGTTCTGCAAATCGAGAGTGTTTGATAAATTTCTCAGTGTACTCCTTTATCGTTTGGTTACCTTATTCTAACTTTAAAAATTCTTCTTCTAATTGTCTTACTGCCATTTTCAGGCAGAACTGCTCCCTGAATAAGTCAATAAATTCCATCCAGGACATTGTTTGCAAAACATTGGGTCTTACCAATGATTCAACATCCCACCAGTATAAGGTATTAGACTTCAGCATTGACATAAAAAATCTGATCCTATCCTCGTAAGAACATTTATTGGTATTGAATATGGATTCTATCTCTCTCAACCAGCACATTGCCTTTACAGGGTCTCTTTCTCCGGAGAATGTTGGGGGTTTACAGGTTAAAAATATTTTGATGTCATCCCCTCTAGTGTTTGTAGATTGGACCCGTGGATTCATTTCAACTCTCTTTGTTTCCACCCTGGCCGGTAATCCCAGAATAGAAGTCAGAGTATTTCTCAACTTGCTCATTTCCTCCGCTAACATATCTCGAGTAACATACTCAGGATGTTGTATTGGTTCTTGATTAACATTTTTCTGAATGGATTCACCCTAATCTAGATGAACTTCATTTTGACTGTTCCCTCCTCTTCCACGTCCCCTACCCCGATCTATCCCTCTAGCCCTGTCCGGTGGTAGATTTGTAGGATTTTTTTTCAGGTGAACTTTCCCTTACATCTGGACTGATGAGGGCAATCCTTTCAGACCTTCTTGAGTGGCTTTCCATCTGTAAATTTTCAAAATTTAATATTCACATAATCACATTCCCCAAATATAATAAAGTATCCAAGTACGAATATGTACCTGTAAACTCATGATTATATTGGTCAGTTGTAATTTGAATTTACCTTACATATCGTTTCTTTTAACCCATCATATTTATTTCAAAGGTTCTACATATGTCAGGGACCCTTTATATGCAAATAATACAGTTTAAGTCTAGGCATCATGCTGAATACCTAAATTTCTTAAACTCAGGCTCTGATACCAAACTTGTCACACCCCATAATAACATTTGCACATAAACATATATTTCTATATATGAAGAAATACAACTTTACATAATTGATCTCAATAACTACAAAAGCTACATTAGAAAATAGCAACCAAATTATTCCATAATGTTTCTATACAAAACTTGTATACATAACAAGTATTCATATACAAAAGATTGCATGTTATCCTAACGTCCCATGAAAGCAAAATAACTCTTCACAATTTCCTTTCCCCTTATCCTCTGGTTGTTTCCCGACCTGTGATGCACATTTTCAAAACACAAAAATGAGTGTTAGACCTTAAGGTCTAATGAGAAATCCCTTGTTTGCTATTACAGGGTGAATAATCACCAAAACACTTTTATAAACTCATATTTTTATAAATAACAAATATACAACATTTTATTGAACCAACCTTTTTTTATCGCATCAAGAAATAAAATAACTCATTTATCGCATCACATATAGATTTGTTGCACCTAAATAAATAAGTCATAAAGTTGTCGCATCCAACAGATGCGATAACAATAACTTGTTGCGTGATACACATACGATAACCAATATTTGTCGCATCTTAAGGATGCAATAACCACCCTTGTCGCATCCAATAGATGCAATAACAGTAACTTTGTCGCATTATATAGATGCAATAAACTCACATATCGCACCACTAAGATGCGATAACCTCAACCTATCAATTTAGCCTATTTTCATTGCATCACACCTACGCGATAAAGTTAAATCTCCTTGCAACATTTAGATGCGATACAAAACCCCATGATCAAAGATCATCACTTTTCCAAAATATGATTATACCACTTTTATCCTAGTATATCCAACTCCTGATTTTTCCACCCTTATTACAAAATTATACCTATCTACTGATGTTGTCATCCTTATTACAAACAGATGAATAAATCATATTCATAACCCGAGAATTTATGTTGTCATAAATATATAAACAGTTTCAAACTCGCCACATATAGAACCATATGTTTCTGTAAGAACACTGTAGAATAGATGCTTATAAATTAAAATTCACCTTATGCTCACCGATATGAAATAAACAACAAATAGTTATTCAGATAAAAAATTCACATAATTCAACTTCTTTCTTTCTCTTCTTTTGGTTTCTCTCTTACACACATGGAAAACTGGTTTCTTTTTCCTCCCACAACCCAATGAGATAAAAATAATTATCTCATCAAAATACACAACTAAAGATAAGGTGGTGATAAAGTTTTAAGACATTTTAATCCCATTAATCAAATTAGCCCCCATAACTTACCACCAATATTCAAAACTACCCCGAACTTTTTTACCGATTAACCCGGCTATCACAGTGTATGTATGTATGTATAGGCCGAGGATCGTGTGAGAAAGAGAGTTAAGATGAGAAACATAAGAAAGAATATGGACCCTTGATCACCTTTAATCTCAAACTCACCTACGAATTACGCTTGTTGCGGGGATCGATCTGGTGCATCTTGGTGCATCTCATCCTAATGTGCACCCTAAGATAGAGATCTATTCTTATGTTTCTTACCTTAACTATTTTTCTCATCAAAACCCAACCATATATATATATATATATATATATATATATATTAAATATCACGTCAGAAGTTTAATATTTTGCGAAAAGACGAGAAGTTTCAATATCATATATATGATTACACTCATTTTGGGTGTGTTTAATCATATATGATTAAGTGTCTATATGTTGTCAATGTAACACATGTTTAATTATATATGATTTAACTTGTGTATCATGCGTGTAATCATATATGATATTGAAACTTCTTATCTTTTTGCAAAATGTTTAACTTCTCGTTTGAATCTGCCTATATACATATATATATATATATATATATAGTCAAAGGTTATTTTGAGAAGTGAAAATATTTGAGAAGTAAAGAAGTGATCATAGCCCGTCACACGGTCAAGATCGGATTTGACTGGTCAATGGTTGTGACTTTGACTGGTTAATAATTACGGCTTTGACTGGTCAAAAATTGTGGTTATACGAAAAATAGAGAGAGTAGTTTCATGACTTTAACAAATAGACAGCAAATGGGTTCATATATGAACTTATGTGATTCACATATGAACCCGTGTGATTCACATATGAACTAATTAACTAATTTATATATGAATCAGTCAAATAGTTCACATGTGAGCTAATTTACGGGTTCACATACGAACATATAGTTCATATGTGTATCATATAGGTTCACATATATTTTCCATCTAATTGTAAAAGTTGCGAAACTTCTCATCTATCTTCCACATACCAATGCGAGGAATTATCTGGTGCTTCACAGTCAAAGACGCAAATGTTGACCAAATGAAGGCTAGGATTATTTCTCAAATATTTATCACTTCTCAAATGAACCTTTATATATATATATATATATATATATATATATATA
>NC_037530.1:15459294-15460534 GCF_001531365.2 Cynara cardunculus var. scolymus
TATATATATATATATATATATATATAGAGAGAGAGAGAGAGAGAGAGAGAGTTGGGTTTATACAGAATGATATTTATTTAAGAAAATAAAGGAATGATAGAATCACATGTGATTTTACAATAACATCACGTACAAAATCACATTTGATTAACGTGACTGTGTCATGCGACCACAGAGTTGCCCGTACATCTTTTTGACCGTTTATGTAAAATCACATGTGATTTTACATGTAATATAGTTACTCTCTTTGTTTTTTTTTTAAATAGGTATTATTTTTGGGCCCTCGACATCTCATAGATGTTATGAAAAAGTAAAAAGTGAGCGAAGATTCCCTTTTCTTTATAAAGTGGTAACCATACTTTATTTTGCCCATAACATGTGGAAAATACACAAAACATTCACCTCCCCTTGTTCATTTTCTTCTTTAAAAGGATAAAACAATAACAATAGTTTCTACTCTCATAACAAATGATGGAAGTCGTACACAAAATTCAAAACATTTCTAATGACCGTAACTTTAACTTTTTTTTTTCTTTATAATTCCATAATAAGTTATAGATATGGAAGACATTTGATAAAATTCTAAATTTATGACTGGATGTAACTTTGAAACGAAATCGATCGTAACCCGGTTCTAATCTAGCATGTTATTTGGCTAATTTATTGATTTTTTAGTTAATAATTATATTAACATTTCAATTTGAGACTAACATTTTCGATCGATTAAGCAACCATGACATGTTTTTAATTTAAAGACGGTTTCAAGATATTGTCGTCCATGTTGAAGTATTCGACTGAACATTAATTGTTATTAAAAAAGAAAAGAAATATCGATTAAATAACTAAAACCAATCAACATCCATAATTATCAACCGTATAATTAATAAGATATATGTAACCCTTTTATAAATAAAAATAAAAAATTAGAATTACACACTACGCTTGTTCAATATGTAAAGTGTCATTAAACCAAATTTGGCATTTGATTGGTCATTAGAGGTTTGCAAAGTTAACACTGATTTTTTAGTTAACTAATGATTGCCATATATATATATATTTATATACGGAAGCATTCAAATAAAAACCACTTAATTTGTAAAAACCGTGAAAATCTCATTCAACTAATCATAATTTTTCATTTTGTTCATTTTTTTTGTAATTATGAGAGGTTGATTAACCATTTTTATTGTGGAGGGGGTTAATCATAGATATTATAATCTTTATTATTTTAATTTTAGAG
>NC_037530.1:15462231-15463505 GCF_001531365.2 Cynara cardunculus var. scolymus
GTTGATTAATCATTTTTATTGTGGAGGGTGTTAATCATAGATATTATCATCTTCATTATTTTAATTTTAGAGAAATACATGAAACAGTTTCATTAATGTTAGAGAAATACATGAAACAGTTTCATTAATGTTAGAGAAATACATGAAACAGTTTCAATAAGTATTATATGAAACAATTTCACAACCATATATGAAACAACTTTATCAAAAAAAGTATTATATGAAACAATTTCATAAGATTAAACAATTTCATAAAAAAATTTCATAAGATTAAACAATGAAATCGACAGATGAAGGTGGTTTGCACGGTTTACACAAATGAGGGCGGTTTTCATATGATCACTCCTCTATATACATATATACATATACACACACACACACACACACACACACATATATATATATATATATAGAACTTGGTTCAAATACTAAACAAGATTTTTGTGTTAACTTTGTTAACCAATCTTGGCCATTGATTCTTACAATAAAGAGTTGTGATTAATCATGATAAAAAAATTTAAATTTTTAAATTTACAATTTCAATGAACACATGTGAACAAATGGGAAAATGATATTTAGGTAATTTTCTTTTTTATGTAACTCCCATGTCATTAATTGGGAGTTACAAAATCAAAAAATCTCATTATTTTTATTAATTTATTTTTGTTAATGTAAGAACCATATGAATACACACACACACACACACACACACATATATATATATATATATATATATATATATAGGGGGAAGATCAAATGTTAACCAATAATTTTGTGTTAACTTTGAAAACCATGGCAACCAATCAAATTCCATTCTTCTTGTAGGTTTATATCATGTTCACATTTTAATTACAAAGGTATTTCAGTAAATTGATTTGATATGTAACTCCCAAACAATTAATGGGGAGTTACAAATCATCAAATCCCAAAAAATATGCATTTATAGTATTAATATTAATATTTTTATTTTTTTTTAATCTTGATCTTCCATGTTCATTGTTTTATTAGTTTTTTAATTCGCATAGAAAACACGGTAGTAAAAAATTTCGGTATCGATCAAGCTAATATGGATAATCGCAATAGAAAATAAATCGACAACAGTGAGAAGATTAAAATGGTTTATGATAACAATCAGAGTTCGAGGTCGGGAATTGAACAAATTAACCAAAACGAATGTTTTGGTAAAAAGATTTTTAATTTTTTTAGATTCGTTTTAATCGAAATTATGTTCATTACGATGTGTTGTGTTTTTTATAATTCATCTTCTATTGATA
>NC_037530.1:15463605-15465392 GCF_001531365.2 Cynara cardunculus var. scolymus
GAAGATCATCTTCCACTAATAGAATTTGCATACAATAATAGTTAGCATTCCAGTATCAAAGCGGCTCCATATGAAGTGTTGTATGGTCGGAAATACCGAACCCCTGTATGTTGGAATGAGGTAGGTGAGAAACAACTAACAGGTCCTGAAAGTGTGCAAGTAACTTCTGAAAAGATTGATCAGATTCGGGAAAGAATTAAAACAGCTCAAGATCGTCAGAAAAGTTACGCAGATAATCGCAGAAAATCAATTGAATTTTGCGTGAATGATTTAGTAATGTTGAAAGTTTCTCCCTGGAAAGGAGTTATGAGGTTTGGAAAGAAAGGTAAACTCAGTCCAAGATATATTGGTCTATTCATAATCTGTAAACGAGTTGGGCCAGTAGATTACCAATTGGAATAACCAGAGGAACTTAGTCTCATTCACAATACTTTCCATGTGTCAAACCTAAGGAAATGCCTTGCTGATCCTAGTATGGCAATACCACTTCCGGAGATTAAGTTGGATGAAAAACTGAATTTTGTGGAAACTCCAGAAGCTATAACTGACCACAAAACCCACGTGTTGAGAAACAAGGAAATAAGTCTAGTAAGGGTACAGTGGCGATTTCACAAAGGTTCATAAGCAACATGGGAATTCGAATCAGATATGAGGGAAAAATATCCATGGTTATTTGAATGAATTCAGGGACATAATTCTTATAAGGGGGAGAGAATGTTATAACCCAGTTTCAGATAACCTAGGTGAAGGTAAATTTTACGTGATTATTTGATAAATTATATGATGGTATGCGTGAATGTGACAACAATACATGATACATGAAATAAGTGCATACATGTTTGGATAATATTTTATTGAGATAAGTGGAACCTTAGTAATGAAGCAAATAAGTCTTTAAAAATAATAAAATCCACACCGTCATATCTAATTTTATATTATTAAAATCTTTCACCGCCTAGGTGAGGATATTTAAAGAAAAGTTTGGATAAGGTTACCTTTATCACTGTCATTCTTTTAGAAAAGAACCTGTGTGTGTAAGATAAGGTGTTCTTCAAGAATTGTTGCTTCAAAAGTACTTGAAGATTCTGTGTTAGAGTAAAGCTTTTGCTGTGTGTTTATCATCAAGAAATCTGTTTGATAAGGTGAGTGGTTTTGAAACTAATTTCCTCATATATTTGTGTATCAACTGTTGAGTTTTAGTATTGGTTTTGAGGTTAAGATGATAAACTGTCTTCAGCAGTTTTTATGATGTTATTGTTTTGGAATCTGTTTCTGAATAAATATGAAACAAAGTTGTGTTCTTCAACAACCATTGAGAAGTTGTTGTTTGAATCTATTTTTTTGGGACTGTTTTGGAAAGAATTAAACAGTATCTGGAATTTAAAACAGGTTGAAAGAGTTTTATAGAAAAACAGAGTTTTAAACTGTTTTGGGAGAACAAGTTCTTCTTGAGAATAAAAGGTTTTGAGTATAAACCTATGTTAAAAACCATGATTTGGTTTGGGAATTATGAACAGGTTCACTCTGACGTATATGACTAAGGTTTGTCTTTGGATGAACTACTTCATATGAATTAATGGGAGGATATAAGGGTGGAACATCATAAAAAGTGATTATTGGGAGGATATAAGGTTAGTCGTTGTCTGCGTGGTCTAATTCTTATTATGATATCTATTAAAGTTACAACAGATTTAAGTTCTCATTTCTTGGTGATTTGAGGATTTAGAGAGGTTGTCTTTAACAGAAATGATGGTAATGATGTTATGGGATTGGAGATAATATGGTTC
>NC_037530.1:15465797-15488403 GCF_001531365.2 Cynara cardunculus var. scolymus
TTTGGAACCAGAGGCCCGATGGACACTTTGGAACCAGAGGCCGATGGACTGGAAAATCATTATTTTTCTAAGTATGGGATTTTGAACAAGAGGCCCGATGGACTTAAACATGATGCGATTCTTTTATTATTCTTATTATGATTGAGAGATTCTTTGATAAATGTTTTTGGTGATCTCACCCTGCATAGCATGAAAAAGGGAATCTCACTAGACTCTTGTCTAACCCTCATTTGGTGTTTTCAAAAATATTTGTGCAGGTAATACCATTTATAATATCGATAAGGGAAAAAGCATTATATGATTACTTCCCTTATGTGCTTAAATGTTGAARACCAWATCTAGATGTGTTTTGGAGAAGAGCGATGCTAGTTTACAAATGCATGTATTTTGAAAATTTTAAGTTATGCAAATTTGTATCATAACCTGTAGCACAGACTCTTGTAATTTTGGACCTACGTGGGAATCTATGTATTCTATGAATGAATTCTATGTAATATGCAATGTGTGGAGATTTGGAGTGTCACAGTTAATCTATTCATCCAGGCACTAATAAAATGTATAGAGACCTGAAATCTTTTTATTGGTGGCCCGGATTGAAGAAGGACATAGCCAGATATGTGGAACAATGTATAACTTGTTTACAGGCTAAGATCGAGCATCAGAAACCGTATGGAAGTCTTCAATCTTTAGAGATTCATGTGTGGAAGTGGGATCACATTACAATGGATTTCTTCATGAAGTTACCTCGAACTCAAAAGGGGTATGATGCAATCTTGGTAATTGTGGATCGCCTGTCTAAATTTCTACCTATAAAAGAGGGTTACTCTTTATAAAAGCTAGCACAGATTTATATTAAAGGGATTGTAACCAGATATGGGGTTCTACTATCTATTGTCTCCGATAGAGATAGCACTTTTACCTCGAGATTCTGTAAAAGTTTGCAGAAAGTCCTGGGGTATGAAATCCGATTAAGTACAACTTATCATCCGCAAACTAACGGGTAAAATGAAAGAACCATTTAGACTCTTGAAGACATGTTGAGGAGTTGTATTATTGACTTCGGGGAATCATGGGAAGATCATTTGCCACTAATAGAGTTTGCGTATAATAACAGTTACCATTCCAGCATCCAAGCGGCACCATATGAAGTATTATATGGATGTAAATGCCGAACACCGTTGTGTTGGAACGAGGTAGGTGAAAGACAGTTAACGGGTCCTGAGATTGTTCAAGAAACTTCTAAAAAGATTGAACAGATCCGTGAAAGAATCAAAACATCACAAGACCGCCAGAAAAGTTATGCAGATAATCGACGAAAGCCGATAAAGTTTTGTGTGGGTGATCTTGTAATGTTAAAAGTTTCTCCATAGAAAGGTGTCATCAGATTTGGAAAGAAAGGTAAGCTCAGTCCAAGGTATGTTGGGCCATTCAAAATATGTAAACAAATTGGGCCAGTGGCTCATCAATTGGAGCTACCAGAAGAGCATAGTATGATCCATAACACTTTTCAGGTATCAAACTTGCGAAAGTATTTAGCTGATCCGAGTCTAGCTGTGCCGCTACCAGAAGTTAAACTGGACAGTAAGCTGAACATTGTAAAAACAACAGAAGCTGTGAATGACCGAAAGATCAGGGTATTGAGAAACAAAAAGATCAATTTGGTTAAAGTATAGTGGCAGTTTCACAAGGGATCCGAGGCAACTTGGGAATTGGAATCGAAAATGAAATCAGAGTATCCGTGGCTCTTTGATTAAAGGAATTTCGGGACGAAATTCTTTTGAGGGGTGGATAATGTGATAACCGAATCCTGGTTATCACCTGAGGTAATTAATACGTGATTATTTGTTAAATGATTACGTGATGGCATGAAAAACTGATATATTTGATTATGCAAGTATGTGAAATTTTTTGCATAAATATATATGCGTAATGCGAACATACATGACTAAAATATGTTATGAAGTTTGTGTATGCATGGGGTGTGTCATGCATGTGCATGCATATAAGAGCTTTTTGAACCGCCTTACTATTTTAGAAAAGTATATATATGAGGGTGAGGCTATTCATGCAATCTTTTTCTTGCCATTTTTGGAAATCTTGAGAAGGATTTGAGAAGTCTATCCGGATTGCATATAAGTTGGGAATCAAAGTTGGTTTCATTTGCTAAATTTTAAGGTGAGTAATATTATTCATCTTATTTCATATTGAAAAGTAATTCCTTTGATTTAGATACTAAAATGTGTTGAGAAACTATCACCCGGATTTGAATGGAAATCGGACATAGTGTTGTCCAGATTTAAGAAAAATCGGTCATAGTGTTGACCGGATTAGAGTGTTGGTGAGATTTTGAAAATATGTAAATCGGACAGATGATTTGAACGGAGAAGTCGGAATACAATCAAGTTGTCCGATATGTTTTATTCCGTATGATGCGTTGTCCGGATTAGAAGTAAACCGGACAAGGCTTGATCGATTTAAATATCAAATTGTCCGGATTCATAAACCAGATAAGAGGACATGTTATCTGGACTAGTAAACCGGACGATTAATATTGATGACCGGATTAGCTAAACCGGCCAAGGCTTGTCCGGAGATGAAGTCCGGCCAAGTCTGTGTTGACGGGATTTGTGCATTGTTTATGTAAATCATCAATTGGTTATTCTTTTAAAAAGAATGGGAATTTTTGATAAAGATGATTTTGAACTAATGATATTCCATTGGGACATCTATGGCTGCGGTCTGTTCTATATGGAATTATATTGTTTAAATGTTTTGATGAGAAAATAAGGATGACATATCAAGGAGAGATGTACCATAGGATAAGGGTGGCATATCAAGGAGAGGTCTACCTTTGGATATAAGGGTGACATTTATATATGTGATGTATAATATAACTCTTACTATTTTATCCTTTAAGATTACTGTGATTTGGAATCTTTATTTCTTTGTGATTTAAGGATTTAGAATTAGAGTTCTTATTGGAAATCGTAGTCTGGATGTTATTGAAGAGCAAATAACAGGTTTTGACCTGAGACTTTGAATAACCTTGTTTTAATTAAAAAGGTTTAAAAGTGGCATTATATGAAACCTGGTTGGTTCAAACCTATGAGAGTTTGGAGTATGTTACTTGAATAGCTGAAGGCTTGGCTTTGAAAAGTAAAAAAAATGTACTATTAAGATGTTATACTTGTTCATATTTTGTCTTATATATGAAAAGTATTTTAATCAAAGTTTTGGTGATTCTCATCCTTCAATGACATAAAAAGGGATCTCACTAGACCTTTCGGTCTAACCCTCGTTTTTGTGATTTTTAAATATGTATTGCAGGAGGTGTAGACGGTAAGGGGAAGAAGAAAATGTAATATTTTTCCAATGTGCATATTTGCTGGAAGATTTGTCTATGATATGGAAAGTTTTGTTAGATGAACATTGAATAGTATAAGAATTGTATTTTGAATTTTTGATCCATGTATTCTGTATTGGTAAATTCTTGTACCAAGGGACCAATGTGGTATATAAACATGCATTTCTTATGTATGAAGTATGTGTTACATGTAATGTGTGGGATGAGATGTTACACTAAGCGTCCCAATAGACCGTTTTATATGACTTAATTTATAAGACCAAGATATAAAGTGTCCTATCTAAAGGTGTTGTAATAAGTTTATATGACGCTTTTGGACGTCTTAACAAGTTTTTTAGGACATTTTTAATATAAAGTGTCGCATTAACAACTTTATAGGACACTTTTGAGAAAGCGTCCTATAGACTCAATTTTTATAGGACATTTGTTTTTATAGGACAGTTTTTCATATAGTGTCCTATAAAGTTGTTGATGGGACGCTTTATATTAAAAATGTCATAAAAAACTTATTACGACGTCAAAAAACGTCATATAAACTTATTACAACACCTTTAGATAGGACGTTTTATTTTTTGGTCATATAAACTAAGTTTTATAAAGAGGTCTGTTAGGACGCTTAGAAATTGAGAGTGTCCTGTAAACCCGATTTTGTTGCAGTGAACGGAGAAAAAAATTGAAATCTGAAAAGATCGAAGAAAAGCGTCACCATCCATAGATCTGTGTCCATACCTCGATTTCTGTTCATCCCTTGAAAAAATGGAAGAAAATTTTAACCATAACCATCCGTTGATCTGTGCTCCTTGTTGAAAAAATGGAAGAAATCGGTGGTGATGGAAATTGACAGAAGATATCATTGTTGTTGCTTCCATGAAGATGGATATGGAGGTTTGATGGAATTGGGTTTTTTAGGGAAGGTGAAAGATGAAGATGAGAACTAGAAGGACGTTGGGGGTGCTTTTTGTAACATACATGGTTTGTTAAAAATCCTATTAGATGAAGAGGATTTTAGACATGATTTTGTAACATACATGGTTTGTTATGATTTAAGATGTTCAAAAAATTTTAAGTTCAAAAAATTCATCAATAGAAATTTGAAAAAAATCATGAAAACACATAAATAAAAATTAAAATAAATCCAAACAACGAAACTGTAGTTTCATTAACAATTATTGACGGAAATGGCAGATGGCCACTTGATGTTTCTGACGAATACACAAGTTTCATACTATTCACAACAAATAAACACACAACAATGAGCCCCAGAGTTTAATGAAGTCAATTTGGTACCACAAAAATTACTATGTAAAGAATATGATAATTAGGTCAACTGATAATATTCGTATTGTACGATAAATCAATGGATCTAATTTTATAACTCTTTATGTATTTGTTATGGTACCAAATGTTTTTAACCATGAGCACAGACCTACTGCATTTGACCATGCTCTTCACCGGTTGTTGCTCCATGACCATGTGGAACTGGTTCTTGGCCATAGGTGACTACTGGCGGAACAATTATGGGTTTCTTCTTTTTCTTGGCCAAACAAAACAGTCCGGCGGCTAGGAATGCTAGGAAAAACACACCCCCTAGTGAGGTACACACCGCAATGACAATCGTGTAGTCCGTGCCACCTCCACCTGGCGGTGATGGTGGTGTTAGTATGTTCCCTGTTGGAGGGTTAGCATTATAGGGCAATGGAGGAAGGACAGAGGGGGATGGTGGATACGGCGGTACGCCAATTGTCTGTGGTGATGGTGCCGGAGTGTAGGGAGCATTTGGCGTTGGTGGTTTCAGTCCTTCTGGTGGCCAGCTTGCTGATGGCATTGGTGGTTTCGGTCCTTCAGGTGGGGTTGCTGATCCACTTGGCGTTGGTGGTTTCGATCCCTCAGGTGGGATACCTAGCCCACTTGGTGTTGGAGGTTTTGGTCCATATGGTGCAGGTTTTGGTCCATATGGTGCAGGTTTTGGTGGGTGAGCAAGTTCTTGAGGGGTGGCAGGTGGTGGTGGTGGTGGTGGTGGTGGTGGTGGAGAATGGTAAGGATAAACCGTGGTAAGTTTTCTTGAAGCAACCATGTTTGATCAAGAGAATGTGTATGCAAAGGGTAAGGTGGTGCTTCGGTAAAGTGGATGACTGATATATAAAGCAACATTTGAAAGCTATGAACACTTGAATTAAACAAAGGTTTAATGTTGTCATTTCTATACTATACGTATTACGATGTGGATGGATGATGTATGAAAATTAAAAGTTCATATTTAAAACCCTAAATGTAAACGTTTTAATCATAAAAATGTCCCACTTACAATATTTTGCATTCAATGTGAAAAGTTTACAAAGACTTATAATTCTAGATACAAATTAAATAATCATCAAATAACAAATGGTGTTGGGGCTCTGGTGTGGCCGGATATAATCCTCTTATTAACGAGTTAAATCAATAGTGCGGTTTAAAAAAAAATTCACATCTTTGGGAGTACTGACTAAATCGGATAATAAAAATGCAGTCTAGTCTAATTTGTTTGCACGCTTTAAGCTTCATATGAGCTATAAAATAAGAACTAATCATGAAAAAGGTGATAAGAATCAATGAAGCATGGAAACAAAGAAATTTGCAAAATGAGGATGTCTATGAAGCACTACAAAACAAAGGGACATTTTAGACCAAAAATTTTGTTGAAAACATTCATCCTCGACGATTGTGTCTTGATGATAAACTTTTGGTTGGAAACCAAACCTTTCAATCATTAAAGCAAAAAGAGGTTTATTGGAAGTCTTTTTAGAAGTGTCGTGTAAAAAAACATAATAGGACACTTCAATTTATGTGTTCTTATTGATATAATATGATAAGACACTTAATTTATATGTTCTATTAACCTAATATAACATGCTATTAGTATAAAGTCTAATAGGACGTTTTTCAAGAAACTTTCTATATTTTAAACTTTAGTAGAACGCTTTTCAAAGAGTATCCTACATTGTAAAGTCTATTAGAATGTTCATTAGAAGCTCCTATAAAACTCAATCTAATAGGACACTTAATTTCTAAGTCATATTAGATTAATGGAAGTGTCTTATAAAGATCCGTCGAGGGAACTTTCAGCGACAGCGAGGGAACTTTCAGCAACGGATCAACAAGGGAATTTTCAAGGACTTTCAGTGACAGATTTTCCCTCGCTAATTTGTATTAATCTAAAAAATAAATTTTTTGAAATTACATAATTCCTATATTTAGTTATACAAAACCTGGCCAAAATATAACAAACCAAAAATGTGAACAAATTAAAACTAACCAATTCATACGATTTAAAATATCCAATTCATACAATTTAATCTTCAAATGCATACAATCTAACTACCGGGAGGTGAGGGATGGGGAAAACGTATCCTGACTGCCACGTAAACACAACAAAATGCTCCGATAAGGCGGCCTGTTCGGCTAATGCAACAGCTTGTCTAGCCTGTTCGGCCTTCAAATCTGCCCTCTTCTTTTGTTTGTCCTCCATCTCGGCCATATGGCGTTCCTCCCACAACTGTGCCTCCTCCTCTACCCTTGCCAACTTCTCTCTCAACTCCGCTACCTGTAAATATTCAATATTCGAGAAAATCAGTAATTTGTTCACAATTTAAGTAATGAGAAATTTTATAACAATATTACCAACATACTTCCGCTCTTGACTCATGTGATGACCTGCTACTACTACATCTACCCGTCATAGCATAAGAGGGATCCTGGGTGGTCTCGAAACCAAATATGCGACCTTTCCTCCGTCCTCCGACACTTTGCTCCCAAAGAAATGCCTCATCAAGGGGAGGGCTATCGGCACTAGACTGTAACTCACCCCTAAGCAATTGAAATCACTCCTATGGTTCACAAAAACAAAAATGGGTGAGGTTATATATGTAGAAATTTCAGCAGCATAACGGTTGTAAATCAAACATAGCCAATGCCTGTTTTTAACAATTAAAGCATTCTAATAATACCAATGGTAGTCACATTCTTAACCTATCTACTTAGCCTAACGTCTGTCCAACAATGGCAGCCCAAACTAAAAGCATCACTATGTTTATTAAAAGATATTACCTTAAACCTACCAAACGTATCTATTAACCAAAGTAAGTAATGGTTTTAGAAAACTTATATTATACCTAGCAACTTTGGGGTAACTGAACTTAGGAGGATCGGTAGGCGGGTCGGACGAACTTTGATCGAACTTCTGGTTTATGCAGTGAATGCGCTCAAACACCTCAGTAGCAGTTGGCTCACGACCCATTACTTTTTGCCTACATTAGACAATTAGGTTAAGTTGTTAGTTAACATAAAGAACGAATTACATTTTCAAAAAATATCATATACTCACCATCCTGTCTCGATGTTGTGCAGTACCGATCGATCCCCAGTGTGTCTGGACGACACCCCCTCAAATTGTGTGTTCCGATTAGCCCTATTGATCCTAGAATTCCTTTTCCAGGGCTTGGTATCCCAAACCTGTTAAAAACAGAGTACATATATAAGACGATACAAAACACATGGCAGTTCAAAAAGCGCACAATAGAGATACATACCTGGTCAATCATTTGAAGCCAAAACCTGTCTGGTATCCATACAGGACAGTGTAGTCTAATCCGTTAGAAGTCCTCATTGTCCCATTGTTGAGCATCAGGATAGGCTTGTGCCATGGCCCAGTCACGTGCAATGCTCATCCAATCCAAGTATCTATTGTGCATGGATTTGGTCTATAAATCATGAACCATGTCATGCAGCTCTGATTCCCACTGGAACTTAGCCTACATACACAATATTTGTATAAATGTAAAAGCAATAACCTTATATGTATAATTACATTAAAATGGTACACCAACCCGAAAGTGTTTTAATATCAAGTCACGTGCTTCCTGAGGTACTTCCTTCCATCTATGTCACGGATCAGTAAAGGAAGACCTAATTATAGTCGTCTCCCGGATAACATGGGCATCTTTTAAACCTGTACAATTAAAAAAATATTTACAACCCAAAAGACATTCATATCATTTTATTATGTAATACAAAGACTTATACCACATCTACTTACCCATTGCCTAACAAAGAAAGATGTCTTCGTTGGCTCGGATGACTCGGTGTCGGCATCTCGTTGTTGGGGCCTCTCCCCGACCCCAAACCTGTCTAAGCTAGGGGGCTCCATGGATACCTCTTGTTCATCTAAACCCCGAAAGGCGGTCTCCGTAAACTCAACAATGTCATTGGCATGAGCAGAGTTACTGCCCCTACCAGACATGGGGCTGCTGTAACTACCATGATGACCTCTACCACGCTCTCGGCGTGATATCTTCTAAAAAAAACATTACATTATATCATGAAAAAAGATAATGACAAATCGTGATTATATGTACAATTGTGAAATAAGCATACAGAAGACAAGCTGCTCATCAGAAGAATGATCAGATAACATCGGTTCATCTTCATCATTTGAATCCTGATCATTGTTTTCAACATCGTTAATCATGTCGGACACTTCATATATGCCATGAGCCTTTGTCTTGACAACTGCCCACCAATCTTTCAAATCCTTTGTCATCGAAGGATATGAAGTATAATAGACTTGTTCTGCCTATGATGCTAGAACGAACGGGTCGTCGGATCCAAATCTAGACTTATATTTGATATCTATCAAACTGTGTTTAGGGTCAACTCTAACCCCCGAGGCAGTATCAAACCAAGTGCATTTGAACATGACAACCACCTATCTCACTGAGCCATAATACTCCACCTCTACAACTTCATCTAACATTCCATAGAAGTCAGACTCACACTCGTCATAGCAGGCCCTCCTTACACATATACCACTATTTTGAGTAACTCGAACGGATCCATGGGTTAATGTATGGAACTTGTAACCATTCACAAAGTATCCCTGATGCGTGGTGACATAACGGCCTAGTCTGTGTGCTAGGGATTTTAATTGTTTATTTGAGTCGTTTAACTCGAACATGACCTATAAAAGAAGGTGACACGTTAAAAACACATAACGTACGTCATTGCATTATGTATATTAATACCAATGACCAGTATATATATATACTCACGTGGTGCGAGAACCAGTCAGCAAACCTCTCCTCCCGAATTCTATCAAGCTCAACATCATCAATATTCGGTTCTGTTTGTCGAATCTTTTCATCAAAAGATCTACAAGGGATTAGCGAGGGATTCTATTTTTGGCCAATTCCCTCGCTGATCCCTCGTTGATCATCGAGGGATTTTACTATTTTTCTTATTTTCTCATTTTTATGTTTTATATGTACATATTTTTATATGTAGGTGTCATATGTATACATGTGCATGTGTTATAAGTATATAGTTGTCGTATGTATACATTTTTATGTGTCCTAATTGGGTTTTGTTCGGTTTTATTGGGCATTAATCCATTTACCGGACTTTATTGAGTTTATCTGGCCTTAATGAGCTTTATTCAGTTTTATTGGACTTTATTTGGTTTAATGGGCCTTAATGGGCTTTATTCGGTTTTTATTGGGCCTTAATCCATTTTCTTGGGCTATATTCGGTTTTATTGGGCCTTAACCCATTTAATTGGGTTTTGTTGGGTTTTATTGGGCCTTAATTCATTTAGCGGACTTTATTGAGTTTATCGAGCCTTAATGAGTTTTATTCAGTTTTATTGGAATTTATCTAGTTCAATGGGTCTTAATGGGCTTTATTCGGTTTTATTGGACCTAATGGGTTTTATTGGACTTTATCCGGATTAATGGGCCTTAATGGGCTTTATTCGGTTTTATTGGACCTAATGGGTTTTATTGGACTTTATCCGGTTTAATAGGACTTAATGGGCTTTATTCGGTTTATTAATTAATTTTTAATATTCTAATAAATAATAAATAATTGAAAATTTAATAATCAATAATTAAAAATTAATAATTGATAAAATTTGTAGTTATTAAATAAAGAATCAATGAGAGATCAGCTAGGGATTCTGGTTTTAGCTAGATCCCTCACTAATCTCTCGCTGATTTTCGTCACTGATACCTTGTTTTCTAGTAGTGAATACTGACTAAATCGGATAATAAAAATGCAGTCTCGTCTATCTTGTTTGCACGATTTAAGCTTCTTATGAGCCATAAAATAAGAACTAATCATGAAAAAAGGTGATATTAATCAATGAAGCATGGAAACAATTAAAGAAATTTGCAAACTGAGGATGTCTATGAAGCACTCCAAAACAAGGGATATCCTAAACCGAAAATTTTGTTGAAAACATCCATCCTCGACGATTGTGTCTTGATGATAAACTTTTGGTTGGAAACCAAACCTTTCAGTCATTACAGCAAAAAGAGGTTTATAGGACATTTTTTTAGAAGTGTCCTATAAAAAACATAGTAGGACACTTCAATTTATGTGTTCTTATTTATATAATATGATAAGACACTTAATTTATATGTCCTATTAACCTAATATAGCATGTTATTAGTATAAAGTCTAATAGGATGTTTTTCAAGAAACTTTCTAAGTAGAACGCTTTTCAAAGAGTATCCTACATTGTAAAATCTACTAGAATGTTCATTAGAAGCTCCTATAAAACTCATTCTAATAGGACACTTAAATTGTAAGTCGTATTAGATTAATGGAAGTGTCTTATAAAACTCAGTCTAATAATACGATTTTCCAAAAAGTGTCATATAAAGCCAAGTCTGACAAGACACTTTTTAATGCAGAAGAACCTTGTTCCATTAATTGACAAGAATCTGCTTCAGATATTTGGAATCTTGGGTAAAGTTGCCCTGTGTGTTAACAGGGAGACAATGCAATTGAAAGCATCTTATAAAAGTGTTAGCAATGAAGTGGCTAAGCCAAGAGCTATGGTCTTAGAAATATGAGCATCATATTAAAATGCTTCTTGTGACATCAATACGTCGTTCTGAAGTAGCTATCAAACCTCAACCTCTATAGGTATGTGTCCATCTAAAACTTACTACCTCAACCTCTATAGGTATGTGTCTATCTAAAACTTACTTTTTGACTATCAATTTTCCCGTGTATAGAATTAGAAACCTTTCTGAAGGATTGCTACTGCCTTAGAAGCTAGAGGGAGTCCTAGGATTTTACGTGTTAAACTAATAGGAAAACATATTTTAGGACCACATAAAGTGTCCTATTTTATACTCTATAAAGACGCTTTTAGTGTTACATAATACATTTTATAGGACCGTTGAATTTGTATTATAATTACAGAATTTGTTACAACACATATTATGGTACTGATACAAGTCATTTGCGATGATTTTTATCCTACAAAACTATTTCTTAGAACGCCTATATGTGTTGCTTAATGTAATAGTACAAAAACATATCTTAGGACCACAGTCCACATAATATGTCCTATTGTATACTCTATTAAGAAAAACATATTAGGGTTACTATTTATAAAACAAGAAAAATGTCGTTAATGTATAAAATCACATGTGATTTTACATTAATATCGAAAAATTGGAAGCGGACGGCATTGAACCCGTATGATTTTGTATGTAAATATGTGTGTGTGTGTGTGTGTGAATCATGTATGATTTTATACGTGAATATATATATATATGTATATATATATATATATGTGTGTGTGTGTGTGTGTGTCTGTGTGTGAATTATATATGATTTTGTACATTAACGACATTTCTCTTATTTTATTCTTAAATAGTTAAAGTTCTCGTTTGAACCTATCTTTATATATATATATATATATATATATATATATAACTCAAATCTTTTATCAATATCTATATAGAGGCACGTTCAAATGAAAACCGTGCAATTCTTAGAAACTGTGTAAACTAATTTCGATCAATAGAAAAATTCCATTTTTTTCTAATTAAATTTAATCATTAAGGGTATATTGGTCATTTGCATTGTTTTCTATTAAACATGAAAGTTATTAATAAATCTTAATTAAGGTAACGTAATAAAGGAAATTTTATAAATGGTAACATTTAAACATTTAATTAAATTATAATATTAAAAATTAGATTTTCTTATATTGTGTCTCGGTTTATTATTGTCATAATTCATGAAAATCGTAAGTTATTAGATTAATAAATCCATGAAATCAGTAATAGAATCAAAAAAATTCATGAAACCGATTTCATACATGGTGAAATTGGTGCATGGAGTAAGTGAAAATGATGATGAAATGAGTGCATGATGAAATGGATGCATGATGAAATGGGTGCAACATGAAATTGGTGCATCATGAAATAAGTGCATGATGATATGGGTGCTTGAAGGATAAGAAAAGATAAGAAAAGCCTGTGTAATTAGCGAAAAGTGAAGTAATTTCATTATCAATAGCGTGAAATGACAAATGATGTGTCTTGGTTTATTATTGCCAAGATTAATGAAATTCGTAAGTTATTAGATTAATAAATCCATGAAATCAGTAATAGAATAAAAAAAATTCATGAAACCGGTTTCATACATGGGTGAAATTGGTGCATGAAGTAAGTGAAAATGATTATGAAATGAGTGCATGATAAAATGTGTGCATGATGAAATGGGTGTAGCATGAAATGGGTGCATAACGAACAGTGAAATTGTTTCATTTTTTTTAATTTTCTTTGGATGATTTTGTTCACTTAATGGTTAATAAAGCCTGTAATGGTAAATGCATTGACACTATGAAACGTGTTCGGATTGAAAAAAATTTTGCCGATGAAATGGGTGCATAACGAAAGTGAAACCATTTCATAATTGTTAAGAAAATGTTGTGTAATTAGCGAACAGTGAAACAATTTCATATTTAGATTGAAACGGATCCATCTACCAATAACATGAAAATGACAAATGTCTCATCTAGCATTACGTTGATTTATGTATTGATGAAACTGTGAAACCATTTCGTTCATGAAATGTAGTAGTAAATTTTTTTATTATTATTCAAAAGGTTTCATTATGTTAAATTGATCATAGAGTGTTTTATTTTTATTGTTGATCTATTTTAATGATGGATGTAATTTTATTTATAGTATTTGAACATAAAATTAATATATTATTTTACAAATGCTTTTGTTTCATTAATATTACAATATACATGATATGGTTGCCATTAATATTACCACTACCATAGGGATTATAAAATAAATCTTTATTTATTTATTTTTTTAATTTCCTAATATAACATAAACTAATCTTAACCATTGATCAAGAAAACGGATGGATGAGATTAATTTACATGGTTTACACAAATAAGAACGATTTTCATTTGATCGCTCCTCTATATATGTATATATATATATATATATATGTATATATATAGGGGTGAGTTCAAATAAAAACCACTCAATTTATAAAAACCGTGAAAACCTCATTCAACCAATCATAATTTTTCATTTTGTTCATTTTTTTGTAATTATGAGAGGTTGATTAACCATTTTTATTGTGGAGGGTGTTAATCATGGATATTATCATCTTTATTATTTTAATTTTAGAGAAATACATGAAACAGTTTCATTAAAATTTCATTAAGTAGTATATGAAACAATTTCATAACCACATATGAAACAACTTCATCAAAAAAAGTACTATATGAAATAATTTCACAAGATTAACAATTTCATGAAAAAATTTCATAAGATTAACGATGGATGAGAGTAGTTTTTACGGTTTTTACAAATTGAAGTGGTTTTCATTTGATCGCTCATCTATATATATATATATAATATGTTTTGCTATGACTTGATCAACTATTACCTCACACGTTGCTAAATAACAATTACATATAAGTCGCCATAACTTTAATGATACTCGATAGCAGCCTTATTATTCTTTTCATTTTTCTTATGCTTAGTTGGGTTGGAGTTGGTAGAAATAAAATATTGGAATAATTAGTTAGTACTTTTCCGGAATCATGCGTGTATGCACGGCAAAAGTGTTTTAACCTTGTACAAATCAACACATTTTGTCTTTACCATTTCAATATCTCAAACAAGGGTTTAGCCGTTTAGGTGATATTGATCGAACATATGTAACTTTTCATTATATGGATATATAATTAGCATATATGTGATAATAATAGTTAATTATTTAGGGACTATTTGTTTACCTCTTAATATTTTCATTAAGAATCAATTTCTGAATCGTTAAGAATTGAATCTTGTTTGATAAAAAAAAAGTATGTCTCTTAATGGTTCTAAAACTCTAAGAATGATTTTATATATTGGGCCTCCCTAAACCGTTTACAGCCCTAATTTCATTCTGAACAATTACCAAACAACCAAATTTCATTTTATATTATATTGTAAGAGTCTTTCTATTTATTAACCTGGATATCCAACCCGCTATGCAAGCCGACTAATCCTAGGATGAACAACTGCTTTGCGGGTAGGATGGAGTCACCGCATTTGAACCTTCATGGTCATAAGAGGATTTTTGTTCTTCCTTGAATTTGAACATGAAACCTCCATGCACTTTTAATCTTTGGAGTCCAAGCTCAAACCAATCAGGCATCACCCTTGGATTTGAACCAGGGACCTCTAGGAAGTTTAATCATTCTAACACTTAATTATCATACATCAAATCATTCAGCAACTGCTAATAACCTCTTACTTTCAACTATTATGTTTATCAGAATAACTGAAACTTCAACAAATTGGTGCTTGTAAAAATGATTGGTTTGCAAAATCTCTTGAAGATGAGTGAAAGTGAACATTAAAGTTGATGAAACTTCAACATCCGTGTTTTTGGTCAACAATCAAATTAAAGGTAATTGAAGGGTAAAATAATAAGCAAGGAAACCATTAAAGGTTCCTAGGCATGAAATAATGGAAACAAGGGTAAAATAGTAATCACCTATCAAAACCGATTTCAGGAAACAATAATCTTTCCATGAATCTCTCCTTTTGATCATTTCTTTTTATCTTTTTATGGAATGAAAAAACATATATGGTATATCGTAACCATAAAATACGACCAGAATCGAAATGCCTTTTTGATTGTGCATTTCTTATTGTTAGTAGATGAACGATGTAATGCATTAAATGTTATTGATGATAACTCTATTTTTTTACCTGTGAAATTATAAATATTTCCAAATGTCATGATAAATTAAATGAATATGGTCAAAAAGACCAAGTTTCTTGCTTGGGAATTTCCTTCCGTTCAAATTAAAAAAAATAGGGATGGTGCTTCTAAAAAGAATAAAGACTTGTATGGTGTTGCAACAAGACTTTATATTTTCCTTAACCTAATTAATCAATCCGAGGAGAATGATGTTTCATTCATAAAGCACTAGCTAGTCATTATTGGAAACCAATGGTGGACATGTCATGTGTTTCATGGGTGATCAACATGACAAGAGTTTCATTTTTTTAATAGATGAATAAGATATGAGTTTGGTTGACAACACTTAATCTCTACAAATTTGGAAAACTTATGAAGAAGGTACGAGTTTGGTTCATAACTCTCTTTTTGTTCATTTATGAAATATGTTGGTTCAGTTATGGAAAAATGATGGTTCACTTTTGAATTAGTTTCATAGGGATGCGTTTGGTACATGCACTACAAAAATGCAGATTATTTTTCCCTCGCAAATCCGTCGCTGATCCGTCGGTCAAATAGTCGTAGGTAATGCTATCAGCGACGGATCAGCGACAGATATTAGCGACGGATATCAGCGACGGATTTGCGAGGGAAACTTTCAGCGACGGATCAGCAAGGGAATTATTTTGCGACGGATCTGCGACGAAACTTTCAGTGACGGATCTGCGAGGGAACTTTCAGCGACGGATTTGCGAGGGAACCTTCAGCGACGGATTTGCGAGGGAATTTTCAAGGACTTTCAGCGACCGATTTTCCCTCGCTAATCCGTCGCTAATTTGTATAAATTTAAAAAATAATTTTTTTGAAATTGTATAATTCCTGTATTTATTTATAAAAAAACCTGAAAATAATAATATAACAAACAAAAACTGTGAACAAATTTTAACTAACCAATTCATACGATTTAAAATATGGATTCATACAATTTAAAATATTCAATTCATACAATTTAATCTTCAAATACATATAATCTAACTATCGGGAGGTGGGGGAGGTGGGAAAACGTATCCTGACTGCCGCATAAACGTAGCAAAATGCTCCGATAATGCGGCCTGTTGGGCTAATGCAGCAGCTTGTCTGGCCTGTTCGGCCTCCAAATCTGCCCTATTCTTCCGTTCGGTCTGTAGTTCCTCTTCTACCCTTGCCAACTTCTCTCTCAACTCAGTTACCTGTAAATATTCAATATTCGACAAAATCAGTAATTTGTTCGCAATTTTAGTAATGAGAAAGTTTATAACAATATAACCAACATACCTCCGCTCTTGACTCGTATGATGACCCGCTACTGCTACATCTACCCGTCATAGCATAAGAGGGATCCTGGGTGGTCCCGAAACCAAATATTCGGCCTTTCCTCCACCATCTGACACTTTGCTCCCAAAGAGATGTCTCATCAGGGAGAGGGTTGTCGGTACTAGATTGTGACTCACCCCTAAGCGATTGAAATCGCTCCTATGGTTCACCAAAACAAAAATGGGTGAGGTTATGTATGTAGATATTTCAGCAGCATAACAACTGTAAATCAAAAATAACCAATGCATGTTTTTAACAACTAAGCATTCTAATAATACCAATGTTCGAAGTCACATTCTCAACCTACTTTCTTAGCCTAACGGCTGCCCAACAATGGCAGCTCAAACTAATAGCATCACTATGTTTATTGAAATATCTTACCTTAAACCAACCAAACGTATCTATTAACCAAAGTAATGGTTTTGGAAAACTTACATGATACCTAGCAGCTTTGGGGTAACTGAACTGAGGAGGATCGGTAGGCGGGTCGGACGAACCTTGATCGAACTTCCGGTTCGTGCAGTGAGTGCGCTCAAACACCTCAGTAGCAGTCGGCTCACGACCCATTACTTGTGCCTACATTAAACAATTAGGTTAAGTTGTTACTAACATAAAGAACGAATTACATTTTCAAAAAAGATTATATACTCACCATCCTGTCTCGATGTTGTGCAGTACTAATTGAGCCCCCAGTGTGTCTGGACGACACCCCCTCAAACTGGGTGTTCCGATTGGCCCTATTGATCTTGGATTTCCTTTTCCAAGCCTCGGTATCCCAAACCTGTTAAAAACATAGCACATATATAAGGCGAAAGGCTACACATGGCAATTCGAAAAGCTCACAATAGAGATACATACCGTGTCAATCATCTGCAGCCAAAACCTATCTAGTATCCATATGGGATGGTGTAATCTAATCTGTGAGAAGTCCTCACCATCCCATTGCTGATCACCAGGATAGGCCTGTGCCATGGCCCAGTCACGTGTAGAGCTCATTCAGTCAGAGTACATGTTGTGCATGGCTTTGGTCCATAAATCATGAATCGTATCATCCAGCTCAGGTTCCCACTGGAACTTAGCCTACATACACAATGTTTGTATAAATGTTAATTACATTAAAATGGTACACCAACCCTAAAGTGCTGGAACATCAAGTCACGTGCTTCCTGAGGTACTTCCTTCCATCTATGCCACGGACCAGCAAAGTAAGACCTGAAGATAGTCTTCATCTCTCGGATAACATGAGCATCTTTAAACCTGTACAATTAAAAAAATATATTTACAACACAAAGACATTCATATTATTTTATTATGTAATACAAAGTCTTATACCACATCTACTTACCCATGGCCTAACAAAGACAGATGTCTTCGGTGGCTCGGATGACTCGGTGTCGGCATCTCTATGTTGGGGCCTCTCCCCGACCCCAAACCTGTCGAAGCTAGGGGCTCCATGGCCACCTCTTGCTCATCTAAACCGCGAAAAGCGGTGTCCGAAAAACTCTACAATGTCATCGGTGCGGGCAGAGTTGCTACCCCTACCAGACATGGGGCTGCCACGACTCCCATGACGACCTCTACCACGCTCTCGGCATGACATTTCCTGAAAAAACAAACATTAGATTATATCATGAAAAAAGATAATGACAAATCGCGATTATATATGTACAACTGTRAWATRAGCAWACAGAARACAAGCTACTCATCAGAAGAATGATCAGATAACATCGGTTCATCTTCATCATTTGAATCATCATCTATGTCTTHAAATTCTGGTTCATCTTCGCTATCTTCGTTCGATTCGTCGCCACCTTCATCTTCATTTATATTATGGAATATGTTTACCTCCCCTGTGGTAAGACAAATATCATCGAGCTCGTTTCCCAATGAGAACATTGTATGAGTTACCCTTTTGTTGACTTGAAAGAATTGTTCTCCATCCACATGATCATTGTTTTCAACATCATTAATCATGTCGGACACTTCATATATGCCACGAGCCTTTGTCTTGACAACTGCCCACCAATCTTTTAAGTCATTTGTCATCGAAGGATATTAAGTATAATAGACTTGTTCTGCCTGTGATGCTAGAACGAACGGGTCGTCGGATCCAAGTCTAGACTTATATTTGATATCTACCAAATTGTGTTTAGSGTCAACTCTAACCCCCGAGGCAGTATCAAACCAAGTGCTTTTGAACATGACAACCACCTGTCGTACTGAGCCATAATACTCCACCTCTATAACTTCATCTAACATTCCATAGAAGTCAGACTCATACTCGTCATAACAGGCCCCCCTTACACATATACCACTATTATGGGTAACTCGACCGGATCCATGGATCACCGTATGGAACTTGTAACCATTCACAAAGTATCCCTGATGCATGTGGCATAACGTCCTGGTCTGCGTGCTAGGGATTTTAATTGTTCATTTGAGTCGTTTAACTCGAACATGACCTATAAAAGAAGTTCACACGTAAGAAACACATAACGTACGTCATTACATTCTGTATATATATTCATACCAATGACCAGTATATATATACTCACGTGGTGCGAGAACCAGTCAGCAAACCTCTCCTCYCRAATTCTATCAAGTTCAACATCATCAATATTCGGTTCAATTTGTCGAATCTTTTYATCAAAGGTGGTCTGGAAAGGTTGAACTTCTACACAGTTGAACAAGACATATCTATGGATAATCTCCAGGGCATGTTCATTTAAGATTATCTGTTTTCCACCATTCACGAATAGTAGACGAGATGAAACCTTGAATATGCTTAATCGATCGTCGGTATCCGAACAACTCGGGATATTCGGGGCAAAGTTCCTTGACTCACGATTATGTCTTGTTTCTATTGTTGGATCAAAATAGAGGGAGCAATAGGTAGAAAGTTCATTTACAAGGTGCGACTCACCGATAGAGCCCTCAACCCTTGCTTTGTTTCGAACTGTTCTCTATAACGACCCAAGCTTCCTAAAGAGATGAAATACATGTTAGGGACAAGAAGAGTTTTTTATATGAATATATTGTACTAGATTTCAATAAAATTAGGAACTCACCTCTCATACAAATACATCCACCTATATTGGACCGGACCACCATTTATAGCTTCACATGTCAAATGTATAACGAGGTGTTCCATTGAATCAAAGAATCCGGGCGGAAAGACCTTTTCCAACTTGCAAATTGTTTGAACAATACTTGTTTGCAATGGAACCAAGTCATCTATGTGTAACACCCTTGAACATATCACATGGAATAATGTGCACAACTCCGTTATTGCATCCCATATCGAAGTTGGTATCATCCCTCGTAAAGCAATAGGAAGCAATCGTTGCATAAACACATGACAATCATGACTCTTTAAGCTATAAAAGCTAGAATCTTCTAGGTTCACACAACTCCCTATATTCGAAGCATACCCGTCTGGAAACTTCAACTTCTTCAACCATGCACACACTTGTTTTACTTGTGGTTTGCTAAAACTGTACGATGACTTTGGTTTCACTACTTTGTTGCCTGACATGGCAATGTGCAAATCCCGTCGATCGCAATGAACTTCTACATCTCTTCTCGCCTTTACATTGTCTTTAGTTTTTGACGTATCCATGACGGTGTTAGAGAGATTCTCAAAAACATTCTTCTCAATATGCATGACATCGAGGTTGTGTCGGATCAACAACGTCTTCCAATATGGCAACTCCCAAAAGATGTTTCTCTTTACCCAATTATGATTGGTTCCGGACCCGCTAATTTTTCTATTTTTTGAAATATATGGGATACCCTCATAAACAGTTGGAAGGTAACAAACGAACTCCCAGATCTCTTCGCCGGTTACCTCAGGTGGTGGACCAGTTAACACCCTATTACCTGCCAYAAATCCTTTTCGATCACGACGAAAAGGGTGTGTTCTAGGTAACCATCTCCGATGACAATCAAACCAACATGATTTCCCTCCATTTTTTAACTGGAAGGAATCAACCTCCCCCATGCAATATGGGYAGGCTAACTTGCCATGCGTGCTCCAACCCGACAACATTGCATAAGCCGGGAAGTCACTGACGGTCCATAGTAGTATAACCCTCATCTTGAAATTATTCTTACAATACGCATCATACGTAAGAACACCCTCCGTATACAATAGTTTTAGATCATCTATTAGCGGCCTGAGAAACACATCCAAATTCTGACCGGGGCTCTTTCAACCAGAGATGAGCAATGCAAGCTCAACATATGAATCTTTCAAAGCCATCCAAGGAGGCAGATTGTAGATGGTAATAAAGACGGGCCATAGTGAATACGGATTCGAAGTTGAATTATTCGGGTTGAAACCGTCAGTGCATAACCCAAGACGAACATTCCGGATCTCAGAAGCAAAGTCAGGATCCCTCATGTCGAAATGCTTTCAAGCCGCACCATCATTTGGATGTACCATTTCACCCGGTTTCGACCGATGATCGTAATGCCAAGTCATCTCTTTCACGGTCTTTGGAGACATATACAATCGTTGGAGTCTTGGAACAATCGGTAAGTATGTCAACACCAAGTTAGGGACCTTCTTTCGTCCACTTGTCTTGTAACGACTTTCATTGCATACTCGGCAGTAGGTCAACCCAGAATCATGCTTGTAAAATAACATGCAATGGTTTTTGCAAGCATCGATCTTTTGTTTTGGTAGAGCAAGATTTTTCAAATCTTCTTCGTCTCATAGAAGTTACATGGTAATTTATCACCCTCAGGTAGCATACGCTTAAAAACATGATGCACTCTATTATATGTCGTCTCGGGTACATTACATTTTGTCTTCCAATGCAACAAACTCGTCGCAGCCCCTAATTTTGAAAAAGTTTTACATCCATCCCATAAAGGCTCGTCAACAGTTTGTAACATRTTATAAAATCCTTGGGCAGAAGGATTAGGTGTTTGCTCTTCCCATGTCATGGCATCATGTACCATGTGATCGTTCACTATTTGAAAATAGCCTTCATTATGATCCACTATAGGATTAGAAGATTGACCCACGTCTTGATGAGATGCATGTAAAAAAAAGGTTTCACCATGTCCCCACCAAATGGTATAATCAGGCATGAAACCATATTTCATCAAGTATAGTTTCACGTCTTCTCTTTCTCTATAGGCTTCGTTTCGATACTTGGAGCAAGGACATCTGATGTGGAACACTATCCCATCACGTGTAGTTGCCATTGCAACAACTTCTTCATTGGCATAGGCAATGTCCAAAAAACCTTCCAAGTGTCTGACATAGGTCTGGCTAAGAGCCCCTCGATCATCATTCTTTCTATACATCTATCCTCTATCTAACGACATATTGAATAACTACAATAAAGAAAGAAGTAGTTAGTCGACAGAATCAACGTATAGGTTTAGAGGAGTTTTGGATTACTTTAAAGGCTTGATTACTTGAAAGTCAAACCGTAGGTGTGAATGAAATTGGCGGTCTTTTAAAGAGTTGAGAAGCCTACATGTAAAGTTTTGACTACTAGAAAGTCAAACCGTAGGTTTAGAGGAGTTTTGGATGACTTTAAAACTCTAAGTGTAACGGTTTGACTACTTGAAAGTCAAATCGTAGATGTGAAGGAAATTGGCGGTCTTTTAAAGAGTTGAGAAGCCTACATGTAAAGTGTTGACTACTAGAAAGTCAAACTGTAGGTTTAGAGGAGTTTCGGATTACTTTAAAGATTTGACTAATTGACAGTCAAACCATAGGTGTGAATGAAATTGGCAGTCATTGAAAGAGTTGAGAAGCTACATGTAAAGAGTTGACTACTAGAAAGTCAAACCGTAGGTTTAGAGGAGTTTCGGATGACTTTAAAACTCTAAGTGTAA
>NC_037530.1:15489248-15491711 GCF_001531365.2 Cynara cardunculus var. scolymus
AGTTTCGGATGACTTTAAAACTCTAAGTGTAACGGTTTGACTACTTGAAAGTCAAACCGTAGGTGTTAATGAAATTGGCGGTCTTTGAAATAGTTGAGAAGCCTACATGTAAAGTGTTGACTACTAGATAGTCAAACCGTAGGTTTAGAGGCTTTTCGGATAACTTTAAAACTCTAAGTGTAACGGTTTGACTACTTGAAAGTCAAACCATAGGTGTTAATGAAATTGGCGGTCTTTGAAAGAGTTGAGAAGCCTACATGTGAAATGTTGACTACTAGAAAATCACACCGTAGGTTTAGAAAAGTTTCGGATGACTTTAAAACTCTAAATGTAACGGTTTGACTACTTGAAAGTCAAACCGTAGATGTTAATGAAATTGGCGGTCTTTGAAAGAGTTGAGAAACCTACATGTAAAGTGTTGATTACTAGAAAATCAAACCGTAGGTTTAGAGAAGTTTCGAATGACTTTAAAACTCTAAGTGTAACAGTTTGAACGAGTAGAGAAGCCTATGTTTTTAAAAATTTCGCCGGCATAACGGCTATAAAATGAATATTTCCAAATGAATTAAGCCTAACGTTTGCCCAACAATTGGTAACCCAACTACAAATATATATATATATATATATATAATCAAGCCTAATGTTTGCCCAACAATTGGCAACCCAACTAATTAACAATGAACATAACCAACGAATATATAAAATTTAACAAACAATAAACATAACCAATGAAGTTAATTTAATCTAGAACATGTACGTGTTCTATATTATTATATACATATATAACCAAAACAAATTTGAGGGTTTCTCATTTATGAGAAGAGTAAATTTATCTAACCATCAAATAAAGCAACCAACAAACTTCATATTAGAAAAAAGAAACGAACTTCATATTAGAAAACAGAAACAAACAGATCTAACATAAACGAACTTCATAAACGAACACAAGTTATAAATATGATTATTTAAAATAACAAACACAAAACTTTATTTTAAAAGTGTCTAAAAAACTTGTTAAAATGCCAAAAAACATCATATAAACCTATTATAACACTTTTATTGTGAGGTATTATATTATGAAGCTTAAATATTTTACATTAGCATTTTACAATCATACCAAGGTACAATCTTTGAGTCCAGCTGAAACAGTAAAGAGAACCTGAGTCCATAGTTAAATCAAAGCAAAAGAAACACAAGACTATTGACTAGTAAACATAAGGCTATTGATGCATAAAATATTTGAACACCCATAAATTAAATATTTTACAAACAGAAACGAACCTAAGTAAACGGAGACGGGAAGGCTGTGGTGGTCGGCGACAGGAAGGCGGTGGTGGTCGGCGACAGGGTCGTCGGTGGTGGTCGGCGACAGGGTCGTCGGTGGTGGTCGGCGATAGGGTCGTTTGTGGTGGTGTTGGTCGAAGACGGTGGTGGTCGGCAACAGGGTCGTCGGTGGTGGTCGGGGACAGGTGGTACCAATCTCTCTCTCTTTCTCTTTCTCTCTCTCTCTCTCGATCTCGTGGTCGAAGGCGGTGGTGGTTGCCATGTATAAAACCTAATCTGATTTAATGGAGTACGAGGCTTGACGTCTAGATCTAATGTCCTAATTTCAGAATATCAGCGACGGATGAATTCCGTCGCTAAAAAGGTATTTTTTTTAATTTTTTAATTACTTTTTTAATTAATAACTATTAATTCAATTAATTATTAATTATTACATTAAACCGAATAAATCTCATTAAAGCCTAATAAACTGAATAAATCTCATTAAGACCCAATAAAACCGAATTAAGCCCATTAAGGCCCAATAAAACCGAATTAAGCCCATTAAGGCCCGATAAATGGATTAAGACCCAATAAAACCGAATAAATAAAACGTAATAAAATCGAATAAAGTCCATTAAGGCCCAATAAAACCGAATAAAGTCCCTTAAGGCCCAGTAAAACCGAATAAAGCTATTAAGGCCCAATAAACCGAATAAATCCCATTAAAGCCCAATAAACCGAATCAAGCCCATTAAGGCCCAATAAAACCGAATCAAGCCCATTAAGGCTCGATAAACTCAATAAAGCCCAGTAAATGGATTAAGACTCAATAAAACCGAACAAAACCTATTAAAATTGGTTAAGGCCCAATAAACCTGAATAAAATCCATTATGCCCAACAAAACTAAATAAAGTCTAAGAAATTGGAAGAAGACCCAATAAAACCAAATAAAGTCCAAGAAAATTGGATTACAGCCCTACAAAACCGAATAAAGTCCCTTAAGGCCTCGTAAAACCGAATAAAGCCTAATAAAATCGAATTGACGAGTATATATACATCGATCCAATCGTGGTTAGCAACCACCACACATCTATACACATCGTGTATACATATGTATATAACACGGACTGACGAGTATATATACATATAACAATTACAACATCGTGTAAACATATATATATATATATATATATATA
>NC_037530.1:15492431-15493841 GCF_001531365.2 Cynara cardunculus var. scolymus
TTTTATTGGGCCTTAATGGGCTTTATTCGGTTTTATTAATTAATTTTTGTAATATTCTAATAAATAATAAATAACTGAAAATTTAATAATCAATAATTAAAAATTAATAAGTAATTAAATTAATAGTTAAAAAATAAAAAAAATTGCAATAATCAGATTCCCTCGCTGATCAGCGAGGGAATTGTCATATTTTCTTATTTTTTTTGTTTTTTTATGTGTTATATATACACATTTTTATATGTAGGTATCGTATGTATTCATGTTCGATTTTATTGGGCCTTAACCCATTTAACTGGGCTTTGTTCGGTTTTATTGGACCTTAATCCATTTAACTAGGCTTTGTTCGGTTTTATTGGGCCTTAATCCATTTACCTGGCTATTTTGAGTTTATCGGGGCTTAATAAACTTTATCCAGTTTTATTTGACTTTATTCGGTTTAACGGGCCTTACTGGGCTTAATTCGGTTTTATTGGGCCTTAATGGGCTTTATTCGGTTTTATTAATTAATTTTTATAATATTCTAATAAATAATAAATAACTGAAAATTTAATAATCAATAATTAAAAATTAATAAGTAATTAAATTAATAGTTAAAAAATAAAAAATTGCGAAAATCAGATTCCCTCGCTGATCAGCGACGGATCAGCGAGGGAATTCTCCTATTTTCTTATTTTTCTTGTTTTTTATGTGTTATATATACACATTTTTATATGTAGGTATCGTATGTATTAATGTTCGATTTTAAGGCCTTAACCCATTTAATTGGGCTTTGTTCGGTTTTATTGGGCCTTAATCCATTTACCGGGCTATTTTGAGTTTATCGAGCCTTAATATATACTTTATTCAGTTTTATTTGACTTTATTCGGTTTAATGGGCCTTAATGGGCTTAATTCGGTTTTATTAGGCCTTAGTGGGTTTTATTAATTAATTTTTGTAATATTCTAATACATAATAAATAACTGAAAATTTAATAATGAATAATTAAAAATTAATAAGTAATTAAATTAATAGTTAAGAAATAAAAAAAATTGCGAAAATCAAATTCCCTCGCTGATCCCTCGCTGATCAGCGAGGGAATCTTATTTTTGTCGATTCCGTCGCTGATCCCTCGCTGATTAGCGACGGATCAGCGAGAGAATTGTCCTATTTTCTTATTTTTCTTGTTTTTTTATGTGTTATATATACACATATTTTTATATGTAGGTATCGTATGTATTCATGTTCGATTTTATTGGGCCTTAACCCATTTAACTGGGCTTGATTCGATTTTATTAGGCCTTAATCCATTTAACTGGGCTTTGTTCGGTTTTATTGGGCCTTAATATATTTACCGGGCAATTTTGAGTTTATCGGGGCTTAATAAACTTTATTCAGTTTTATTTGACTTTATTCGGTTTAATGGGCCTTAA
>NC_037530.1:15494986-15520685 GCF_001531365.2 Cynara cardunculus var. scolymus
TAATATTCTAATAAATAATAAATGACTGAAAATTTAATAATCAATAATTAAAAATTAATAAGTAATTAAATTAATAGTTAAAAAATAAAAAAATTGCGAAAATCAGATTCCCTCGCTGATCCCTCGCTGATCAGCGAGGGATCAGCGAGGGAATCTGATTTTTGCTAAATCCCTCGCTGATCAGCGAGGGATCAACGAGAGAATATGATTAATGAACTGAAAAGTGTCATAAATACTTGCCTTTTTACTTTTTTCAAGGATCTTTTTCAATGAACTGATAATTTCATTGAATATTAAACAAGAGAAAATATTACAAGTCATTAATCAGTACGAGTAAACCTAATATATAAAGGTTACACATTGAAAGTAAAGAAATGAAAATAAGATTACAAGACAGAAAGGACGTCTAATCTAAGTTGCTGAAGTTGATATACCTAAGGACATATTCTCCAAGCTTCTTGCATCTGAGATATTTCTTTCTGATCTTGTACTCCATCATATCTCCAAATATATCTTAATTAAGCCAAGTCCTTAGATACTCTAAGTGCTCTATCGGGCAGAGATGAAACTCAGATACTCGCTGAAACCTCTATTCACCGTCATAGTCGATGAACATAAGTCCATACTCAGGTTTCAATCAGCGGTTTGTGCTTGGATTTTGATCTATGAATAGCCTGTTAAATCTCCATCCATTTGTAGAAGCTATACTAGCTGAGGTATGAAGGATACTCGGTGATAGCGTCTTGATTCTCTCTGAAGATGACCATTGAGATAAGGAGTCCACAATCCTTCATCCGTCCGCAGATGGTGATGTTTGATATCTTGTGGGGACTTATCCTTTTCTCGATCCTTTCCTTGCACCATTTCAGATCGCGATCTTTCAGCGTCAGCGCCTGTTCATGTTCTCGTCAGCTTGTGACAACAACTGGGCCTGAGCTTTGACATGATATTTCTTCTTGAGCTTCCCTTTAGCCAGATCTTGGGCAGCTAGAGTCTTGGCTAACTCTAGACTGTTCTTCAGTTGTTTTCAGTGTTTGCTCAACTCTTCTTCGGCTTTCAGGGACTCTTCTCTTTTAGCGTTAGTGAGGAAATCAAACTCGCCACAACCAGAGGTACAAAGAGAGATTTTTACTCTGGTTTGGTCGAGCTGATTTATCAGCTGAATCTTCCTCTGGTCTTCATCAGCTTCAGATGTTGGAATTTCTGCTTCATCTGATGGACCAGAATGGTTTATTGGTGCAAAGAGAAGAGAGCTCAGTGTCTGAGGTAAAGGGTATGAACATGGAGGTTTTACCTTAGATGGATCGATCGCCTTGAGAATTATGGCGAGATTCCTTTCTTCAGCCACTCCCTTATCCTTGTCTTTGGAGGAGTGCTCTGAAGCTGAGGGTCTCTCCTCCTGGGAAGCTGAAGGTTCCCTGATGGAGATTCCCTTCTGAGCTGGCCTGGGATGAAATTGGATGCTGAAGTCGTCTTCATCATCGCCGTTGTCACCTAGATCATTTCCAGCATCAGGGATCTGAGGTTCTTCGTCCTCATCTTCATCGTCTTCATCTTCATCGTCTTCATTATCATCCTCATCACCAGCATTTGGTAATGCAAAGGTGGATGGATGATCTTCATGAGTAGCAGGAGCTATCATGGCATCATCATCATCTTAAGTGTCAACGATGATGGCATCCTCAACGGCAGGGATAAGATCATCTGCATGAGTGATTAGAGGAAGGTCTTCAGCGACAACATCACTGGCAGTCTCCACAACAACAATTTTCTCATCCTTGTCTTTCTCCTCCTCTTTGTCATTATCAAGACGAGATGAGAGGTTATTAAGAATTGAGGAGAGGTGAGCAAGTTCTTGAGGGGTGGCAGGTGGTGGTGGTGGAGAATGGTAAGGATAAACCATGGTAAATTTTTTTTGAAGCAATCATGTTTAATCAGGAGAATGTGTATGCAAAGGGTAAAGTGGTGCTTCGGCTAAACCCGTGAGACCAACCTGTTTTCGTGAGGCCACTTTTTTACACCTAAAATTTCACAGCAAAATGCTATGAAGGTAACCTTTACAGCGTTTTTGTTTTGAATGTTTGACTTTTTTTTTTACCTTCATAGCGTTTTGCTGTGAAGTTTCAAGTGTAAAAAATTAGTCTCACGGGTCTCACGAAAACAGGCTGGTCTCATGTGAACCCGATCCTATATATACATATATGCATATATACATGTATACATATAGAAGAACGATCAAATGAAAACCACTCTCATTTGTACAAACCGTACAAACCACCCTCATACGTCGATTTTATTGTTTAATCTTATGAAATTTTTTCATAAAATTGTTTAATCTTGTGAAATTGTTTCATATAATACTTTTTTTGATGAATTTGTTTCATATATGGTTATAAAATTGTTTCATATAATATTTAATGAAATTTTAATGAAACTTTAATAAAACTGTTTCATGTATTTCTCTAAAATTAAAATAATGAAGATGATAATATCCATGATTAACACCCTYCACAATAAAAATRGTTAATCAACCTCTCATAATTACAAAAAAATGAACAAGATGAAAAATTATGATTGGTTGAATGTGGTTTTCACGGTTTGTACAAATTGAGTGGTTTTTATTTGAATGCTCCTCTATATAGCGTTTTGCTGTGAATTTTCAAGTGTAAAAAATTAGTCTCACGGGTCTCACGAAAACAGGCTGGTCTCATATGAACCCGATCCTATATATACATATATGCATAAATACATGCATACATACATACATACATACATACATACATACATACATACATATATATATATATATATATATATATATATATATATGGACATGTTTAAATAAGAATGACAAGGGTTAAAAATGTGAGAAACATGAAAAAAAAGGTAAAAATATATAACAATATGTATGTCAAATTATAAATCATAAAATGCTCGTTTTTTGGTACAATTTGTTTTACTCCAATTTTTATTAGTTTTTCTTTGGATTTAAAAAAGAATCTTTTTATCTAAAAAAACGATTGTAATTGCCTTTTTTAAAAGATCCACTAGATTATCTCGTCTTATGGTTAATATCTATTTTTTAATTCTCAATTTTTTTGTAGTTTTTGTTTGAACCTCCAAATATATATATATATATATATATATATATATATATATATATAAAGAGAGAGAGAGAGAGGTGGGTTACGTTACCGTTCAATTCTTAAAAACTATGCAAACTAATTTCGACCAATAGAAAAATTCCGTTTTTAATTATTTTTAACCAATAAGGGTTTAATTGTCATTTAAGTTGTTTTTTTGATAATAATGGAAGGTCTTATAATTTGTTAATTTTAGAAACATAATAAGTGATTACGTTAAATATGGTAGGATTTAATTGGTTTTCTTAATTTAGTTTTTTAAAATTTAAATATGTTTAATTTAGTTTCAGGATTATACGGATTAAAGAAATTGAAATTTAAAATCAGAAATTGTTTGGTGAAATGTTTCATTTTTTATATGGTTATCTTGTTCACTTAATGATTATGAATTTCTATTGTATGGTAGATGCAGTAATTTAATAAAACATGTTCATGTATCAAAAGTTTTATCGATGAAATTGTTGCATAATTTACGTGGATACGAAAATATGTTCCGTTAGAAGGCAGTAATTTAATTGGAAAAAGGAAAACAATTTAATGAAACGTATTCAGATTGTTTTATGAACATGTTTATGGATGAAGTTGTTTAATGAAACTTTTATGGATGAACTTGTTGCATAATGTAATTTATTTGGATAATTTTGTTTCCTTGTCAACAATTGTTGATGAAATTGTTTCATCCAATTTTTTTTTTGTGATCTTATTCACTTAATGGTTATGAATTTGTATGGTATGGTGGATGCAGTAACTTAATGAAACGTGTTCAGAGAAAAAAAATTATCGATAAAATTGTTGCATAATTTACTAGGATACGAAATTTGTTCTTGGAGAATCTTGTTTCCTTAGCAACAATTGCTGATGAAATCGTTTCATTTTTTTTCCGGGTGATATTGTTTACTTAATGGTTATGAATTTGTATGGTATGGTGGATGCAATACTTTTAATGGTTATAATTGTGAAACAGGTTCATATAATGGTTATTGTAAATGGTTGATATGTTAATGTTAAGAACATGGTGTGTAATTGGCAAACAGTGAAACCATTTCATAGTAAGATTGAAACAGATCAATCTTCTGAAAAACATGAAAATGACAGATGTCTCCTTGATAAATACGTTGATTTGTGTATTGAGAAAACTCTGAAACTATTTCATTTATTAAAACAATGATTTTTAATGAACACATTCATGGATAAACTTGTTTAATTTTCAAGATTATTCTAACATTTTTTGTTAGAATCTTTGAAAGTATAAGATGATATATATAGTTTTTAAAACAATGATTTTGTTTCATTAATATTAAGATATACATGATCTTGTTGACTCGGTTAATGATATTTGATGTTTTACATTTTTGCCATTTTTTCATTTAAAAATAAACTTTTTTTTATTTCCTAATATAAACTAATCTATTCTTGACGGTTTTCGTTTGATCACTCATCTCTCTCTCTCTCTCTCTCTCTATATATATATATATATATATATATAAAAGGGTATGTGAGTTTAAATAAGGACCGTAAATATGTGGAAGATGTGAGAATCAACGTTGATGTTTAATTCATGAAAAAAATTCAATAATCAATTTTTATAATAAAAATATATGATATTCATGATAAAAATGCATAATATTCATATTAATAATATTTAAGATTATCTAGGGTTATTAATAAAAAACAATACATGAAATAATTGATAAATAAATTAGTGCATTTTAATTTTAAATTAGAGACATAACAGTTTAATATAAAAAACTAAAACTAAAAGATGATATTTCTTTTTTTTCCAAACTAAATATATAAATTTCCATATTATTCCAAAATTAAATGCAAATCTTCCCATTTGACTTTGTCATTGTTTAATAGGATTGAATTGACATATCATATCTTTATACTTAGGGGCTGTTTGTTTCCCTCTTAATGGTGACATTAAGAGGGAACCTCTTAATCGGTCAGTGGTGAGACCTGTTTGGCAAAAAAATAAAAGCCTCTTAATGGTTACTCAAAGCTCTTAACCATTTTGAGGTTGAATCCATGCTAAACCATTCAGATTATTAATTTTCTCTCTTTACCCTTCCACACCTACCAGCCCACTCTCTCCTTCTCCACATCGCCCTTCCACACCAACGCTAGATCATCGTCTCCTTAAGGGAAAATCGCCGGTGACCTCCATCTTCCACATCTCCATCGCCGGTGACCTCCATCGCCGGTGACCTCCATCTTCCACACCTCTGTTTTCGGCCGCGCCCCTGTCCACCTTATCGACGTTCCATCGCCGGTGACGCGCCATAGCTTCTCGACGCTCCATCAGGTAATGTCTCCGGTCGTACAGTCAAGACCCACAGCTTCTCGACGCTCCACAGCTTCTCGACGCTCCACAGCTTCTCACGCTCCACAGCTTCTCACGCTCCACAGCTTCATCTGCTTCCACGATCGCCGTTCCCCTTCATCTCCTCTGACGGTCGTCGTTCCCTCCATCTCCTTTGACGATCGTCGTTCGCTTAAGGTATTTTCCTAAAATCGATCTCCTCGCTTCCCTACATCTGCTTCCTCTACCGCCTCCTTCAATTTTATGTTTAAACCTTGCAATCACACGATGAGGTTTCTTGAAACAGTGGCTTTGAGCCCATGGTACTGTTTTTAAACATAAGCAGGTTAATCATGTTGTATAATTGGTTTCTGTCTATGTGGATACATGATTTTAGGAAAGAGTGGCTTGTTTTTGTGTATGATGCTTCATTGATGAACTTCTTGATCAAGTGATAATGATAAGTGGTAAAGGTTGGATGCCATTCTTTCTTACTAGCAAGATATCATCAACCAAAATAGATGTCCAATTTATATAGATACTTGTTGTCTAGCAGAAACTAATAGAAAGCAAAGCAGAATCAGTTGCAAATAGGCAGAGGGTTAAAATGGTAATTTGTTGTCATTCAGAGAACAGTTACCAAACAACATTATTTCATTCAGCACTTAACCATTCTGACCCTCTTAACCATTCTGACCTCTTAACTATTCTGCACTAAATCATTCAGCAACTGCCAAACAGCCCCTTAAATTCTACGACTATTAGAGGGGAAAAAACATTAAATACCATCATTTGATCGTCAGGACAGGGAAAGAAGAATATTAGTTCATATATATGCTCAAATGTATATTTGAGAAATGGAAATGTTAACTGTGTGAAAAGTATAGAATCATCTTAGCCCTTAAATTAAATAATCAATTTTTTTAAGTCAAGGTTAATATCGTAATTTACAAATAAGGATTAAAATTAACCAAACCAAATTAGAATCAAGTAGATCGAATCCTAAATTTGTAATACTTTCTCAATTCTAATCGAACCCGAATTAGAATTCGATTAGAATTATCGAAATAGAATCCATATTCATTGCGATTCTTTCTCATTTTTTTTATTCATATATCGCAATTCTAGGTTTCGAAAATTAACAATTTTATTGATTATTTATCGATCAAAATTGCGTGTTCTTTGAACATGATAGCGAATCCAGAAAGTGATGTTGATCAAGATGTCGATGTTGATTTTGATATTAATGTATTTTATCGAATGAGGAGGATGTGATTGATGAAGATGAAGATATTTTGTTTGTTAATTTGACGTCTTAATTTTTCAATCAATCGTTTTGTAATTGTTTTCAAGTTAGGTCTAGGTAATCATGTGGATTTGAAATAATTAATGTTAAATATTTGTGTTCAATTCGATTTTTTACAGAATACAAATCTTTTGTTCATGATAAGTGTTTTAGTTTATTAATGTTTGAGTCGATTTTGAAACAGAAGATGTGATTTTTTTTTGTGAATTTGAATTTACAAAATACATTCATATAATCCAAAAAGAACAATATTTGTTCATTATAATTTTTTTCTTCATAAGTGAATTTTTTTCATTATAATCTTAGTTCATTTGTGAATTTTAATTGTCAAAACATATTCATATGTAAATTGTTTGAATTTGAATTGTTATCCAAATTTTGTCTATAATTTTTTTTCATTCTATTTGTAGGATTTCATATGTGAATTAAGTTCATATATGAACAACTGTATATCAAGATTTATACTTTGTTGTATAAGGTCCTATCAAATTCGATGTTTCACATATGATATAATATTTGAACTATAATTAGAGTTTCTATGACTTGTGAACATTCTTTATTGTAACAAGTCCAAAGATTCGTTGACATATGAATCTTTTGTCCATAATGTCATAGAGTCACCCCGTCAGCATCTTTGGAGAGTACAGTACAACAAAGAGTTGTATGCTACGTTCAGGAAAGATGAATCGTTTTGAAAGTATTGGATCTCAAATGTAGATTTGGAATTAAGACCAAGAATGAGTACCTTTTTTTCAGTCCTGTCACCAAGCTATATCAATATATGAACTGTATGCTAAGAAGGCTGGTTTGATGTTAGACTTTCAACAACCATAACCAGTAATTATGGTATTTTGAAGATAAAATATGTAGTGTGCAGTAAAGAAGGGGAATCATCAAAAAGGAGTTTTAATACAGTTCATGAAAGTGTTGAAAGTAGAAAACATCGTAAGTCAATTGTGAAGAGGACAAGTTGTGAAACATGCATTAGACTATGTTTTGTACCTTCGAGATCATCAGATGAGCTTTATTATTTTGATGAGAAGCACAATCGTATGCTTATTGATGACAAAAACAAAGAAGTGACTTGATTGGATAATTGGGAAGAATATCTGTTTGCATTTTTATGAAGAGAAACTCTTTAAAAAATTTCATCCTAATGAGTATTATTGTTTAGATAGTTGAAATGCATACCAGATCATATGGTCTCAATGTAATCAAATTTGCATTCTCCAGTAATGCAACCATGATGTTTGATTTGAAAATGTTAAATCTTTGTGTCTCAGTTAAACTTACATCCAAGAGTCTGTCTGGCTAAATAAACAAAGTAATTCAATGTTTCGATTCAAATGTCATTAATAGGCACAACAATAATAAAATAAAAATGATACATATATGGATCAAGACAGTTAGAATATCTTACTAGATATGAAGGCTCAATGTATCTATGATAAAAGGTTTCATATGCGAACCCTCAACATGCATACATAACCTAACTTTATTACGATGGATTCATATATGAAGGCTCAATTGTATAAGATGAAAAGTTTCACATATAATCCATCAATATGTGCACATTCACTTATGAACCCTCACTATTCCTAACATGAAGGATGAAATTCATTTTTTTTACCTTTTGCTCATATTCTTTTTCATTTATTGTTATTTCAGAAATGGTCATATTGTTCATTGTTTCAAGCAATTCTCCCAGTCCAAATCCACCTTTCTCAAGTTCATCTCCCTCCCTTATCAATCTTTCAACATTCCATTTTTTTTATCAACCATCTTTGTCTTCCAACATCAACAACTTCACATCGACTGTTGTCAACATACATAAACTGGAAACAAGAAACAATTGAAGTATTTCATACATGATTGTAAGTTTTATAGATAATTCATATGCGATATAATATACTTAAAATTAAGTATGTAATTCATCCAGCATAGAAGCATATTTCTGAGTTTCTTATCCATTTATCCTTACTCGTCTTTAAACAATCATGGATGTAACTATACCAATCTATCTTGGCTACATCTGTCTCTAGTTGCATATAATTTACCACAAAAAAAATTAAGTTTCACTTCTATTACTATATGCCATAGTATTGCATGTAATGAAGTTCAACTTGAAAATAAAATCGACTTCATCCTTGACAATTATCATCAACTTCAGATTTGTTGGACATATGGATTGCTTATTAAATTGGGATCTCCAATGACCCAATATTTCACTGTCATCATCTATATACTTGCATTCAAATATGCTTTGCCCTCCAATAGGCAATCCAAGCATATCTTGATTTGATTCATGTGTAACCTTCAATCTATTTTGACCAACACAAATTTCCATTCTATCATTGTTGAAATTGTGTACAACATAAAAACCCAACTTTCATGGGATTCCATCCATGTTCATCTCTATAAGTTGTCCAAATCCCATACTCTGGATACACTTGTTTTTGTAATTCACTTGATGCTTAAATTGCCTCATATAATGGTTTTGGTGATGTTCACACTCTAATCATTGGAAACTTTGATTCTTCTACTTTTCCTTCTCCTCTTTCTTCACTCGTTTTTCTAAGTTCGTTTTCTCTATGTTGTCCTTGGTTCTTTTTAACTTAGGCACAACAGTCTCAAATCATCATCTGATTCCATGATCTTTGAAGTTTTAACTTTCTCCATAGTATTTACTTTAGCTTCTTGAACACCTTCTTTTCTTTTGCTTGATTCTGATTCTTTTCCTGTTTGTAGAATTTATCAATATAATAAGGACATAACATTTGTTCATATATAACATGATTGTTTTGCACTTTACATACTTTGGCAATCGTTTTTCAGCTATCATCTTGCTTCTGTTGCTTAAGGACAACAATGCTTATCTTCAGGAATGATCTTTTACGTCCTTTTGACTCTTTATTTCCTTCTTTTGATCTTGTTTTTGCACCTGTTAATATTTTTATCCCATTTTAATATTAACATGTCAACATTCACATATAATTAACATGTCTTGATGCATAAGAAATCATTTTCCTCTCTTCATCAAAACACATCCTAACCCTAACTTAGATGCATCACTGTAAACCACAAAGTCTTAAGATCCATCTGGTAGAGTTAATACCGGTGCGCTACAAAGATGATCTTTTAACAGTTGAAAAGCTTCTTGCTGTTCTCCTTTCCACTGGAATTTAACGTTCTTCCGAGTCAACTTAGTTAATGGCACGACTATTTTAGAAAATTTCTTAATAAACTTACGATAATAACCAGCCAATCCTAAGAAGCTTCGGACTTCAGAAGGATTCGAAGCTTCCCATCTTGCAACCGCCTCTATTTTTGCTGGATCCACTTTTACCCCTGCTTCTGAGATGACACAACCCAAGAATTGAACTTCTCTTAACCAGAACTCACACTTGGACAATTTAGCATACAACTTTTCTCTTTTCAACAATTCTAGTATCAGACGAAGATGTTCCGCGTGCTCTTCTTTGGTCTTAGAGTATATAAGAATATCATCGATAAATACAATATCGAATTTATCAAGATACTCTTTACATACTCTATTCATTAAATCCATAAAGGTTGTAGGAGCATTAGTTAAGCCGAATGGCATAACTAAGAATTCGTGATGCCCGTACCTTGTTCTGAATGATGTTGTGGCGACATTTTCTTCCCTGACTTTGAGTTGATGATACCCTGACCTTAAATCAATCTTGGAGAAATAACTTTCTCCCACCAATTGGTCAAACAAATCATCAATCCTCGGTAAAGGATATTTGTTTTTTATTGTCAACTTATTCAATTCATGATAGTCTATACACATTCGCATAGACCCATCCTTCTTCTTGACGAATAAGACCGGAGCACCCCAAGGTGAAGTGTTGGGCCTAATAAATCCCTTATCAGATAATCTTTCAACCGTGCAACCAGTTCTTTCAATTCAGATGGAGCTAAATGGTACAACGGTTTTGCTACTGGTGCAGCTCCTGGTATAAGATCGATTCGGAATTCAATAACTCTGTTGGGTGGTAATCCAGATAAGTCTTCTGGAAAGACTTCTGGATATTTATTAACAATCGGAATCGATTCTTCTTTTCCCTTCTCTTTCTTCAGATCAATTACGTATGCCAAACATCATTGGCATTTCTTCTAAATACTTTTCTGGGCTTTCATTACTGACAAAATACTGGTATGGTGATTCTGACGATCACCATAAATAATAATTGTTCCTTGATCTGGCAGAACAATTCTGATCATTTTCTGATTACAATTWATACTAGCCTGATACCTTGCCAACCAGTCCATACCCACCACTACATCAAATTCCTTCATTGGCATGGGAAATAACCGGCTCGGAAGTTCACAGTCCCCAATAGCAATAATACAGTTATTAAACACACTAGTAACAGTTTCCTGACTATTAGCAGTATCATCATCAAGTAGCACAAAATTCAGACATGCAGTTTGAGCAAACAATGGTGATACAAATGAAAAGTTTGCACGAGAGTCAAATAACACCTTAGCACGTATTGAATTCAAAAGGAATGTACCTGTTACTACATTCGGTAATGCTTCTGCCTCGTTCTTAGTCATTTGGAAGGACCGTCCCCGCGCCCCTCCTTGCCCTTCTCTGTTCACAGTAGGCCTTCCCCGTGTACCCGACGCGTTACTCCCCATCGTTAACTGCGGAGTTCTTAACAAGGGACAATTTGGTCGAATATGATCCGGAGAATTGCAATTAAAACACATTCTGTTAGCTAGGCAATTTCTAGGCAGATGGCCTGCTTCAACACATTTATAACATTTTCTTGGGTCCATTTTACACTCACCCTGAAGGTATTAGGGTTCATAGCAATTACAAACTCTCTGATTGAGGGTTTCAAACCCCAGATATACCTTTCTATCTTCCTGGATTCTGATGAAACATAGTGTTCGACAAATCGAGAGTATTCAATGAATTTCTCGGTATACTCTCGAACTGTTCCATTTCCTTGCTCTAGTTTCAGGAAATCTTCTTCCATTTGTCTCACTGCTGTCTTAGGGAAAAACTGTTCTTTAAATCGATTCACAAATTCTGCCCAGGATAATGTTTGTAAAACATCCGACCTAGCTAATGATTCAATTTCCCACCAAAACAGAGCATTTGACTTTCATACTGAGACCGCGAATCGAACTTTATCTGTTTCCGGACACCGAATGGTGTTGAACACAGATTCCATCTTCTTGATCCAGCACATAGCTTTCACTGAATCTCTCTCTCTCTCTCCAGAAAAGGTTGCTGGTTTTCATGCCAAAAACATCTTAATGTCTCCTTCCTTGTTGTGGGTGACTGGAGCAGAGGGATGAACTTCCACTCTTTCCGTTTCCACCCTAGCCGGTATTCCCATGATAGATGTCAGAGTTTCCCGCAACTTCCCCATTTCCTCTGCCAACATATCCCTGGTTATATATTTAGGATGTGGCACTAATCTCTCATGAACATTCTCAGAGTGGGATTCCTCAAGCCCTTGGTCTTCCCCGACCTCTATTTCCAGACGTGCTAGTCGGAAGTTTAACAGGCAATTCTTCCCTTTCCTCAGATTCTGGATGAGTCATTCTTTCAGATCTTCGGGTTCGGCTAGACATCTGCAGGTTTTTGTGTTAATAATCACGTATTCACATTCCCAAATATAATGAAGTATTCAAGTTCAAATGTGTACCTGTAAATTCATAATTACACTGGCCAGATGTAATTAAAAATTACCTTACACACTGTTCTTTCAACCCATCATATTTATTTCCAATGGAGCTAACTATGTCCGGGACCCTTAACATGCACTATAATAGTTTAAGTCTAGGTATCATGCTGTTAAATACCTAAATCCCTTAAACTCAGGCTCTGATACCACTTTCTGTAACRCCYCAAACCAYAAATTGCATGTAACACATATTTCATACAAAAGAAATACATGATATTATCCCATTCAGGTCCCTTAGTACAAGAATCTATTATAACCAAATACAAGGTCCAAAAATTCAAATACATTTCTTGTATTAATCAATCAAAACTATACATCAAGACAAATCTTCATGTAGAAAAGCATATATGAAAATATTACATTTTCCCCTTCCCTTTACCGTCTGAACCTCCTGCAACACATAGTTAAAATCACAAAACGAGGGTTAGACCGAAAGGTCTAGTGAGATACCCTATTATGATATTGCAGGATGAAAATCACCAAAACCTTTATGAAAACAATTATTCATATATATAACAAATATATGAACGAATAGGAACAAAATATCAAATCCTTTCCACTTTTCAAGCTAAGTATTTAGCTATTCAAATATTATAACTTTGAACCAACTAGGTTCCATATAATGCCACTTTTAAACCTTTTCAAATCAACAAGGTTATTTAAAATATCAAGCCAAACCTGTTGTTTTCTCCTCAATAACATTCAGACTATGATTTCCAATAAGAACCTTGATCCTAAATCCTTAAATCACAAAGAAATAAAGATTCCAGACCACGGTAGTCTTAAGGGATATAATAGAAAGAGTTATATCATACAACACACATACAATTCCCACCCTTATATCAAATGTACACCTTTCCTTGATATGCCACCCTTATCCCATGGTACACCTCTCCTTGATATGTCACCCTTATCCCATGATACACCTCTCCTTGATATGCCACCCATATTTCCTCATCAAAACATTTCACAAAAATAATTCCAAATAGACCGCAGCCATTGAAATTAATATCAATCCAAAATCATTTATATCAAATCTCCATTTTATGATAAATAACAATTTTTATCAATCAAGCACAAGACACAATACAAATCCGGTCAACATAGACTTGGCCGGACTTCATCTCCGGTCAAGTCTTAGCCGGTTAATCAAATTCGGACAACTCATCGCCCAAGGCTTGTCCGATTTAACACTTAGAAATAAATTCTATCTTCTGTCCGGATAAAAAGTCTGAACAATACATCGTTCAAAGCTTGACCGATTTAAAAATAATCCGGTCACCACATGATCGTATTCCTGCTTCTCCGTTCAAAATGTTAACCATTCTTATCATTCAAAACTCGCTCAAAGCTTAACCGGTTTAAAACTAAACCGCTTAACGCTTGATCGGTTTTGGGCTTAATCGCCCAACCCTTGCCCGATTTAAACTTAATCCGGTCGGCCTTTGTCCGGATAAAACCCTTAAGCAAAATAACTGATTTCTTTCCAATAATAAATAACATTCAAATAAAGCCAGTAACAAGTTTTATGCAAAAAGGTTTAGAAATTACTCACATTAACAAGCTTTTTGAAAACAACCTTCTTGACATCAGATACTTGAAATCCGGTCAACTCCTCTTTTCGTAAATCGCTGAACTTTTAAAATAGGCAAGAAGAAGAGAATGGAGACTTCAACCTCCTTTTATATCTTTCTAAAACTGGAAGGTCGGCTAAACAACCCTCTTCCCATGCTAACCCACTTCATGCACATGCATACATCCACACACCATGCATTCTCTAACATGCATGAGTGTATAATCACACACACACACACACATATATATATATATATATATATATATTTCTACATATGCACATAATCTCATACATGTATCCATATTATGCACATAATTTTCACACACACTAGCATGATCAAATAAACCAAATTTATCATGCTATCACGTAATCATTTAATCAGATAATCACATATTAATTACCTTGGATGATAACCAAGATCTAGTTTTCACAAAAACCATCACCGTAGCATGACACAGTGACATTCATTATTCAAAATTGTCACCATAGCATAACGTACGATGATGTTTATTTCTTGAAATAATCACTGTAACATGAAATACATTGATGTTTCTATTCAAATGTTGTCACTATAACATGACGTATGGTGATGTTTATTTTTTAAAAGCGTCACCATAGCATGACCTATATTGACGTTTACACTAAAAAATCGTTACTGTAGCATAACATAAGGTGAAGTTTATTTTTTCAAAATCATCAATATAACACGACATACAATGATGTTATTATTTAAAACCATCACAATAGCATGACATATGCTCACAATATCTTTGGAACAGTTACCGTAATATGATGTACAGTGACATTTATTTTTCAAAATTGTTACTGTATTAGGATGCATGGTGATGTTTATTTAAAAAAAATCATTACAGTTTCAGAATCATTACCATACTGAGACACATTATACATTTATTTGTCAAAACCGCTATTGTAGAATGACATAAAACACCATTTATTATTCAAAACCGTCACCGTACTTAGACCTAAAGTGACGTTTTTTTTTTCAAAACCATCACCACAGCACAACATATGGTGAGGTTTATTTTCCAAAACCTTCATTGTAGAGTGAAGTAAATTGACGCTTATTATTCAAAATCGTCACTATAGTACGACTTACAGTGATGTTTATTTTTCAAAAAATCGTCAATGCAAAATGATGTGTAGTGATGTTTATTTGTCAAAACTGCACTATAAATGACATACGGTGACATTTATTTTTCAATATTATTATCTTAGCGTGATATACAGTGATCTTTATCATTCAAAACTGTCATCATAGCATGAACTACATTGACGTTTATATTCAAAATTGTCACCGTAGCATGACATATAGTAACATCTATTTTCAGAGTTGAGATAAATAAAAAAAAACCTGAGATAATAGGAGGGTGCTATAAAGAGCTTTAGTATTTGACAAGTGCTATACTTCTATGGTGTGGGATGGTAAAACTGTGCGGTGTTAGATTTCACGACGTCTAATATAAACGATATTATATCGATACCACGCTAGCTTGTGTGTACGTATGAGAGGTCCATGACCCAATAATTGATACTGTAAAAGTATCATAGCACCATTTTGTGTAACTATAGGATCGTGGAAGATGTGTCATTTTTATACTGGATCACCTGTTGTGTTTTAATCAACATTTGTACCATGTGCTTCTTCTTATGACTAATATTTTCTCAGTTGATAATGAAACCACTCAACTTTTAAATAAAACAAATCCCTCGAATTCGTCATCTAAAATTAGTTTTTAAGGACTGGACTTTTGAAGACAAGCCTTTTCAGAGGAAATGATATGTGGTACTTATATACCATTACCACTTGTTACAAGATGATGGTAGTTCAAGATGTATACTTGCACTGTGTTCTATTTTTGTGTTGAATTTTAAGGTTGCATAAACCAAACAAAAACTTTTTTGGCGCCGTTGTCGGGGGAGCACGCTAAGTTCTTCGTTTTAAAAGTAAAATTTATAAAAATTGATTTTTCTACCATCTTTTTCAACAAATAAAAAATAGTGTATGCCCATATTGTCGTACGGTGAATTTTTTCAACTTGATCCTGATATCAAAAGAACTTTTAGACAAAGAAGAAGAGTGTAAAGAGCTTCATGAGCTTTAACCTCTTTCAAAATGTCTGAACACGATCACATGACGGGTGGGGAGGAAGAAACGAAGGACCATCCTGAGAATTTAATAAATAATAATAATTAGCCAAGAAATAATCTATTTGAAGATGAGGAACAAAATATCTTCCAGCTCGCAAACTCTAAAAATGGTGGCATCATGTATTATGTTATCCCTAATGTAACTCAGTTACATATGGGAATACTTAAACCTACTATTGGTGCTACCAAATTTTTGTTTAAGCCGTTGATGTTTCAAATGTTGCAAACTAACGGCCAGAATGATGGTTTGCCATCTGAAGATCCTCATTCTCATTTGAGATCTTTCTTGAAAATCACAGATTCTTTTCTCATCCCTGATGTTTCAGAGGATGCTCTAAGACTAAAACCTTTTCCATTTTTACTAAGGGATTAGGCCAGAGCATGGTACAACTTTTTGCAACCAGAATGTATAATAACTTGGAATCAAATGGTAGAAAACTTTTGAAGAAATATTTTCCACCCACGAGGAATGTTATGCCTAGAAATGAAATTTGCACTTTTAAACAGATAGCTATGTATTTTCCACCCATGGGATAGGTATAAAGAGTTGCTGAGAAAATGCTCTCCTCATGGAATTATGTATTATATTCAGCTAGAGGTGTTTTATAATGGTTTAAATACTGTTGCTAGACAAATGCCTAATACTACTGTAATCATTGCTTTCACGACTTGTACCTATAATGAAGGTATTGACATACTTGAGAAGATTTCTAACAATAATGAACAATGATCTGATCCACATGCACTACCATCGGAGAAAACATCTTGGGTACATGAGCTAGATGTTATTTCAACATTAACAAATCAACTTACTAATATGGCTTCGTTGATTAAAAATTTGACATCCAACCCACATGTGCAGTCTGATGCTAATACCTTTAATCCTAATGTTCAATTTGTATAATGTGTGAATTGTGGTGATAGGCACTCTTTCAAGCATTGTCCTGAAAATCCAAAAGAAGTAAGTTTTGCTAGTAACAACAAGACTGGACTATTTTCATGGACTTACAATTCTGGATGGAGACAGCATCAAAAAAATTTCTTGGCATAGTCCAGCTCTTAACCCACCAATGTCAAAACACCAAGGACAATCCAATTTTCAACAATAAGGTCAATCCATTTTTCACTCACAATCACACTAAGACAATCAAAATAACCACCAGACTAATTTTTAAACTCAAAATCATCAGCCTTTTTTCTAAAACAAGCCTAAACAACATGTCGAACCATCTACGCTTTTGGAAGCAATGATGAAAGATTTTATGACCCAAACTCAGGGATCAATTAAAATTTTTGAAACTCAAATGGGACAAATGACTTTGGAAATGAGAAAAATACCAATAGGATATCTATCTAGTGATATAGAGGCACCTCAAATAAAAGGAAAATATAATGTTAAGGTTGTTAGGTTGAGGAGTGGAAAGACTTTAATAGAAAATAGCCAAAAAGAACGAACCAAAGCAGAGCCTGAAAAGAATACTACAGAACCTCTACTGCAATAACTTTAAACCAATCCTGTAATACGAGTGGGCCTCAACCTATAATTAAGCCCATTGATATTACAACTATTCCAAAAAGAGATGACTTTTCATTACTATTTACTAATGAACCCAAGGAAATACAGACACCCAAGGAAAATACAATAGTTTATGTGTCACAATCTAGTAGCAGTCCCATAATATCTGTCTAGACCAGTCCTATAGTACCCTATAGGACTGAATCAGAATTCATAGTAGAACCAACTTTGAAATCCATTCCAGCACCTACTCTTCAAAAGACTAGTTCTCCTACCACAGTCATTCCTTACATTCTTTACCCCCAAAAGGTTAAGGAATCAAAAGGAAGAATTAGATTTAGAAAATTTCTTGATGTTTTTAAATAGTTACACATAATTTGCTTGAGGATATTGAGAAAATGCCAAGTTATGCAAAGTTTCTATAAGGCATTTTGAGGAAAAAGAAAATTTAACTAAGTATGAGACTGTAGCTCTGACTGAAGGGTGTAGTGATCCGTTATCCAGTAAACTCATTCCTAAGCTTAAAGACCATGGTAGTTTTATCATGTCTTGTTTAATAGGAGGAAAAGAAATAGGAAAATTCCTATGTGACTTAGATGCTAGTATAAACCTTATGTCTTTATCAATTTTCAACACCATAGGCATAGGTGAAGCAGACCTACTACTCTAACTCTACATTAGCTGATAAGTCCATAGCCTATTCTAAAGAAAAGATCAAGGATGTCCTTGTTTAGGTTGATAAGTTTATTTTTTCAAACGATTTTATCATCCTAGAATTTGAAGCTGACAAATACATTCCCATTATTTTAGGAAGACCTTTCCTACCCACCAGAAGAACCCTTATAGATTACATAAAAGAGAGTTGACCATGAGAGTCTAAAATCAACAAGTGAATTTTAATGTGTCTAATATCCTTAGGTTCCCTATAGAAAGTGAAGAATATTCTAGATAGAATTCTGGTGTCAAGAAAAAAGTTAGGGAGAAATCCTAGCTAGGTTTATCTGACTCTAATAGTGATGTAAAGGAAGATTTTGAGGAAGTAGGAACACCAAAAAAGTTTGCTACTTTTGGTGTATTAGAGACTGAGGGTAGGAAAACTCTTGTTCCTTCCTTAGATGTTACACTAGACCAAGAATTAAAACAACTCCCCTCACATTTAAAGTATACCTTTTTAGGAGATTCAGGGAACTTACCAGTCATCATTTCATCATCATAAAAGCTGACCAAGAAAAAAAGTTGGTTGACATGTAGAAGCTACATACCAAAGCCATAGGATGGAGCATTGTTGATCTTAGGGGAATAAGCCCCACCATTTCTCAGAATAAAATCATTTTAGAAGATAAAAATTTCACCTCCATTGAGCCTCAAAGAAGACTTAACCTTGCAATGAAGAAGGTTGTCAAAAAGGAAATTTTAAAATGGCTTGATGTTGGCATAATTTTTCCTATTTCTAATAGTAATTGTGTCAGTCCTATGCAATGTGTACGCAAAAAAGGGTGGGTTACTGTTGTACCAAATGAGAAAAATGAACTTATACCTACTACAACAGTATCAGGTTGGAGAATATGTATGGATTACAGAAAGCTTAACAAAGCCACTCAGAAAGACCATTTCTCATTACCCTTCATTGACCAAATGTTAGACAAACTAATAAGAAAAGAGATTTATTGTTTCTTAGATGGCTACTCTGGTTACAATCAAATTGCCATTGCACAAGATGATCTTGAGAAGACCAATTTCACATGCCCATATAGAACTTTTGTTTTTAGAAGAATGCCTTACGGACTTCGTAATGCCCTTGACATGTTAGAACACTCCATGAAAATTTTCATGGGCTAAATGCCTTAGCTAGGGGTGTAAGGGAAAATTAAGAACAAAACCGATGTGAAAGTACAGAGGTGCCTTATGGAATTATTATTTAACTATTTGTTTCAGATGATTAATATTTCATTAAAGATTACATTGAATTAATTGATAACTAATTTTATGTATGAAAATACACTAACTTTCAAAGTTAAGATAAATAAGAAAATTTAAGGTAATAGGAGAGGCTATAAAGAGCTTTAGTATCTGACAAGTACTATACTCCTACGATGTAGGATGATAATATTGTGTTTATGTTAGGTTTCATGATGTCTAATATTAATGATATCATATCGATAGCACGTTGGCCTGTGTCTACTCTTGAGAGATCGTCTGACCCGGTTGTTGATACTGTAACAGTACTACCTCACCATCCTGTAGTAATATAAGACTGTGGTAGGAGTGTTGTGTCATCTTTTAATTAGTTCACCTGTTTTGTGTTTTAATCAACATTTGCACCATGTGCTTTTTTTTTACGAATAATATTTTATTAGCTAATAATCAAACAACTAATGTTTTAGATAAAATAAATCCCTCGAATTTGTCATCTGAAATTAGTTCGTAAAAATCAGACTTTTGAAGAACTCTACAAGCCTTCTCTGTGAGAAATATATTTGGTACTTATAAATTCTTATTACTTGTTACAAGACGATAGAAGTTCAAGGAGTATGCTTGCACTGAGTTTTATTTTTGTGTTGAATTTTAAGGCTGCATAAATCAAACAGTAGAGGGAAAAACCGCGAACAATACTAGATATTGTCGATGCACTATGTACGTCAATCAGGGACATCATCCTTGATAATAATAATTACAATTACAGATCATGGATAAACACGATAGTAGTAGGAAATTGAAAGTAAGAGTTGTTTCTGCTAGCGATTTTTGTATGCGTAAAGCTTTTTATATTCTTCCAAAGTTGTTTCTTGAGATCTTTTTGCCTCTTATAGGTGATTCGTTGGAGTGGCCAACGGTTGACCTTTTATGAGCTTTAATGACGGTAATAGTAGGTCTTGAATGTCTTGGATCTTTGCCTTCCTTTATGATCTCCATTGTTAATGTTTGGTTCTGATCGTTATTCATGTAATAAAGACCATATATAACGGAAGTTGTAATTTATATGTAGTAACATGCGTCGTTATATGATATATTGAGCGTAATCGTGATCGTGAGTAAATAATCCTAGACCAAGGTCAACGATTCGGTGATCATAGATAACCGTGATCATAGATAGCAAGGTCGTTGGTCGTATATATCTAGGTCACGGACGTCATGGTCGTGGATAATATCCTCAACCGTCGAAGGTGTGAATTTTTACCAAAACAATCTTCTCCATAAAAGAAAGTTCAACCCATTTAAGAAGTTAAATTCACTTGACTTATGCCCAAAGTGTGTACAAGGGAAGCAAACAATGGTTTCGTTTGGCACGAGTAATTATACATATCTTGGTATGCTTGACCAAGTATGTAACGAAGTTTGGGGGCCAATGAGCAATGCGTCTCTTGGGGCCTGCCATTATTTCTTATCTTTCATTGATGACTTCTTGAGCAAGTGTTGGATATTGTGATGAAGAAAAAGTCATAAACATCAAGTTTTGCATGTTTAAGGTTCGGTTGGTTGTAGGTAAAAACCAAACAAGCCACTAATTGAAGATCCTACGTTCCAAAAATAGTGGAGAATACAAGGACTCAAAGTTCCTGAAATTTTGCTCGTCTAGAGGCATTCAACACCACTTCACCGCACCAAGGTATCCACAATCAAATGGGCTTGCAAAAACGATGAATCGAACTCTATTGGGAATGCTAGGTGTATGCCATCACAATATCGGGCCTCTCCAAGGGGTTTTGGGATAATGCATTATCTACTGTTATTCACATGGTGAATAGGATACCCAATGCACCCAACGTCCTCTTAAGATATAGGGATTGGTTGCATACAAGCTTGAGGTATTGTGAATTTTGATTATGCGCTAGATGCCTTTTCTCAATACTCGTATGACTATGAAGATACTATTATGGCATGTGCTAGTTATTCATGGCTTGGGGGCATTAATGAGGAGATGCAGTATTTGGAAAAGGCTTTTCAAATCTGTAAAAAAGAGAACCTTTTTTTTTTTTAATAAAATCAGACGTTGCATTTTTATAATACGAAGTTTTTATATTTTCCTAAGATTTAAGAAGTACTACAACAATTTTAGGAGAGTGATGTAAATTTTCATAACTATCATTTCTCAAGCTTCGAAATGGCGTGAGGTGTGGTGTGGCGACGAGGTCAAACCTTAAGTTACGGCAAAGCCAGAAGAGCCCTAAGGCGGCATATATATCATCTTTCTCTCTCTCTGTATATATATATATATATATATATAKAKAGAGAGAGAGAGAGAGAGAGAGAGAGAGAAAGATGAGCGATCAAATGCAAACCACCCAATTTGTACAAAGCGTGCAAACCACCATCATCGGTCGATTTCATTGTTTAATCTTATAAAATGTTTTCATGAAATTGTTTAATCTTGTGAAATTGTTTCTTATAATATTTTTTTTTGATAAAGTTGTTTCATATATGGTTATTAAATTGTTTCATATAATACTTGATCAAATTTTAATGAAATTGTTTCATTTATTTCTCTAAAATTAAAATAATGAAGATGATAATATCCATGATTAACACCCTTCACAATAAAATGATTAATCAACCTCTCATAGTTACAAAAAATGAACAAAATGAAAAATTATGATTGCTTAAATGAGGTTTGTACAGTTTGTACAAATAACGTGGTTTGCAAAGTAAAACTCTTCTCTCTCTCTCTCTTTCTCTCTCTCTCTCTCTCTCTCTCTCTCTCTATATATATATATATATATATGGGCCTAATCAAATGAAAACTAAATAGTTTATGGTAACCATGAGGTCCAATCTTAACCACAAATCAATAGATAAATTAAGAAATTTATAATTTTGGTAATTTTGAATTAAAATTTTAATGTAAGAACATTTTAGGTATTTTAAAACTCTTCTCTCTCCTCTCTCCGTCCCCCGTCCTCCGGCCTTTTGCCACCGTCATCCGGTGATACCATAGTGGTATCACAATGCATCTTATATGTGCTTGGATATTACACTGAGGTCGTTTGTGTGGTCGATCGGAGATGTAACACAGTAGTATCACAATGCATCTTATATTTGTTTGGGCATCACACTGTGACTTTTGTTTAACACAGTCAATACTTTTAGGTATCACAGTAGTATTACCGGAGGACGGGTGTAACAATCTCGCTAGAGCAAACCCCAAATTACCAATTCCTATAAAATCTCCAATAAAACATAATATATTAATTATTAGGACCAAAATTGATCATAAATTATTCTAAAAGTTTTGTCAAAGCCATCTGGGCCAAGGATGGAAAATCTGAAAATGCTGCTAAAAAGACTAAGTCTTGAGGAAGACCAGAGGCAACGGTTGGACCAGAGGCAATGGTCCAGAGGCTGCTGAAATGGCTAAGTCTGGAAGAAGACCAGAGGCCATGAAGGACCAGAGGCGAGGCTATGAAGGACCAGAGGCAATGGTTGGACCAGAGGCAATGGTCCAGAGGTTGCTGAATTGGCTAAGTCTGGAAGAAGACCAGAGGCCATGAAGGACCAGAGGCGAGGCTATGAAGGACTAGAGGCAATGGTTGGACTAGAGGCAATAGTTGGACCAGAGGCAATACAATGGTCCAGAGACGATGCAATGGTCCAGAGACGATGCAATGGTCAAGAGATGATGCAATGGTCCAGAGGCGATGAAGAACCAGAGGCCAACACTTTGAAACACACAAATCTAGGCATAACATTAATTAACCTAAAAAAATATGGGATATTAATTTCTAGAAAAACATCGGAATGTCCGTTCTATTTTAGTGATAAAACCACCCAAAACACAATTCCAAACCGGATATAACGGATTTTTACTTACAACCCAAATTAATTAGCCAAAAGAATACAAGACAAGACTATATATATATATATAAGCTACTATTTACCTAAAAGCAAGATCGATATCTTCAAGTTCCCTGGTAAATCTTCAAGTCAAACAACGGGTTCTTTCTATTTATCCGTCTTCTTTCCTGAGAAAGGTTGCCACTTAAATGGTAAGCCAACGCTTAGTGAGTTAAATAGTTAAGTATTACATATCAATATCGCACATGTTTATAAACATATATAATAAACTCTTATCAATTAAAGAGTTCAAGACATCATCCAGATGCAAACCGAGACTTACAAGAAACCGAGTGAACAATTACGTACCGGATKCTAAGATCATAGGATTCCATATTCAAATCACCATAGTATATCATATCATTGATGCTTAATACAACAAGGAGACATGATCAACAACCAAATATATTCAGCAATGTTAGAATACCCATAAATATTAAGAACCAAGAGATCGAATCGGTATACATAACGAAGACAGTGCATCATCCCGTCCTTCACCTCCCGGGCTCATGCCAAAGTACGAGTCAGAATCATACATTACGGGAAACCTTGCACTGCCCGCCTTCCTCTACCGTGTATGTGCCAAGGTTCCCTACTCATTGCTCTTCCTCCTCTTCGAGCAATGAGTATTTACAACCGCAGAAAGTCTCACCCATCCAACCCAGGATCTTGACTTTGCCATAAACTTCTGGCGTGCCACACGAAGTAGTACCCGTACTATGGCGTACAATACAAGGAACAAAACAACGAGTCTGGATCCAGAAAGCAAACCGATGTACCAAGATAATAATAAGGAATCGACTCAAGAGACGAAATCAAAGACAAATCAAGATCGTGTGACTCCATTCAAGACCAAAAACATTCATATGAAAATATATATGTTCAAATCAATATGTAACAATTAATTATATAACTCACCGGACAACCGTACAATACCGAAAAGCTCCGAATGAGCTCACAAAGCAAGTCCAATCTACCATACTTAGATTGCTTCCAAAGTATCAAAACATGTCCTAAATACCCCCTGGAGTAAATGTACAAAATCTCATAAGCAATCAATATAAGAAACTCATGATATACACATATCCTATTTGAACATTTTACCTAAATTTCTATGTATAGTCGCTGCATGCAGAACTGTTTTGCCCATTTTAATCTCGAATTCATGCCTTGATCATAAAATAAGAAATAAACTAGACTCAAATATCTAACTAAGGAAATTGGCCTCACCTTATTTGAATTTTTCTATGATTTTATACAGATTTTCAAAGTCTGCACACTTTCAATGCATTCTTAAGTCAACATTCTCATTTTTAAACATTTTTCTCAAACCACTTCGATTCCAAATTATTCCAACTTCTGAATCTCAACTTAATATAACATATTTGACATAAACAACCAAAATCCAACCTTTATTTTATCATTTATATTATCTCCCAAATCATTGACTTAATCAAGTCAAAGTTCATATGATGAACTTGCATAAATCTCGATAATCTCTTGAATCTATTGACCATTTCATGCCAAAAACACTAAAATGTACTCATTTTATACACTTAAGATCAAACTCATATGAAACCCTAACTCTATCTCAACATGCAATCCATAAAACAAGAATGTCAACCAAGAACAAGTGTAAAAATAGATTATACCTTACTTGATGATCAAATCCTTCTAAGATCTTGTAGTTCCTCTTTGATTTGAGTTGAATCAAGCCTATGTGTGTGAAAATCGCACCTCTAGTGTGTGTGTGAGTTCTGGACTTAGATGACATGAAACTCGAGTTGGGCTGGGTTGGCCCGGCTAGGTACCCATTTTGACTATCAACACTTAAAATATTCATAACTTTTCGCTCGGACCTCCATTTTCTATGAGGTTTTCGCATACACGTTCATAAAGAGATAATCTATAACATCCAACAAAAATATTCCAGAAAATATCTCCCAAGAAAAATCAGTTTTACGTATTTATTTGACGTAAATTTTTTCCAAATCCTCTAGTATATTCTTAAGAAATAAAATTCTAAAACTTCAGCCCCAAACTCCCACTAAATCATAAATTCTATTTAACCCAATAATTAAATATACTAAGCAAATAATTGAGCATATTAGAAATTGGATGTTACAAAT
>NC_037530.1:15520785-15521809 GCF_001531365.2 Cynara cardunculus var. scolymus
GATCACAGAGGACCAACAATAGAAGTTCAACGTACAAGTCAAAAGTGACAGAACCTCTGTTATCTATCACAGAGGTTTTGGAAACTAGTCCTCTGCAATCAAAGCTTACATGTCAAAGACGACAGAACTTCTGCAGTCTATCATAGAGGTTCTGGAAGATGATTCTCAAGAATCAAGTACTCTCAAGTTACATCCAGYAGAGCCTCTAGGATGGTTCACAGAGGGTCTGCAACATTATCTTCTGTGGTGAAGTTCTTTGCTATTCTACATAGGTTAGTTAGCTACTCATGCTTATCACGTGACTACTTTTGTAATCCACGTTATTTGGACGGCCTGGATTGTTTCACACGTCTAGGTCATGTCAGAATAGCGGTTAGGAAATAGTATAAATAGTAGCTTATACCTTTGTATTCATCGCCGCTTCCATATTGTAATCGTCTCAATTTCAATTCAATTGAAATACATTTGAAGCTTCTCTCTTGTGTTCTTAATATTCATTAACTTTGTGTTCTTCGTTGTTCTTGATTCATTGCTATATTTTGTTCTTACTTTGTTTCCGCTGCACTGTGTTTGTTATAAAGATCATTTAGAGTATTGGATTAATATCAAAACAGAGTTAATCAATCCTAACAGTTGTTTACCTCCTTCTACTTCAATCACTGATCCTTCAGTAAATGAAATACCTTCAGTTTCTTTGCCTCTTTCAGTTGCTGAATCTGAGACTCCTTTAGCGATAGTCCCTATTGTTGAAGAAACTACTGATGAAGTCTCATCCTCTCTACCTGAAATCCCCTTTACAGATGAAGCTCCTCTACCGACTCAGTGATGGACTAAAAGCCATCCAATTCATCCAATTCTTAGTGATATAGATGCAGGTATCAAGACACGTCGAGGTCTAGGTAATATATGTCTCTTTGTCAACTTCCTTTCTTTAGTTGAACCTAAGAAAATCAATGATGCTATCTCCGACCCTAGTTGCGTTCTTGAAATGCAAGAAGAGCTCATTGAGTTTGATAGGAACAAA
>NC_037530.1:15525289-15527334 GCF_001531365.2 Cynara cardunculus var. scolymus
TGATCAGCAACTTGGACTTCTTCAGCAAATCCTGGATGCTGTCCGTCAACCAGCTCTAGTGAGTGCACCCTCCTTTTCTACTGATGATCGTGCTCAGCTCCATGAGACACGAGAGGCAACGACAACTCTAGCCAATGCTTTGCAAAGGCTGGAGGATACAATGGTTCTCCAACGACAGCGCTTGGACGAACTCCCTGGCCAAATCTCTATTGTTTTAGCCAGAGAGGGGGATATGAGGTCCAACGCTGGTGGATCATCTGATGCTGCTCCTATAGCTTCTCAGGCTGTTGGCCCAGTATCAGCTTCTGTTGCAGTTGAAGCTGAGGTTGTTGAAGCTGAAGCGGTTACTGCTCCGGTAATCCCTACCACCGAAGCTGCCCAAGCTGAGGTTATAGAAGCCATCCCTAGGGATGATGTCCATAACGTCACTGCTGCTGGTGATGATGATGATGTTGAAGTTGATGAAGATGATGATGATGAAGACGATGATGAACCTGCCATTCCAGAGACCAGAGATGATCTAGATGGTGACGACGATGATGAAGATGACTTTACCATCAAGTTCCAGAAGCCATCAACCGTCACCAGTGGTGTTGCTCTCGGGGAAGCTCAATCCCAGGGGGAGCAAAGACAAGGTGAATCGACTCCATCAGGGCACCAGGACCCCAAGTCGAAAGGCAAGGCTGTCGTTGAAGAAGGCAACTTGAAGGTACTTTTCTCATGCCCTCAACAAACCTTATTTGAAGACTCTACCTCTTAAGTAGTGATCACTTCAGAATATCAACTTCACATCCCTTCAACAACCTACGGTCGACTGGAGTGGGTATCTGATCAACCCAGCTCTTTTACTCCAACAGACCAGTAAATGTCTCAGCTTAAGGAGTCGCTCGACCAGACTAGAGTAAAAATTACTCTTCGTACCTCTAGTGGTGGTGAGTTTGATTGCCTTTCTGAAGCTGAAAGACTCGAGGAATTAAGGGCTGAAGAAGAGCTAGAGCTTCAAAAGAAGCAGACTGAAGACAGCCTAAAGCTGGCCAAGTTACTAGCTGCTAAAGTCCTTCCCAAGAAAAAGTCCAAGAAAATGGTGAGTGCTGTCCAAGCCCAAGTTAAACTTCTTTCTATGGCAGAAGCTGATCACTAGAAGAAGCTGAAACTTGTGGACAAGGATAAGCAATGGAGCGAAGCAAAGCTAAAAAGAGACTCAGTCCCCGCCCAATCATTAGCGTCAGTATCAGCAGACGATCCAAAGACGTTGGTACTCTAGTCTCAATGCTCATCACCAGGGACAATCTTGATGCCGTTACTGAGTATCCTTCCTACCTAGGTCGCTATGGATTCAGCGAATTGATGGAGATCAAAAAATCCATTCAGCAATCCAACTCAAGACACAAGACACTTATCGAGGACACCATCAACGAGCTCATCAAAAGGATGTCCAGGTATGTCAAGGTCCCTGACCGGCCAACTCTGAAGAATGGTGGGAAGAAGAAATTAATGCTCTCTGATCCTAATGAAGGACCATCCCTAAGGAACGAACATGAAACAAAGTTCTCCTTAGATGAARTCCTGAAGGGTCATAAGAGTATTGACATTTCTATGCTGAATCTTGACTTGCCAGATAAGGGTCCCTATACACCCAACTCTGTGCATTTTAAACCTGAGTTAGGAGTTATATTCCTTGACTATGAAGGTGAAGTCAGATTTTAGAGAATGTCAGAGCTACGTCTATGTCCAACGGATCACTTGGTGTATCTTTTGCTCTGGATAGATGATAGCATGCCTGAAAGGGTCGTCGATCTGAAGATACGAAGGGAATTCCTACGTCGAAGAAACCTTGGTGAAGATGCATCTGATTACATAGATCTAAGTGTTCTAGAATAAGATTCTCTGTGTAAACAACAATCCACTCTTCCTTGTAACTTCATGTACTATATCTCCTTTCAGTGATTTTTCTTACATTCTGTAAGATCTGGACATGTACTGTAATACTTGTATTATTTCCTTTGTTTAATAAAATGAGTATTCCATGTACTTCACTGAAAAAG
>NC_037530.1:15528074-15532475 GCF_001531365.2 Cynara cardunculus var. scolymus
TATTCAGTGATTACAAACCTGTCTACATATGTGTGAAGACTGCTCTAGCTTCAGCGAATGATGATGAGACCTCCAGGTCATCCTAGCATTCAGCGATCAAAAAAAGCTTCCTTAGCATGATTGTTGTTGTCATGTCCTTTTGCACACAAAGGACAAACCCATACCCTTGCAAAAGTTAGTATGGTACGGAGCCGATTAGTCGACTCTTTGTCCACCAACTTTAGGCAAGGATGTCTGCTCAAGAATAGTGCTTTTGTACTATTCACTATAGCAAAGGACAATCCTTCCTCTTAAGGCTTGTCACGCACTCTAAACCTACCATATTGCATTAAATGTTCATTTAATGCACTGGGTATAAATAGAAGTGTTTCTTCTCTTTGTAGAGTGTGTGCATCTCTCTGCAATCCTTTTCTTACTTCAAGCCTCTTCTAGCTTAAGTAAAATATCTTCTTTTTAGCAATCTCTTTTCTTGTAATTGCTAAAGATCTGTGTGTAACCAAAGATTGTTTAGATAGGTTTTCTTTACCTTATCTTTGCGCAACCAGTCTTGTAAAATCTGTATTGATCTTCTCTGTCAATATATATATTTTAAATTTGAAAATACTGTGTTTGTATTCATCCCCCCCCTTCTACAAACTGTTTCTATTCTTGTAGACCCTTACGGGACCAACAGGAATATATGAAGATTGATCAGAACTTTGATCCATATTTGTATTGGGGGAATTGCCCTAAATTGGTTCATGTGAAGATTCAATATTGGTTGAAATTGGTTGATTATCTGACTAAGGTTGTGAATTTTCATCTTGTACCACTGATACCTCTGGCAGATTATTACTCAAGCCCTTTTCACATGGAAGAGGACAACCTTGTTTTTCTTAGGAGTCGGTTTTGGTTTGGGAAGGTCATTCTCGTGTTGTTGCTTGAAATAGGCATCGAGTCTTTATAGGCAATAAGGTGTGGACTCTTGGAGTCAGACATCGACCGCTGACCAATAAAATGTAATTTCCAGCCTAATGTAGCTTGGAAATAGCCATTAGGTCTTAATAGGCGATATGGTGTAGACTCTTGGATTATAGTGTAACTTCTAAGTGAATTAGCTTAACTTGGATTATGGAGATCTCAAGGTAAAGACTCAAGGAATTGAATTTGGTGACTCCACAAGCAAAAGACTCAAGGAGTTGAGCTTCCTAACTTAATTATCCATAAGTCACGCTTATATAACATTGATTTGAGGCTTACTTATGTGTTCCGTCACAACAAATGGTAAATTGGGTCTCTCCCGTCATCTTCAGATGTTTTATGTCGTTCCAAGGGTAAGTGTGTGTTAATTATAAATGACTTGATTAAAGCTACGTTTTATGTTCTAATGTTGTATAACTTTATTCTTGGTGTTGTGAGTATTGGGATTTGGTTGCGTATAATTGGGTATTTTGATTAATGAGTTTTCATCAAGAAAATGGTGGGTTTAGAAAAGATGTCGCTTTTATTTGTAGTACATTTCATTTGTGAAATTATAATTTAAATCAATAGTCTTTCGGATTTACCTTTTTACAATCATGATGAAATTTTTTTGAACTTACTAGGCGTTATACCAAAGGGTGATTCCCAAGACTGGGAGACTAGTCTGATACAAGATGACTAAGAAGATGACTAAGACTAAGAAGCTAGCATAAGAGAAAGCATGTTGAACATGAACTTAAACTTAAGAACAAGAAAGGATATAGGAAAGAGACTTGTATTTCTTTTCCAAGGATGATTTACAAATGAGGGGAAGCCTTCCTTTTATAGTGAAGGAAAAGGCACCCTTATGCAAGCATGACATAAGCATGACAAAAGCTAGTAATAATTCAAACTAGAAAACAAACTAAATGAGGTAAGCGCTTACATCACAACTAGGTGACTTCAAGCTTACATCATTATTACATCACAATTTTGTCTTTTAGTCGAGACAATTATTTTAATTAAACTACGAAAATTATTTCCAGCGAGAGTCAGGATGAGACGGATCGTCTTCATAAGGATCATGCATGTTTTCTCCGGGGTCATAACGTTCATCGTCTTCATTATCGTCTTCCTCATCGGAAGTGCCCAATTTCTTTGTGAGATGAGTCCGGTATCAGTCTTTAAGTGCTTCATCACATGATGCAAAAACTGGGTGATCGGAAGGGCAAAGCCTTTCATTATTTAGGACTTGTTCTGGGATTGAATCTGGATCAACCAGGTTAGCACTGGCTAGGATCCGCCTTGTTTTCATATATTTTTTTGGTTGGAACCACTCGTAGTGCGAGCTGCCTGGGTTGTGGTCATTCCATTCATGAATGAATGATAATGAAGAGTGGTAGACCAGCGATTGTTGTTGTCGAAGAGCTGTATGTGGTAAGAAGGAGCACGGCCTTCTAAACATGATTACAACATAGGTCTTAAAACAGACAGCTAATCGTTGAATCCATTGATGCGCCAGGAGGAACCACTGGAGAAGGGTGAACACGTTCTTTGCCCCTGGGGGCGGACCCTCAAACTGACATTGAAAAATATAGCTGAGTAGTTTGGCTGAGTTGAATGATATTGCGATGGTATGAGACTCGAACAGATACCAGAAGAAATAAAGGGCTTCTTTTGGTAACCTATGTAAGTCATGGATATGGAAGACATTTAGGTATGGGTAGTCCGGATGGAACTGGAGGTTTCTCATGAACAGACCATGCTTCTTCAGGGTGATGGTGAAAAACGTTTTGTAATTCAACTGGGACCTCTCTCTTAAAGTGAGGTCAGCAATTGTTTCTGTTATTTCATCTGGCAGGACTGGTGGTACAACTGTGATACCTTCAGCTGGATCAACCTGATGTGGAGTTTGAGAAGTGTGTGGAATAGGAGAGCAAGAAGAGCTTGCATTCTCTACAGGAAATACCATTGGAAGGACCTTGGCTTTGTGGCTGATTTGGATGTCTTTTGGAACATCATATTTATAGCCATTTGGTCTGGACAGAAAATCTGCCAGGATATTCTCTGACCCCTTGATGTGTTTCACAGTGAATTTTCATTGAGAGAACCAGTTTGCCCATCTCAAAAGTTGGGCCTCTGGGAGTATCTTTCTTTTGAACTGGAGCATGCGTGGGAAAGAAGACATATCCATTTCAATCAGGAAATCATGCCCGATTAGATGGAATTTTAATCTTTCTATTCCCCTTTTGATCGCTAGGATTTCTTTGAAGGTAGAGTGGTAGTGCTGCTCCGAATCTTTGAACGTGCCACTTTTGTATCGACAAATTGTTCTAACACCGGTTTTGTCTTGAACTATTAGGACTACCCCCCCCCCCCCAGTACTCATCACTTGCGTCTATCTGGAGGACCCTTTTGTCAGAAACAGTAGGAATCTTTAAAGAAGGCATCACATCAGTCAGTTGCTTTATTCTTTCTATAGCTAAAGTCTTTTCCTTACCCCACGAGGGCGGATTTTTCTTTAGCATGGGGAATAAATGCACAGTGTGGCTTGATAATTTAGGCAAAAAATCTGCCATATAATTAACTAGCCCAAGAAAATGTTGAATTTCATTTTGTGACGTCAGGATTCCTGGGAATTTGTGCAGTTCTTGAACAATGTGAGGTTGTGGCTGGTATTGCCCACCAGATATCTTCATACCAAGAAAATCAATATAGTTTACTCTGATTTCCATCTTCTTCTCGGATAACATGATCCCATGTTCCTTGACAATGGAGTGAAACTTGGTAAGTAAATCTATGTGAGATTTCTCGTCTGGTGAGAACAGAAGAATGTCATCGATGTATACCAGGGTATTGTTGAGTATTGGTTCAAAAATCCTTATCATTGCCTTTTGGAAGACAGATGGAGCATTTTTTAAACCAAACGGCATAACTTTCCACTGGTAGGGATGGTCTGGGATGCAGAAGGCGGTTTTTGGTCTGTCATCAGGACTTAATCCTAATTGCCAAAAACCAGCTTTGAGATCAAACTTGGACAAGACCTTTGCATCTGTGAGAGACTGGAACAATGACTTCTTTTGTGGTAGAGGAAACTTGTCATCAGCCAAGAATTGGTTGAGGGGTTGATAATTTATGACTAGCCTAAGCTTGCCACGAACATGTTCACTTCTCTTGTTGACATAGAATACTTCACATGCCTATGGCGATGTAGTTGATTCTATGAGATCTTGGCTTAACAGTTCTGAACAATCCTGGGTTGCAAGTTGTGTCACACCCCGCTAAAGCGGAAACACGGGATGCTAACAGACAAGCGAGTCTTGGCAACAGTTTAAGAGAAACACATTTTACAAAGATTCACAATAAATAGATCATCGACTTAACAGTATTCCAAGGTTACAAAAGTATTTTTGAATACAATAAAAACTGTCTTAATCGATGTGATCCAAGTAATGCTCCCAG
>NC_037530.1:15533085-15534446 GCF_001531365.2 Cynara cardunculus var. scolymus
CAAAGAATTAAACATGCAAAGCTTGCTGTCATGCTTCTCCCCCATTAAAATATCAAAAACAGTAAAAGTGGGGCCGTGAACTCACTGTTTGGCAAATATCAATTGTTTCCTTACGATACCTGCTATCACCTGCTCGGACTTCCTAACAGAGTAACCAATACTTAATAAGAACTTCTAAACTTCCAAAACTTAAGTTGGGTAAAAATTGTTATCAATGCAATCCGCCAGATTCTAAGACCAATGTAGCGAATACTTTAATTATTAAGTTTAACATATATCTTCAAAATTCAAATAATGGCATCATTTAATGCCATTCCAAAGCGATTGATGGAAGTCGCCATTTGTTGGAATTTGAAGATTTTGGGTTGGTTTAATACCCTTCCCAAGAACAATTAAAACCTCGAGTCGCACACCTCCCCAAATCCGGTTGCATGCCTAAGAATGGCAGCAAATGGGGATGGTTTCGATTCTACATTTCCAGGAATAGAGACAGATAAAACCCCAAATTCTCATTTCTTGAGTAAGATCCAGAAAGGAAAAGAAAACAATTAGGAATTTCTTGGGTCTAAGAGAGCTACAAGATGAAAGATTTGATTTAGAGATGCATGCAAGACCCAAGTCACCCGAAAGTGCAATCGGTTCCTAGAATGTAAGAACTTTCTTCTTCTCTTTTGGGATTAAAAAGGTTTCTAGATCACAGATTATCATCTGATGAAGACATATATATGTCTTCGATGGATAATCTCACCATCTTTAAATTTCGAAACTTGAGTTGAGTAGGAAAAGAAAATAGGAATTTGAACACTTTGAAGAGGTATAGATGACTTTAAGAGTATACCTTTTTGAAGACGAAGCAGAAAGAATAATTCGAACACAGCAGCGATCCTAAACTTGTAGGGAGAAGAGCTCGGCTCGAAGGTGATGAACTTTTTAGAGAGGGAGAACGAGAAAGGCTAGAGCTCTTTGAATAATGAAGAGTTTAAAAGAGAAGGGGGGTATTTATATGAGGCTTCTAGAAGAGTAGTGGGCTAGCCTTTAAAGGCCCAAGCCCAAGGACTTATACATTTCCTTAATTTATAAGACCCAAAAATTTTAAAAATAACCAAAATGTCCAAGACTGGAACAAGACCATCTGCCGTACTGTAATGATCCAAGTATGGGCAACCAGTGCTCCAGAAAGAAGACAACAGAGCCTCTGCGAAGAAAAGACGCCAGAGCTTCTGCAAAGATATGCCAGAGTCTCTGTGAAGAGACACAGAGTCTCTGTGAAGAGTTGCCGGAGTCTCTGAGAAAAGACACAGAGTCTATGTCAAGAGTTGTCGGAGTCTCTGAGAAAAGACACAGAGTCTCTGTGAAGAGTT
>NC_037530.1:15539466-15541176 GCF_001531365.2 Cynara cardunculus var. scolymus
TCTGAAACGAGCTGTGCTAGATTGGGGTTTTCTCTTCTTGGCGGCATTTCTTTAAATCCTAACACAAGGGAATTCATAAAATTGAGAGTGACATGAGTAGCTTTCCATAAGATTTTGAGGATGCTTACATGTCTTATTTGCATGACAAAGGATAGGAAGATGGCAAATAATCGATATAAGGTATAAACAATCACATAACCAATAGACATAATAGAAATTCCTCCAAAAGATATCATGCATCACTTGGTCAAGAAAAGATATAAAACAGAGTTTCAAGTTTCAGGTCAAAAGAGTAATCCAATCCAAATTMTTCCTAAAGCAACAACCATCCAATAACCATTCCTAATGCTAGCATTATCAGGCTAAAAACAAACAGCCACCTATATAACTTCCTAATCTCTCTCCTGGCGGCAGCAGCCATCTCCCCATTCCACTCTATACCCTGATGATGCGCTTCCACTATTTCCGATAGGTTGTTGAGGATGTTGTGGTGATAACCAAGCCGAGTCTGGTGCATCTGCGTGTCCTCCGTGATCCTCCGTGATCCTCCTTACCCATTCCTTCTCCGATGGTTTCATCCCTTGCGGATAGGATGCCGGTATTCCAGTCATAATTTGGGTCACCCTGCTCCCACCTTGGGGTCGAGATGACTCTCTAACGCCCCTCTGTGAGTTTCTAAATGTCACCCTCTGTGGTACAGAGACACTCTTTCGAGGCGTGAGTCTGATCCTTGGTCCTTGCTGGGTTCGCGATGGAACATCAGGGGCTGGCTCCATTGGGGGTAGGCAGGACACCTGTGGGGGGACCGCAGTGCCACTAGAAATCGCATCCTGGTCATATGGATCTATCTCTTTGTTACGAGTTGGGTTCCTCTGGGAGCGACCGACTACGTAACCGGAATCGTCTACGGAATACCTGCTTGAATTTGAAGACATCGTCGAGAGGATCTATGACATAAATAATCGTGGTTACTAAGGTGTATCCTCTAATAAGAGCTTAGCGGTTTTGAGGAAACTTCTAAACAACACTAAGCCTCAACAATCATGCTAAAATCCTTAGACAACACCCGAGTTCTATACCAGAGCTTCTGTTAATGAAACCAGAACCTCTGTTTCCTCACAGAACTTTCGAGGCCAGAGCCTCTGATCATAAGATACCTACTAGAGCTTCTGGTGTCGAGGCCAGAGCCTTTGATCACAAGACGCCTACCAGAGTTTCTGGTGTCGAGGCCAGAGCCTCTGTACACAGAGTGTCTACCAGAGCTTCTGGTGCAGTTTCATTAGATACACTAAGGGTTCAACGACCCTCTGGTCCTACATCTTGCTCCAACCAGAGCCTCTGGTAGCGGGATCAGAGCCTCTGTGGCAACCCCTATGCTTATCATTCATGTATCTCATGCATGGATCCTCTGGTTCTCTTATTCACTTATGGCAGAGCTTCTGATAATGGGATCAGAACCTCTACAAAGGTAATGATTCCAACTTCATTGTTTCTGGTCTTCTTGACAAGTGCCTCTAATCCTAGGAAACAGATATTCGCAAAAGTGGCACTAAGCTCATGCTTTTCATAATAGTGTCACAACTAGAGCATACGTCTAATCAGATCGATTAAGTTCTTTTTATTACACATAAATTAAGCACAGGTGATCAGACTTTACTTAACCGATGTGTAACAACAAGGCCCGCTTTAAACACATGATTGAAAATCGTT
>NC_037530.1:15541665-15569322 GCF_001531365.2 Cynara cardunculus var. scolymus
GTTCGATAAAGCACTAATTTAGCGGTGGTCCAAATTCCACATGATTAGGCTAGAAAACATAGGTAATTGTGCACCCCTTTCTGGGTGGGACTGTCAACATAATAGCGGCTATCCATAATACCACGGCCCGGGAATGTACCCGAGTTAACAAGTAGCATGTACGGACGGGGACTTTTATTTGGAAACATATATTCTCAAGCATATCAATTTAGCATTTATATAATAGTGTAAAAACAGTAACAAATACAACTTAGAAACCCGACTATGCAGTTCCATAGTCCGGAGGTTTCAAAGAATTAAACATGCAAAGCTTGCTGTCATGCTTCTCCCCCATTAAAATATCAAAAACAGAAAAAGTGGGGCCGTGAACTCACTGTTTGGCAAATATCAATTGTTTCCTTACGAGACTTGCTATCACCTGCTTGGACTTCCTGACAGAGTAACCAATACTTAATAAGAACTTCTAAACTTCAAAAACTTAAGTTGGGTAAAAACTGTTATCAATGCAATCCGCCATATTCTAAGACCCAATGTAGCGGATACTTTAATTATTAACTTTAACAAATATCTTCAAAATTCAAATAATGGCATCATTTAATGCCCTTCCAAAGCGATTGATGGCAGCCGCCATCTGTTGGAATTTGAAGATTTTGGGTGGGTTTAATACCCTTCCCAAGAACAATTAAAACCTCGAGTCGCACACCTCCCCAAATCCGGTTGCATGCCTAAGAATGACAGCAAATGGGGATGGTTTCGGTTCTACATTTCCAGGAATAGAGACAGATAAAACCCCAAATTCTCATTTCTTGAGTAACATCCAGAAAGGAAAAGAAAACAATTAGGAATTTATTGGGTCTAAGAGAGCTACAAGATGAAAGATTTGATTTAGAGATGCATGCAAGACCCAAATCACCCGAAAGTGAAATCGGTTCCTAGAATGTAAGAGCTTTCTTCTTCTCTTTTGGGATTAAAAAGGTTTCTGGATCACAGATTATCATCTGATGAAGACATATATATGTCTTCGATGGATAATCTCACCATCTTTAAATTTCGAAACTTGAGTTGAGCAGAAAAAGAAAATAGGAATTTGAACACTTTGAAGAGGTATAGATGACTTTAGGAGCATACCTTTTTGAAGACGAAGCAGAAAGAACAATTCAAACACAGCAGCGATCCTAAACTTGTAGGGAGAAGAGCTCGGCTCGAAGGTGATGAACTTTTTAGAGAGGGAGAACGAGAAAGGCTAGAGCTCTTTGAATAATGAAGAGTTTAAAAGAGAAGGGGGGGTATTTATATGAGGCTTCTAGAAGAGTAGTGGGCTGGCCTTTAAAGGCCCAAGCCCAAGGAGTTATACATTTCCTTAATTTATAAGACCCAAAAATTTTAAAAATAACCAAAATATCCAAGACTGGAACAAGACCATCTGCCGTACTGAAATGATCCAAGTATGGGCAACCAGCGCTTCAGAAAGAAGATAACATAGCCTCTGCGAAGAAAAAACGCCAGAGCTTCTGTTCGGAGACACAGAGCTTCTGCAAAGATATGCCAGAGCCTCTGTGAAGAGACACAGAGTCTTTGTGAAGAGTTGCCGGAGTCTCTGAGAAAAGACACAGTGTCTCTGTGAAGAGTTGCCGGAGTCTCTGAGAAAAGACACAGAGTCTGTAGATAGTACCGGAGCCTCTGTGTCTGTTGCCAGAGCCTCTGTGGCTATCATCAGAGCCTCTGTGGCTGACACCAGAGTCTCTGATCGAATAGGCAACCTCTTCAAGATCATACTCTGGATAAGGTTAATCCTAAAAGACTTAGTTTTCTAATGAAGATTCCGAAATAAGGTCCTAACCTGGAAATCCAAAAGTGGAGAGTTGTTATAAGTTGGTAGTGATCTGGATTCATACCCAGGTGGCTTGCTCTTGTGGGGTTAACATCTTCGTTTGGTTTGAATGGGAATGTAACAAAAAACGAAGGATTTAACCATAGTGGAGATCCATTTTTCTTTAAAAACTCTGTGTGATTTGAGGCGCAAGAAGATTGAATAATCTGCTCTTTGAGACTATCCATAGTAATGTCTGATGCCATGTAGAGTCGTGGAATAGAGCTCCATGGATTTAGGAAACTCTTGTATTGTAGACCCTGTTTTGCATACCTCAATCCTGGTAGTGTATGGAGTATGTCGAAACCGATCAGAAGGTCCTTGCCATGCGAACTGGATCCTAATAGTCTATGTTTAACCACACATTTAGGAAAAAGTCGGATGTAAACCGGGATACTGATTTTGTCAATGACAAAAGTATCACCATTGGCTGCAAGAAAGTGCTGGTTATGTGGCCTCCAGTAGCTGCTGGGTAAGATATTGGGATTCAGTATTGAAACAGAAGACCCAGTATCAAAAAAGGCGACAACCGAGATAGGTTTGGCATACGTTGTGGTGAGAAGGTGTACCTTGGCTAAAGGAATTGGTTGTGATTTTTGTACAGGTAAAACATGTGGGATGTGTGGGAGAGGAAAATGGCTTGCTTGGAAAACGGGGAGAGGCTTTATCATAAAAACTTCAATGTCTGGATTTCGGATTCTTCATCAGAAGAGTCTAAATAGGCAATTGAACATAATAACTGATCATTAAGTTCATCATCAAGAGAGTAGAGAGACTCTAGATCAGAGATTTCGACAGGCTCAATTTGGTTGAGTGTCTGAATCAGCGCCTGGGATTTTCTCTTGTCTTTGCAGTCTCTCACAAGGTGCCCCTTCTTGTTGCATATGTAGCACCTATCAGTGTTCTGACCCCGTTGTGGCTTCTGTTTCAGGAATTTCCATCTTTTGTTATGTCCGTTTTCTAGGACAAAAGGTTTTTTTCTTTTCCCGAAAGAGGACGTCTTTCTTTTGTGAGAACAATCACAAGAAGAACTTTCTTTGCATTTTATTCGTAAATACTTGTCATCACAAGCTGTACGAAGGGTTTTGCTAGTCTTCTCGAGATCAGAAAAGAAGTTTCTCTGGTTGCAAAGCTTAGCGAGTGCATTCATTACCAGCTGGTAGAGTTCTCCTATTGAGGCTTGAGCAACTGTGATTCCCTTCAGCTCTAACAATCTAAATGATTCATTTGCTAGAGTTTCTGGGAAGGAGTTTAAGAAAACTTGTTTTAGATTCACATCATCTAGTCCATTTAGACAATAAAATCTTTTGGACATGCGATCATAATGTCTCCACATCTTTTTCTGATATGAACAACACTTCATTTTCAGAAACTCTTCTCGTGCATGGGCAGTGTGCTCGATTGGACTATAAACTCAACATATATTTTATGTATGAGTTATTCAAGAGACTGAGATTGCTGGATTTGCAGTTGACGATACTCTCCAAGACTTAAGTACCAATCTCTTAGTCATCCTTGGCACCTGGTTATGAACCTTTTGACTACTATGTCGATGTCACAATATTGAAGTTCTGCACTACACCATGTTTGCATTTCAATGTTTCTGTCCCTTCATCTTGATGGAGGGATGTCATCAAAGGTGAACTGTTGTTTAGTATCACCTTTTGGAACTTTGGCCCGTCTTTGGGGTGTTGTCTTTGAACCAGTGTCACTGGGTCCTTCTTCTACTTCTGAATCAACACGATAACCTGTTTCTGGTTCTGTCATGAACAGGTGTTCGAATGCTTCTGTTAGGTCAAAATCAACTTCTTCATTTGAGGAAGAGACGATTGGTGCCACAACAACAGTGGATGCCGGAAGGGTATTCGATTGAGTCAAAGACCATAAGAAAGAAGAAATATGGTTTATTTCTTCTATTGGTAAAACTCCAGGTGGCCTTGAGGAGGCAACCATAGACGTGTCTTATGGGAGTTCTTTTGTACCACTGGAGGAGGCTATCTCAGTTCTTTCAAGGGCTTGTTGAGATCTGGCAGGAACCAAAGTACGTTTGCTTAACCTTTTTTTCCTTTTCTGAGGCCCATAACATAACTGATGGGGATGTCTGGATGAATGGTGACAAGGGAAGTGGCTGTGGATCAAATGCAGTCCATGGATCTTCAACTAGGGTTGACAATCGTTTTTGTTTGTGCTGTCTCTCAAGATCCGTAAGCTGGGCTTTTAGGAACTTCATTTCTGACTCTTTTTAGGTGAGAGAGTTGGAGGTTGGTGAAGGGTTATTCTGAACTATCTGGATAAGCTCATTGTGGAGTCCTTGTATCTTAAACCTGATCTCTGTGATCATACCTTCAAGAGTCTGCACTTTCGTCGTAAGAACCTCTTGTGTCCTTGTCAGCTTTGTTTGTTGTGCCAAAATAGTTTTGAGAACCTTTTTTTGGGCAACAGCATTTTCACTCTGCCAGTTTAGAGTGACTTCAGCATGACTAACTGTGGCGGGGATTCCAGAGGAACTTATGGTCGTGGGAGTTCTGATATTCCAATCGTGCCTCGTTCTTTGGTGGGGATGTTTGAAAGGACTGAGTGGTGGAAATTCTTCCTGGTACTCAGATGGGGTTGTTGGGGTTATAACACAACATTCGCTTTGGGACTAGGTGGGGGGTTTATGAGAAGGTGATGTGTGGCAAGGTTTGAGGGTTGGGTTTGGTTTGGAAGGTGAGTTTCCATACAGAACATAATAATCGAACTTGCCTGATGGCTCACCTAGGAGTCCAACAGCTGGATCGCCTGCCTCGTATCTCTTCTTTAACTTTCGTTGAGAACCCTTTTGGGGAATATCTTCATCGTAATCAACTTTGTATGCTTCGTCCAAGCAATCTTGGCAGTTGCATACGTCGTACCAACAATGTTGGTCTTTTTGCAACGATAAGTTATGGCGTTTGGTTTAAAAAATGCTCCATTTGTCTTCCAAAAGGCAATGATAAGGATTTTTGAACCAATACTCAACAATACCCTGGTATACATCGATGACATTCTTCTATTCTCACCATACGAGAAATCTCACATAGATTAACCTTTTTATTCTCGACATGTGCATCATGTCCTTGTTGGAGTTTGGTACTAGAGATATCATGATGAAGTGAGTGCTAGTTGAAGAAAAAAGAAGGATCTAGTTATTCGTTGACATTTTTCACATTAACACCTGACATTGACCTAGTCTCGAAGTAAGACTTGATTTACCTATTGTTGATGTTAAATCTAATTTTGCTATTCAGATTAATCTAAGTATTGATTTATTGAAAGATATTTATTCTTTATTCAATGTATTATTGGGAAATTTTAAATTAGTCGCTCTTTCCAAATTGAGGTTGTTACAGGAGTGCCGACGGTGTGAGAGAAGAAGGAGAGGTAAGAGAAAGAGGATGGTCGATGGTGTTTTAGGAAGAGATGGAAGTTAATGTAGGCACCGGAGGTGATGAGTGTCAACAATGAGGGAAGAAGGAGAAGGAGGTCAGTGGTCTTGAAGGGAGGACATATGTATATTATATATAGAGTAAATTGCAAGTTGGTCCCTAAGGTAATCATAAATTAAAGAAAAAAAATTAAATAATCATAAATTTAAAAAAAATTAAAATTGACCAATTTGTCTTCATATTTAACTGAAAGAATGGATGATCGTTTGCTTCAAATACTAAATCCATAACAAACTACATATGTAGAAGATTTTTTTATAAATAAATGATTAAATATGTAAATGTTAAGATAACTTGGGGACCAAATCCCTAACTTACTCCAAAAAATATCTACCCATTGAATTTTATTATTTAATTGAATTTTGTTATTCTCCAAGTCCCATTTTTTATTTCAACCTAAAATAAAATCACTTTTCTTACATTGTATTAATATAATGAAAGTGCTAAACGATAAAAATTAGTACGTAGATATCAATCAATTTTCTTTTTTAAATTTGAAAATTTATTTATTTAATTAAAACCTGGTTTATTTTATATGGTTCAACAACGTTTAGTAGGTAAAAAAAAATATATATAATTTAATAAAAACTCTCCAAAATAACCTATTATGCATAGATATGCTTATAGATTTGGTACCTAACTATTTTCCGTCCCTTCATCTAATGACCATTATATTTTTCAGTTAAATAAAATGTATTTTAATCATTCTTTATTTTTCTTTATTTTAAATAAACAAAATCTAATAAATAAATAAATAAATATAACTCCCACCTTCCTCCTCACACTCTTTTTCCCCGCCCTCCCCTTAGATATGAACCCACCCCTCGCCGAGCGGAGACTTTTGGTTGCAAATAGGGGAAGCAATGAAGAGGGGCAATGAAGGAGTTGCCCAGAGAGAGAGACAATTCAAACAAAGTGGGAGCAGGGGACAAGGTTGCTCAACAACTCTAGCTCTGATTTCAACTGTCAACTCCAGCTCCATCCTCTCATTTATCGATCAAAGAAAGTAGCGACGGAAGCGCCACGATAACAACGGCAATACCACAACAGTTGCATGTCAATATCTACAACACGCCCGTTGACCTCCACATACACAAAATCTGATTTATATTTAGGCTTTTGTGACTCTTGAATCTATATTCATCTTCATCTGATCTAGGCTTTTGTTTGATTTAAGGTTTGTATCACATATTTTTTTTGAATGAATTTATACAGAATTGTTGTTTATGTTTGATAATTGCAATTGTATGTTGATTTTGGTTGGATTTTTTTATTGTAATGTGTTTGAATTGACTGGTGGTAGCGGTGGTTGCAGAAGAGCTTATAATGTTGGATGACAGTTGTTGATTAGAAATTATAAAATGACGGGAGGAGGGGTACATTAGGGGTGGATCTACTAAGAAACGAGTGGGGTCCCATGCACTCACTCACTTGGTTATCATAAAGGAAACAAACTAGGTGTCTTGAAGGTGCACCCGCTTGATTGTGATGGTGCCCTGAAATATTTTAAAATCAAATTTGCAAAAAAGTTAAGCTAGAAAAACGTGGGGGTAAGACGTAGTCGTATGTTTTGCTCAAAAAGTCAAGTTCCATTCAAATTAAAAAAAAACTTATTTTTTTCATAATTCGACATAATAGACTTTCTCTTGAGTCAAACCAACTTTTTCCTTCCATTCAAACTCGCCATTTTACGGGACTTTAATACATTTTAAAGATGCATTCGCTCTAAAAATTTCATGGATCTACCACTAGGATCTATTATTAAAAAAATTAAATATTTTTAAATATAAAATAACCAAAATACCTTTCGTTTAACTTGATTAAACAGAAAAAATTAAAAGTCATTAATGGAAGGGACAAAATCGTAATAAATAAAATTTATGGACTAAAACCGTTAAAATGGACAAACGTGAGGTACCAAATTGGTTTTTACTTGGTATATTTTATAGTTTTTGGTAAGAGATGGTGGTGGGGGTATTTATGTAATTGCACAAGTAAATGGACAGCGAATCTTTCCCGATCTCAGGGGCCTCTTTGTCTATATATTCAGGCCAAATCACACACACCAAATCACACTTATCTGCGTGTTTTATTTTCTCTCTGCCATTTTTAACGGATTTATTATTTCTTCCATTTCTATCAACCGATTCGCGAGTTTTTTGTTCCGACATTTCTCGTTATTCCCTGTTGATTCGTTCGTAAATCATCAAAATTGATTGAGATCTGGTGTATTGAATATGAAAGTGAACTTCCTTTTTGTTTAATTTGTTCAATCATAAGGAAAAATTTCTAGTTTGAGGTTGGATTTCTTGGTTTTGAATAATGAGGGTGAAGCAGGAGGAGGTGATTGGTTATGAGAGCGAAGAGGGAAGGGAAATGGAATCCAGTAGTAGTTCTGGTTCATCTGGTGAGTTGGGGTTTCACGACAACCTGATGAAGGTTATTGTTGTTGGTTATGCGCTTACCTCTAAGAAGATTAAGAGCTTTTTGCAACCAAAGCTCGAAGGTTTAGCTAGGTATATTAATTTTATTTTTGTAATTTCGTCCTGATTTATCAAATTACTTGATCCTAATTATGATATTTATCTCTACATGCATGTGTACGGGTACAAGTATCTATTTCGACCTTCGTTTTCTTATCTTGATGATTTGTTGATCGAGAGTTGCTTCTAAATTAGATTTAAGGAATCGAATAAACGATTTGTTTCTCCTAAAGTTGTTCTTTTTGGGGAGGAGTAGTTTTATACATAAAAAATATCCCCTCTTGTAGGAGCAGCTTATAAATATTCGCTTGTTTTAATTAATTTGCTTTTTAAATTGATACGAGTGCTGTACTATGGCCGGCTTGATAGCGTATTTTTTAGAAAGATCCTTGTGTTTGAATATTCAAAATATTCTTTCAAGTCGTTCGCAATGACTTACGAGTATATTCTATATTAAACAAACCTTTCTGGGATGCATTGATGTTGAGGTTTCAATTTAAAATGTTGACCTCTCGTTTGTTTTTATACATTTTATTGGTGGGATTTGTTTCATATGTATCAGATAATCATATAACTTGCATCACATGTCATATGTACACTGTTCTGATAATCAAGCAAAATTAGACAGTTACTTTAGTTGATAATCCCAGAAGCAATCAGGGGAAGAAAACTTCTCTTTTTAACATATAATCTGGATAAATATCTGGCAATACCACCCATGTTAACATCAAACTTGTCATATTTTTTTCTTTTTTGGAAGAGCGAGTGTGATAAGGAGTAAAGATAATGCATAATAACGTACTTGTTTTTTCTACATAAAGGAATTGCCATGAGTTTGATGGGTGTGTACAGATTTTCCCCGCAAATCTGAATCAGTAGGCAAGCACCCAGATAGTTTAACTATTATCTTTGGATTAGCTTGATTTACTATCCATGGATTAATCTCATACTAGCTCTTTTATCTCAAATTCTCAATTATGATTTTTTTTTTGCATTTTGTTTGTTGGTGATGTTGTATATATATACATTATTGTTCCACAAATCCTGTTTTTCTGCTTCTCATCACCACCTAACTGGAGTGATAGATTGGATTTGGAGCTACACCATTAGAGAAATAAGCTATAACTGAAGCATGTTTTTCTGCTTGTAGTAAGTTCTTATGTTTGGTATGCACAAAGCTATACCTGGACCATGGATTGGGTTTTCTTAGTATTTCATTTATATTAATTGATCCTGTGTTCATACTTTATTTTGTTTCATCAGTTTAGCATAAAGATGACTTTTTTTGGACTTCAGTTGTAGAGTTATTGTGGATATTTTTTAGTTTACCTTGTATCTATATCATTTCTCTTGATGTTGGGTTTCAGATGTTGTTATGTTATTGATTGCATCTTTGCTTGTGTGAGATGCAGGAATAAGGGGATTTTCTTTGTTGCTATTGATCAAACCAGGCCTCTTTCAGATCAAGGTCCTTTTGACATTGTGCTGCATAAGGTCTGGGGCCTGATCTTTATTTTTTTCCTGCATCTAGCAGTGTGCCAGGGAGTCTTTGTTCATACATTGGTACTGACATATGATGTTTCACACTTTGTTGTCCACAGTTGTGTGGGAAGGAATGGCGAAAAATTCTTGAGGTTGGTCTTCGTAAGATTCTCCACTTTCAATGATTATATTGATAATTTTGATTGTGAAATCTCTTCGTCATTTTGATGATATTTTACTCAAAATTTTGCATCATACTGTCATGGATTAAAATTTTGTTACATCATGATTCATGATTTCCCGTTTGATAAGTTAGGTTGCTTCCTCATCACTGGAGCAATTGAGCATCCATCTTTCTTTGTCACTAAGGATTCCACACCCCATATTTACTGAATCATGCTGACCTGATTCTCTTTTCTGTGAAATCTGGTGTACTTGTTAGAGGCTTTATTAACCTTTACCTTGGCTTTTTCTGTCTTCTATTAAATTATTAATCTGATGAATTTTGCTCTACAGAATTGGTTGATAGTCAATGACTTCACAATGCATAATGGATATTAGATTTTATAGTCTAAAGTTTTAAACATCTACCATCTCACATTTTCTGAAATGTAGACCAAAAATATATCTACAAATGATATATTGGCTATATAATAATAGCAAATGTGATGTGAAAAGTTCTCAGAATAAAATTGATGTAATGAAATAGCCAACTAATTCTTAAATTATGGAAGTCAACTTGCATTACCTTTCACCAGGTGAAATTGAAAAAAAGCACCCTGCCATATAAGTGGGAAGACATGACAAGGCACCTGGTAGGATGACTACATCCATTAATTCCAGAACTACCTTCTAGACTGTAGATGGGCTGTAGGTAATTCCAAGCTGAAACAGCTTGTGTTTTTATCCTTCAAGGAATTTAACTGTTTAGCCAACACCTGAAATTCATCTAGCTAGTACAGTTTAGGCTTGAGTGAATACATTGCAAATCAAATAAGAATCTAGCTGGAATTTGTTTTGTTATAATATACAAGCTTATATAATTATATAAAGTAAAAGGGTAGTCAATTTAGTTGTCCCTTGTTTAACTGGTTTTGCATAGGGACGCGGCTCGTTGCAGTTGAGTCAATGAGTGGTTTTGGATGGAATACTCATACACTATTACATTCACTTGAGACCTGAGATAGATAAATTTGCTAATCTTAGTTTCTTCACCTGTTTAATTTTCTTTGCAACATTTCCAACTTGTTTAGTTGAGGTTCTCATGGATCAAATATGCTTTCTTGCACCTTAATTTCATGCATCTTTTGGATGTATTATGATGATCGCTAACCTTTTTTCTACTTTGAAGGATTATCGCCTGACGCATCCTGAAGTCACAGTGCTTGATCCTCCTGATGCCATACAGCATGTATACAACAGGCAGTCTATGCTTCAGGATGTTGCTGATCTGGGTCTTTCAGATGCATATGGTGATTCTTTTGTTTCTTGATTATTACAGATGTCTGGAAAACTTGAATTCTTGCTTCTGCTTCAAATCGTAATTGTATGATCGATCCATGAAATACTTCATTCTCATGATTTGTACACCTCGTAGGTACAGTCGGTGTCCCGAAACAATTGGTGATAGAAAAAGACCCATCATCTATTCCAGATGCGATTAAGAAGGCCGGGTTGTCCCTGCCTCTTGGTATGTTCCCTTTGTATCATAATTGGAAATCGAACTCCATATTTATGGAGCTAGTCACTGTACGATCATGATTCTGAAAACAATGCTAGAAACAGGATTCAGAAAATGATAGCATCTTGGTCTAGTATATGGTTTCTTACCATTTTTCTTGAATATTATCATTTGTTGTGACGTTCTGCCAGTTGCAAAGCCTTTGTTTGCTAAGTCGCATGAACTATCACTGGCTTATGATGAGTATTCCCTTCAGAAGCTAGAGCCTCCTCTCGTTCTTCAAGAATTTGTTAACCACGGTATGCAATTGCAACCTACAATAGAACCATGATTTTTCTGGGTATAATTCAACCTGAAATGCTTATTGCTCTTGTCGTTGTAGGCGGTGTTCTCTTCAAGGTTTATATTGTGGGGGATGCAATCAAGGTTGTCCGGCGTTTCTCCTTACCCGACGTTAGCAAACGTGAGTTGTCCAGAAGCAGTGGTGTCTTTCGCTTTCCTAGGGTCTCATCTGCTGCCCAATCTGCAGATGATGCAGATCTAGACCCATGTATTGCCGGTAAGTCCTTGCAAACTTTGCTAGGATTTGGTCTTTTCAATTTTCTTGTTGCATACTTCCTTGCGCTTGGACTATGGGTTGTGTATAGGTAACAAAGTAATTAACTATAAAATGTACGGTTTCATTAGATATGACAAACAAGTGGTTCTTTTGCAACATACAAGTGAGTTTTTCTTTCTTTTCTGCGGATGTTACCAAAAAATAAAAAAAGAGGTTCTTTGGGACGCGGCGGTTAAAATCCTTTTGCTACAAACATTAATTTCAAGTTGCATATGAACCTGATTTATCGTTGCTGTTTTTGCAGAGCTTCCTCCACGAGCTTTACTCGAGCGCCTTGCTAGAGAACTACGATGCCGACTGGTATTCACCATGAGTCTGTTCTGAATTTTCCTTTACAGTATTGTTGTCGCTTTTTCCAGAGTATATCTTTCTTCTCATGGGTCATTTACATATTTTATGATCATTAAAACATGCTTCATGTAGGGACTTCATCTGTTCAACTTGGATATGATTCGAGAGCATGGAACCAGAGATCGTTTCTATGTTATTGACATCAACTATTTTCCTGGTAAGTTGAAATTCCATGTCTTTTATCCTTGAATCACTAGACATGTGAGTTTGTTGGCCCTGAGATCTTTATTATATCGCTTGTTTGGTTCACAAATTCAGATGATCGATTCTTGGTAAAACTAAACAAACCAAACCAAAGAAACCCAATTTATCCGACACAGAGGTAGAGGTAGAGGTAGAGGTAGAGGTAGAGGTAGAGGTAGAGGTAGAGGTATGGTCTGGGAGGGTAGGATAGGTGGTGAAACTAAACTTGATTGGATATATGGGCACTTGCAGGTTACGGTAAAATGCCGGAATACGAGCACATCTTTACAGACTTCCTGTTGAACTTGGTGCAAAGCAAGTTCAAGAACACTGCTAGTTTATGCTGAATATACGTGAGTGATTATAATAAAAAAGCACAAACTATTGACTAATGGTGGATCTACTGCAGAAAGAAATGGGCGTTCTGGTCATGGTTTTCTCAATCAACTCTCACTGGGTTTGTATGTATATCTTTATATTAATTAATTTGTGTTAGGTTTTATTATATGTTGATAATGGAAAAAGACAGGTTTAACACCTAATGTTGATGATGACTTGCACAAAATTCTTTCCAATGGTTTCTTCTACTTGCAATAGCATAACATAATTGCTAGTCTTTGTCTGACTGTTAACTTTCGAATCCACGGGATTAGTCGTCATCAAACTCCCTTTTACAGTATATGTAAGAAGAATCTAATTATTCATAGTTTTAGTATATCTATTGCAATTAGTTGTCTGATTTTGATTATTGAAGTTGCGATAATCACTTTCAAAACTGCAATATTCTTTGTTCGTTTTCTAATGTATAAGTACTCACGCACACTTCTCACTTTTTCTGAGGATTTGAACCATCGACATCGTAGGGCGGTAACTCTGATTTTGTTGGACTGATAACCCATTGGTATAAGTCTAGTAGAATTGTGAAATGCACAAGTTTATTTTTCGTCACTTGAAACTACAAAATTAGATTTCTATTGGTCTTCTAACCATTTTTTTCCCGGAATTACCCAAATGTCATTAGTCATTACTTTCGTACGTCATTACTTTCGTAATATTCAGGTTCGCAATATTAGCTAAAAGGCAAAAAAAAAAAAAGAAGATTCAAATTCAACACAAATCTATAACTGCGATGGCCATATCCGAAATTGCGACGATCAAGTCTGCAAATGCGACGGTAAACTGGTTGAAATTTGAATGTTTTGTCTTTTAGCTAATATTGCGGATCTAGCTACTATTGTGAACCTGAATATTACGGAAGTAGTGACATTTAGGAGAACCCGAGAACCTCGACTCGGCTCAAAATGAGCTTTCAAACAAGCCAAGTTGAACATTGGTTTTATGAAGCTTGACTCATTAAATTAAACGAGTCCTATTTTATGTTCGATATCGACACAATCTTGAGAATTATTAAGCTCGAGCTCGAGTAATTCGTTAAAAGCTCGACTCGTTTACACCCCAAATGTACCAGAAAGTGGAATATTAAGCTATAAAAATACGTTACCTGTGCAAATTGTTGGTGAATCTGTTCATGAGGATGAACATATGCCATCCCTGATCGCTGAGAAGGGTACTGCATGTATGGCGTAGAGGAGCCTAAATGAGGAGCAACAGCATGGCCAAGACTAAATGGAGTGACCATTGACTTCGGGAGTCTGTAACCCATTCCTGCAACGGGTGAGGATGGTGCAACCCATGGTCCAGGTAAATGCTGAGGGAGTGTGTGAGATTGGTGATCGACAGATATAGATGGAGGAGGCAGGGCGGCCATTAAACCAAGTTGCAGAAATTCAGTGTTGTAGTTCAAGATAGTTGTGTACCCCGTGGAATGCAGCGGGATACATCAATCTAAAGTTAAGAACTCAAACCCTCCATCGTGTTTCATGTTTCTTTCAATTCTTCATCCCTCTCGATCTTTTACTTTTATGGTTCTCAAATTCCAATCAAAACCCAACCTATGGTAGATCCTTTGTGACAAAGTAAAAACCTTTTGATCTATTATCCCACATAAATTCAAGATTAATATGGTTAATTGGTTAAAGATTTTGGAATAGAATAACTGCTCAAGTAAAAATTCAAAAAACACATCTTATGCAAGTTAAAACACACTCAAACAAGATGTTGCTCAACATAAATAAATCATGGAAATAAGACAACACCATTAATCATATTCATAGGAATTCATGTTTTTCACATTGTTTTTGATCAATAAATCAAAGACATGTGATTTAAAATATAAAAATCTGCTACTTAGTTTGTGAGTTTTGGGGAGGTTACAACTGATCAAGGAAGGATTCTCATAGTACTTTATTCTTATAAAAATCTGCCAGTCTATTTCCCACTTCCCTGGCTTGCAAAAGCTATCCCAAAAACAATTGTACTTGTCATTTGTGACTTGTGCATTAACAACATTGCCAAAACGCAACATATTTCTTAAAATTTCCAATGGAAGTGTACAACACGGAATGAGAATTAAAGATAGATTGACACGACACTCAAAGAGATTTCAATAATCACAATTCTCAAGTCTAATATATACCAATCTAGTTCATGAAGCTTTCAAATGACAGGAAAGATAGATTGAAAGTACCAACCTTCATAATTGCACCATAAATGATCGTTAACATCATCTATAGACATTGTGGGATTGGTCCATTAATTTGATCCTGAGTGCACCCAATGACATAAATTAGTACATACATTACCATTAAAGACCTAAATTATTGGGATAGATAATCACACAAGCACAATCTAAATGACAAAACATGGAAAAGAAAAAGAGAAAAAAGTACTACGTGGTTCAACAAGAAGCAGAGTCCACCAATTCAGTTTTGGGTTTTGTCATCGATGGGAAAGAAAATAAGGAGAACAACCCCTAAATATTGGATTAAGCATTAGCAATTCATAAGAGGACCCTTTATCATATTCTAAAACTGTTTGAATAGAGAGGGTGTTGGAGTATTGGTTTAACATGTACTTCACATTACCTCTCGACTCAAAATGAAATGAAACCAATTGAACCATACTCATCAACAAAATTAAAAAGCGGACGTGTTTCATGAAGGTGTTTGTGAGGGAGTGGGATTCAGCCGAAACTCAAGAATTGACCCAACATATACAAATCAAATACTCAAAATTGTTGGAATATGCTCGTGTCATAATAAATAATTATATGGCTAGACACACATGAGCCTATAGGGTCACACACATATACACTTAGACATCATTTAATATAATATATTTATTATATTTAACATTATATATATTATCTTAGTAACGTGGGGTATTTACATGGGACCTAATCATTAAGTATGACTTAATAATTTGGGATTGGAGTAAGTTAATGGCAGACCCATTATAATTAATTAAATCCTAAGCCCATGAAGAGTTAGAAGGAAAAGCCCAAGGAAGCATTAATGTTAATCCTATATAAATATAGTTATTAACCTAATGAAAAATAATTCCTCTTCCTCCTCTCACTTTCTAATACGGCACACACCCTAGGGTTTCCTAGGGTTTTTGGGTTTTTCATCTTCTTACTCGTTCTTCGTGTAAGAAGGTTCGTTATTAAGAGGACTAACATCTGGTGGTGATCGAGGACGTGTAGTGTGGACTACTCTAGAGGTATTCTCTCTAGAATACTTGGTTTCAAAGCCTTGCAAGTGAACACGGTCTTTCATCTACAAATCATGCTACAAACGTATATCGTTATTTGTTTTATCGTTTAATCTTTTGGCAATACGTTGATCCGCTTTTGGTGATTATTTCCGCTGCGTTTTTATATACTCTTATATTTTCCTTTTTATTATAATCACCAACAATGGTATCAGATCAATCCATTTGGGAGGATAAGATCAAAGCTCCCTATAGCTTCAACTGCAGCACGCATTCCATTGCCTACATACAGGTTCAAAGCTCCTTTGTTTAGCTTTCTACTTCCCCTTAGTCCCTGCACATTATTACAAATGTGAATTCCACAACCCTTGTCATAAACCCAGGATTTACTAGGAAAAGCATAGAGTTCTATAGTGAAGAAACCTGATATGCTAGCCGGGGTAGCTTTGTTCTTCTTCAAACCTGCTAGGTAGGCAAAACAATTCCTCCTCCAGTGGCCCACCACTCCACAGTGATGGCAGGCGACGTCCTTTGCAGGGTGCTCCTTCTTAGCAGGGGGGGATCTTTGGTTTGGGTTTAAAGACTTGCTTACCCTTGCCACAACCCTTGCCCTATGCTTGCGGTTTTGGTTTCCTGATTTTACCTTCCCTGATTGCTAGAACAGCTGGAGCTTTCTCTTTCTTGGGCAACCCTTGCTCTGCAAGCTTTATCATAGCATGCAGTTCAGCTATAGTCTTTCCCATGTTATGCAATGTAAACTTGAGTAAAACTTAAGGACCCTCCACACCTGTTGAGGTGAAGCGAATGAAGGGAATCCCCTATGCTTCGGCAGTGGGGTCCATCATCTATGCAGTGAGGTGCATTATACCTATATGTGGCGTTCTCTCAGGACCTTACGAGTAGATACCAACAGAATCCGAGAGAAAGTCATTGGAATGCTGTTAAGAACATATTGATGTATCTTCGAAATGCGAAAGATATGTTCCTCGTTTATGGTGGAGATACTGAAAGAGAGCTTCGTGTTACTTGCTACACTGATGCTGGTTTTGAAACAACTTGAGATGATACTCGATTTCAGACTGGATACGTTTTCGTCATGAACAGAGGCGCTGTTGACTGGAAGAGTGCTAAGCAAAGCACTACTGCGATGTCTTCTACAGAAGCTGAATACATAGCTGCTTCTGAGGCTGCAATGGAGGCTGTTTGGATACAAAAATTCATTTCTGGGTTTGGCGTTGTCCCCAGTAATGAAAAACCCCTGGATATGTATCACGATAATTCTGGTGCCATTATCATAGCCAATGAACCTGGAGTTCAAAAGGACGCGAAACACTTTCTAAGGAAGGTTCACTACATTCGAGAAGTCATCGAGACGGGTGAAATTCGCCATCAAAAGGTTCACACATATAACAACCTAGCTGACCCTTTTACGAAGGCAATGTCTTGTGCCAAACACATCGAGCATGCTAGGAACATTGGGCTTCGACCAGCTAGTAGTATCATGTAGATTTGTTTAGTATTTGAATAATTGGAATAGGTATGATCGTTTTCATTTATATCAACTGTGTTCTATATTTGCATGTTTAATCCATGAATAATTAATATATTCTAAATTGTCCATTGTCAGTTGATAATACGGGAGTATTATCGAGTTAAGGCAAATGTGAGCGTATTGGTGATATTCATTGGAGAATGAATATTAATGATGATGCCACCAAACTCACATGTTGTTCATTGGTGATGAACATTGGACTGACCCAATCTACGAGAATTCATTTCATGGATCGACGTTAACAGTGAATCTTGCAAAAGGTTATGTCACTCATCCTTAGACTTGAGATGCAAGCAGGTTTTGTCCAAGTGAAATATCGTTTTTTTGATATGGTTAAACGCTGTTATAAAACCATCTTCAGGAACGATGTGAAGCATAAGATAGACACGTGCAGTCAAAATAGGATTTGTTCCTCTACAAGTAATGGAGTTAGATACTACTGGGCCCCTCAATGAATTGAATAGATGTTTGTATGGCCATACCCAAATGTAATTGAGATGATGCTTGATTAATTTGGTAATCTATTTCAATACCCTGATCGAGAAACAAAATCATTGAATGATTAGAATGATTATAAAAGTTTAAATTGGTTATGAGTATAAAAGTTTAAATTGGTTATGATTATACCACTTTTGCAACTAAATCTTTGGATTTAGTTAATAAAAGTTCAAATTGGATTTGGAACTTAAAACTATTGTTTCATATATAACGCTTAAAATTGTTTTTTTGGTTATTTAATTTTATATAATGTCCAAACTAATAAATATCTCTTGTAGGAAATATATTAGTCTTTAAAATAGACATCTAGACACACATAAAATAAAACTAGTTAGATTTAAGTTAAAAAAAATGTTTTTAACTCATGCTATGAATGAATAATGCATGCTTCTTTCGTACATTTTTTGACACGCTTTTATCAAAACTATACCCATCACAATTTTAAGTCGTGCCATCCAGTTTGAAATCACTCGCTTCTACTTTTCACATCCACGTGAGACGTGAGTTGAATTGTAATTCCGAGGTAATTATTGTCTAAGCGTGAGACCTAGATGTATTTTTACACGATTTTAAATTGGATGACTTAATCAAATTAAGCAGGTGAGACCTTGACTCGAGGCAAGGATGTGACTAAACATGCCAGCTTGACACTAGTTGCTCAGTCACTAGTTGCCATGGATCCCATAAGGATCTAAGAATTGCACTTGTAATGCAATTGGTGAACGTCACCTACCTATTGAGTCTATCATTACTAGCAGATCAACTGATGTAATGATAGAGCCCAAATGAGGATCTTAGCCTTTTTTCGTAAAATTAATTGTTTTAATAGTAAAATTAGGGTAGTTAGTTTTAAAAATGATTAATTATTAAAAATACTAATCTTGAACATTGTATGCTTGTAGATGACAACAACAAATCAAAACCTAAACAACTCTACCATCAGGTCAGTTCTTGAAAAAGAAAAACCGACGGGTATCAACTTTATCGACTGGTATCGAAATCTGAGGATTGTCCTTAGAGCTGAAAATAAGTTGACCCATCTGGAAGAGGCCTTACTTGAGGCACCTCCTGCAACTGCTTCTGCTGTAGTTCGTACAGCCTATACCAAGAGGTTTAACGAACAACAAGAAGTAGCTACTCTGATGCTTGTGAGCATGACCCCCGAGATCCAAAAGAACTTGGAGGAACTCACAGTATTTGAGATGCTACAAGAGTTGAAAACTATGTTTCAACAACAAGCTGAGCAGGAACTGTTTGAAAACAGTAAAAGCATTCCATGCTTGTAAGCAGGAAGATGGCCAGTCAGTTAGCTCTTACGTCTTGAAGATGAATGGCTATCTTGATCAAATGGAGCGTCTTGGTTACCCCATGCCACAAGTTCTTGGAATGAGCTTGATCCTTACCTCACTTTCCAAGGACTATGATCAGTTTGTTATGAACTATAACATGCATAGCATGGGGAAGACTATAGCTGAACTGCATGCTATGCTAAAGCTTGCATAGCAAGGGTTGCCCAAGAAAGAGAAAGCTCCAGCTGTTCTAGCAATCAGGGAAGGTAAAATCCGGAAACCAAAACCGCAAGCACATGGCAAGGGTCGTGGCAAGGGTAAGCAAGTCTATAAACCCAAACCAAAGATCCCCTCACCTGCTAAGAAGGAGCACCCTGCAAACAACGCCGCCTGCCATCACTGTGGAGTGGTAGGCCACTGGAGGGGGAATTGTCCTGCCTACCTAGCAGAGTTAAAGAAGAACAAAGCTACCCCCGCTAGCATATCAGGTATCTTCACTATAGAACTCTATGCTTTTCCTAGTAAATCCTGAGTTTATGACATCGGTTGTGGAACTCACATTTGTAATAATGTGTAGGGACTAAGGGGAAGTAAAAAGCTAAACAAAGGAGCTTTGAACCTGTAGGTAGGCAATGGAATGCGTGCTGCAGTTGAAGCTATAGGGAGCTTTGATCTTATCCTCCCTAATGGATTGATTATTGTTTTAGACAATTGTCATTATGCACCTACTATTACTAGGGGTATTATTGTTTCGCTTTCCTGTTTGAAGAATAATGATTTTATTCATACTTTTACGGATTATGGCATTTCGGTTTCTAAGGATAATATACTTTATTTTAATGCTATTCCGCGAAATGATATTTTTGAAATTGACATGCATAATCTTGTTTCAAACGGTAGTTCGACTTACCTATGGCATTGTCGTCTTTGCCACATAAACAAGAAGCGCATTTTAAAGCTACAACACGATGGGCTTCTAAAGACAACTGACGATAAGTCATTTGACAAATGCCTCTCTTGCATATCTGGAAAGATGACATGAATGCCTTTCTCTCATGTAGGTCAAAGAGCCAAAGATCTACTTGGACTCATACATAGTGATGTATGTGGGCCTTTTAAAACTATGTCTAGGGAAGGTGCTAACTACTTTATCACTTTCACTGATGATTTCAGTTGTTATGGTTATGTTTACTTGATTAAACATAAACATGAAGCTTTTGAAATGTTCAAAGCCTTTCAAAGTGAAGTAGAAAATCAACTCGGCAAGACTATTAAAGCTCTCCGTTTTGATCGAGGAGGAGAGTACATGAGTCAAGAGTTTTTAGACCATCTGACTAAATGTAGCATTGTCTCATAATTAACTCCTCCATACACCCCACAACATAATGGTGTGTCTGAAAGGAAAAATAGAACCCTGTTAGACATGGTTCGATCTATGATGAGTCTAACTACTTTGCCAATGTCCTTTTGGGGGTGCTCTAGAGTCTGCTGCTCGCATACTCAATATGGTTCCAACCAAGAAGGTTGATAAGACACCATATGAAATATGGCACGGGAAAGTCCCTAATCTGTCTTACTTGAAGGTCTGGGGTTATGAAGCTCTCGTGAAACGAGACACACTGAACAAACTTGAGCCTAGATCCATCAAGTGTATCTTCGTAGGGTATCAATAGAAAACAATAGGTTACTATTTCTACTACCCACCTGAGAACAAAATTATTGTTGCTCAATATGCCGAGTTTCTTGAGAACAGTCTCATTTCACAAGAAGCAAGTGGGAGCACTTTGATTTTGACGAGATTCAAAGCGAAGATGCCCAACCTCGTGGTAACACTAGGGAACATCACATTGAGGCTGAACATGGAGATGTTGAACCACAGAGTGATGTCATTCCCATTCGTAAGTCCACAAGGACACCTCATGCACCTGATCTTTATGGTTATTATGTCGATGCTGAGGAGCAGAGTTTGGGGGATCATGGTGAACCCTCTAACTATCAAGCTACATTGTCAGATCCAGAATCCGGTAAATGGCTTGAGGCTATGAATACTGAAATGCAATCCATGAAAGACAATCAAGTCTAGAACCTGGTTGATCTTCCTCCAAACAGCAAGACTGTTGGGAGTAAATGCATCTTCAAGAAGAAGACCAACATGGATGGCAATATACACACCTATAAAGCTCGTCTAGTAGCAAAAGGTTACACTCAAACCTACGGGATTGACTATGAAGAAACCTTCTCGCCTGTTGCTGACGTTAAAGCTATTAGGATGCTAGTCCTCTTAATAACGAACCTTCTGGAAGAGAGAGGGAGTGATGTAAGAGTTAATAACAGTGGTATATGTTTTACCGTGTATAGACTCAATAGGTTTCTTCAAGCTGACTTAATAATAGTGGTATCTGAAAAAATTAAAGACCTCTGATACCACTGTTGGTGATTATAATAAAAAAGAACACATAAAAGTATATAAAAACGCAGCGGAAATAATCACCAAAAGCCGATCAACGTATTGTTAAAAGATTAAATGATAAAACAAATAACGATATACCTTTGTAGCGTGATTTGTAGATGAAAGACCGTGTTCACTTTCAAGGCTTTGAACCCAAGTATTCTAGAGAGAATACCTCTAGAGTAGTCCACACTACACGTCCTCGATCACCACCGGATGTTAGTCCTCTTAATAACGAACCTTCTTACACGAAGAACGAGTAAGAAGAAGAAAAACCGAAAAACCCTAGGGTGGGGGCCGTATTTAGAGAGAAAGAGAGGAGGAAGAGGAGTTATTTTTCATTAGGTTAATAACTATATTTATATAGGATTAACCCTAATGCTTCCTTGGGCTTTTCCTTCTAACTCTTCATGGGCTTAGGATTTAATTAATTATAATGGGCTTGCCAATAACTTACTCCAATCCCAAATTATTAAGTCATACTTAATGATTAGGTACCATATAAATACCCCACGTTACTAAGATAATATATATAATGTAAATACAATAAATACATTATATTAAATGATGTCTCAGTGTATATGTGTGTGACCTTACAGGCTCACGTGTGTCTAGCCATATAATTATTTATTATGACACGAGCATATTCCAACAGCTCCCACTTGCACACGTCATAAAAACTAGTAATTATACAAGCAAAGGTTGGCGTCTAGAAACACGCCAATGCCCCTAGAGACACATGAGGTGAGTTTCTTGAAGGTCTCATGTTAAAAGGTTTATTAATCTGTCATCCCTTTGTTGCAGATACCTTATTGGATTTTAGACATGGATCATATGTCATTCTAATCATTCAATGATTCTGTTTCTCAATCTGGGTATTGAAATAGAATACCAAATTAATCAAACATTATCTCAATTACATTTAGGTATGGCCATACAAACATCTATTCAATTCATCGAGGGGTCCAGTAGTATCTAACTCCATTACTTGTAGAAGAACAAATCCTATTTTAACTACACATGTCTATCTTATGCTTCACATCGTTCCTAAAGATAGTTTTATAACAGCCTTATTCAGGACAACGTTTAACCATATAAAAAAAACGACATTTCACTCAGACAAAACCTGCTTGCATCTCAAGTTTAAGGATGAGTGATATAATCTTTTGCAAGATTCATTGTTGACGTCGATCCAATGTTCATCACCAATATGCTCACATTTGCCTTAACTCGATAATACTCCCGTATTATCAACAAACAATGGACAATTTAGAATATATTAATTATTCATGGATTAAACATGCAAATATAGAACACAGTTGATATAAATGAAAACGAGATCATACCTAGTACATCAATTCATTGTAAAATAAAAACTGTTTAATGTTCCAATTATTCAAATACTAAACAGATCTACATGATACTACTAGCTGGTCGAAGCCCAATGTTCCTGAGATGCTCTGTGTTTGGCACAAGACATTGGCTTCGTAAAAGGGTCAGCTAGGTTGTTATATGTGTGAACCTTTAGAAGGCAAATTTCACCCGTCTTGATGACTTCTCGAAAGTAGTGAACATTCCTGAGAAAGTGTTTGACGCCCTTTTGAACTCCAGGTTCATTGGCTATGATAATGGCACCAGAATTATCGTAGTACATATCCATAGGTTTTTCATTACTGGGGACAACGCCAAGCCCGAAAATGAATTTCCGTATCCAAACAGCCTCCATTGCAACCTCAGAAGCAGCTATGTATTCAGCTTCTGTAGAAGACATCGCAGTAGTGCTTTGCTTAGCACTCTTACAGTCAACGTCGCCTCTGTTCATGATGAAAACGTATCCTGTCTGAGATCGAGTATCATCTCGATCTGTTTCAAAGCCAGCATCAGTGTAGCAAGTAACACTAAGCTCTCTTTCAGTATCTCCACCATAAACGAGGAACATATCTTTCGTATTTCGAAGATACTTCAATATGTTCTTAACAGTAGTCCAGTGACTTTCTATTGGATTTTGTTGGTATCTACTCGTAAGGTTCTAGAGAATGCCACAACAGGTCTAGTGCACCTCACTGCATACATGATGGACCCCACTGCCGAAGCATAGGGGATTCCTTCATTCGCTTCACCTCAACAGGTGTGGAAGGTCCTTGAGTTTTACTCAAGTTTACATTGTGTTGCATTGGAAGACTTCCTCGTTTGGAAGCATCCATTCTAAACCTTTTTAGAATTTTGTCAAAGTATGCACTTTGACTTAGACCAATTAATCGCTTTGATCTATCCCGATAGATCTTGATTCCAAGGATGTATGTCGCTTCCCCTAAATCTTTCATGGCAAAACATTTTCCAACCAGTATTTGACATCTTGTAGCATTGGAATGTTGTTCCCCATGAGCAATATGTCATCAACATATAGGATTAGAAAAACGACAATGCTCCCAATAGCTCTCATATATACACATGGCTCATCAGGATTTTGAGTGAAACCATACGATATGATTTCCTCATCAAACCTTTTATTCCAACTTTTGGATTCTTGCTTCAATCCATAAATCGATCTTTGAAGCTTGCATACTTTCTTGGGATGTCTCGGATTTACAAAAACCATCGGGGTGCACCATATAAACATCTTCATTAAGGTGCCCGATCAAGAAAGCAGTTTTGACATCCATTTGCCAAATCTCATAGTCATAGTACGCTGGTATGGCTATAAGAATTATAACAGCTTTAACGTCAGCAATAGGCGAGAAGGTTTCTTCATAGTCAATCCCGTAGGTTTGAGTATAACCTTTTGCTACTAGACGAGCTTTATAGGTGTTTACATTGCCATCCATGTCGGTCTTCTTCTTGAAGATCCATTTACTCCCAACAGTCTTGCAGTTTAGAGGAAGATCAACCAGGTTCCAAACTTGATTGTCTTTTCATAGATTGCATTTCAGCATTCATAGCCTCAAGCCATTTACCGGATTCTGGATCTGAAAATGCAGCTTGATAGTTAGAGGGTTCACCATGATCCCCCAAACTCTGTTCCTCAGCATCGACATAATGACCATAACGATCAGGTGCATGAGGTGTCCTTATGGACTTACGAATGGGAATGACATCACTCTGTGGTTCAACATCTCCATGTTCAGCCTCAGTGTGATGTTCGCTAGTGTTACCAGGAGGTTGCGCATCTTCGCTTTGAATCTCGTCAAAGTCTACAGTGCTCCCACTTGCTTCTTGTGAAATGAGACTGTTCTCAAGAAATTCAGCATACCGAGCAACAATAATTTTGTTCTCGGGTGGGTAGTAGAAATAGTAACCCATTGTTTTCTTTCGATACCCTACGAAAATACACTTGATGGATCTAGGCTCAAGTTTGTTCGGTGTGTCTCGTTTCACGAGAGCTTCACAACCCAGACCTTTAAGTATGACAAATTAGGGACTTTCCCGTGCCATATTTCATATGGTGTCTTATCAACCTTCTTGGTTGGAACCATATTGAGTATGCGAGTAACAGACTCTAGAGCACACCCCCAAAAGGACAATGTCAAAGTAGTTAGACTCATCATATATTGAACCATGTCTAACAGGGTTCGATTTTTCCTTTTAGACACACCATTATGTTGTGGGGTGTATGGAGGAGTGAATTGTGAGACAATCCCACATTTAGTCAGATGGTCTAAGAACTCTTGACTCATGTACTCTCCTCCTCGATCAGAACAGAGAGCTTTAATAGTCTTGCCGAGTTGATTTTCTACTTCACTTTGAAAGGCTTTGAACATTTCAAAAGCTTCATGTTTATGTTTAATCAAGTAAACATAACCATAACGACTAAAATCATCAGTGAATGTGATAAAGTAGTTAGCACATTCCCTAGACATAGTTCTAAAAGGCCCATCTACATCACTATGTATGAGTTCAAGTAGATCTTTGGTTTTTTCACCTACATGAGAGAAAGGCTTTCTTGTCATCTTTCCAGATATGCAAGAGAGGCATTTGTCAAATGACTTATCATCAGTTGTCTTTAGAAGCCCATCATGTTGTAACTTTAAAATGCGCTTCTTGTTTATGTGGCAAAGATGGCAATGCCATAGGTAAGTGGAATCCAAATTACGTTTGGATTTCTTAGTGCTACATGTATACATAAAACTACCGTTTGAAACAAGATTATGCATGTCAATTTCAAAAATATCATTTGGCGGAATAGCATTAAAATAAAATATATTGTCCTTAGAAACCGAAATGCCATAATCCGTAAAAGTATGAATAAAACCATTATTCTTCAAACGGGAAAGTGAAAGAATACCCTTACTAATAGTAGATGAATAATGACAATTGTCTAAAACAATAATCAATCCATTAGGGAGGATAAGATCAAAGCTCCCTATAGCTTCAACTACAACACGCATTCCATTGCCTACGTATAGGTCAAAGCTCATTTGTTTAGCTTTCTACTTCCCCTTAGTCCCTGCACATTATTACAAATGTGAGTTCCACAACCGCTGTCATAAACCCAGGATTTCCTAGGAAAACCTTATAGTTCTATAGCGAAGATACCTGATATGCTAGCCGGGGTAGCTTTGTTCTTCTTCAAATCTGCTAGGTAGGTAGGACGATTCCTCCTCCAATGGCCCACCACTCCACAGTGATGGCAGGCGGCGTTCTTTGCAGGGTGCTCCTTCTTAGCAGGTGGGGGGATCTTTGGTTTGGGTTTATAGACTTGCTTACCCTTGCCACAACCCTTGCCCTATGCTTGCGGTTTTGGTTTTCGGATTTTACCTTCCTTGATTGCTAGAACAGCTGAAGCTTTCTCTTTCTTGGGCAACCCTTGCTCTGCAAGCTTTAGCATAACATGCAGTTCAGCTATAGTCTTCCCCATGCTATGCATGTTATAGTTCATAACGAACTGATCATATTCCTTGGAAAGTGAGGTAAGAATCAAGCTCACTCCAAGAACTTGTGTCATGGGGTAACCAAGTCGCTCCATTTGATCAAGATAGCCTTTCATCTTCAAGACATAAGAGCTAACTGACTGGCCATCCTCCTGCTTACAAGCATGGAATGCTTTTACTATTTCAAATAGTTCCTGCTCAGCTTGTTGTTGAAACATAGTTTTCAACTTTTGTAGCATCTCAAATGCTGTGAGTTCCTCTAAGTTCTTTTGGATCTCGGGGGTCATGCTCACAAGCATCAGAGTAGCTACTTCTTGTTGTTTGTTAAACCTCTTGGTATAGGCTGTGCGAGCTGCAGTAGAAGCAGTTGCAGAAGGTGCCTCAGGTAAGGCCTCTTCCAGATGGGTCAACTTACTTTAAGCTCTAAGGACAATCTTCAGATTTCGATACCAGTCGATAAAGTTGATACCCGTCAGTTTCTCTTTTTCAAGAACTGACCTGATAGTAGAGTTGCTTAGGTTTTGATTTGATGTTGTCATCTACAAGCATACAATGTTCAAGATTAGTATTTTTAATAATTAATCCTTTTTAAAATTAACTACCCTAGTTTTACTATTAAAACAATTAATTTTACGAAAAAAGGCTAAGATCCTCATTTAGGCTCTATCATTACATCAGTTGATCTGCAAGTAATGAAAGACTCAATAGGTAAGTGACGTTCACCAATTTCATTACAAGTGCAATTCTTAGATCCTTATGGGACCCATGGCAACTAGTGACCGAGCAACTAGTGTCAAGCTGGCATGTTTAGTCCCATCCTTGCCTCGAGTCAAGGTCTCACCCGCTTAACTCGATTAAGTCATCCAATTTGAAATCGTGTAAAAATAGATCTAGGTCTCACTCTTAAACAATAATTACCTCGGAATTACAATTCAACTCAAGTCTCACGTGAATGTGAAAAGTAGAAGCGAGTGATTTCAAACTGATTGGACGGCACGACTTAAAATTGTGACGGGTATAGTTTTGATAAAAATGTGTAAAAAAATGTACGAAAGAAGCATGCATTCTTCATTCGTAGCATGAGTTAAAAACATTTTTTTTGTAATTTAGGATTTAATTAATTACATGGGTATAGTTTTGATAAAAGCGTGTCATAAAAAAATGAGACGTTCAAGAAACTCACCTCATGTGTCTCTAGGGGCATTGGCGTGTTGCTAGACGCTAACCTTTGCTTGTATAATTACTAGTTTTTA
>NC_037530.1:15570812-15576205 GCF_001531365.2 Cynara cardunculus var. scolymus
CGTGTTGCTAGACGCTAACCTTTGCTTGTATAATTACTAGTTTTTATGACGTGTGCAAGTGGGAGCTGTTGGAATATGCTCCTGTCATAATAAATAATTATATGGGTAGACACACGTGAGCCTATAGGGTCACACACATATACACCGAGACATCATTTAATACAATGTATTTATTGTATTTACATTATATATATTATCTTAGTAACGTGGGGTATTTACATGGGACCTAATCATTAAGTATGACTTAATAATTTGGAATTGGAGTAAATTAATGGCAAGCCCATTATAATTAATTAAATCCTAAGCCCATGAAGAGTTAGAAGGAAAAACCCAAGAAAGCATTAGGGGTAATTCTATATAAATATAGTTATTAACCTAATGAAAAATAACTCCTCTTCCTCCTCTCTCTCTCTAAATACGGCGCCCACCCTAGGGTTTACTAGGGTTTTTCGGTTTTTCATCTTCTTACTCATTCTTCGTGTAAGAAGGGTCGTTATTAAGAGGACTAGCATCCGGTGGTGATCGAGGACGTGTAGTGTAGACTACTCTAGACGTATTCTCTTTAGAATACTTGGTTTCAATGCGTTGCAAGTGAACACGGTCTTTCATCTACAAATCATGCTACAAAGGTATATCGTTATTTGTTTTATTGTTTAAGCTTTTGGCAATACGTTGATCCGTTTTTGGTGATTATTTCTGCTGAGTTTTTATATACTTTTATATGTTTTTTTTTTAATTATAATCACTAACAAAAATTTGTCAAGCTTAAACATCAATGAACCAATGAAATCGACCAACAAAGACAAACTAATAAATTGATTTTTCAGGTAAAAAAAAAAACCATAATCCAACCGTCGAAGGAATATAACAAACAATGGCATCATAAAAACACCAAAATGAATTAAGGAAGGGTAAAGGTGTCGATGGGTACCTCGTCTTGCCAATCTTTACCCTAACAGTGTAAGTTGGCTACCGATATTAACAAATCAGTGTACCCAAATTGACGATTCCATCAAAAGGTTAATAGAAACACACGAAGGGATTCCGTTAATTTTGATTTCAAGAAACAACAATCAATAAAATAAAGAATCAATAACAATAAACTTTACACGTCGTACCAGGAGCGAAGAATCGAGAGATGCAGATTGAGGGCAAAAGTGAGAGCCAGTGTTCAAGTTACCCTGTTGTAGTAGCATCAAACCTATTGAATGCTTCAAATCACAACAATTTACAGAAAATAAACAAAAATATTAGAAACATCTTACCTGGAGAAAGCCAACGATTAAGAAAATGGTAAGATTGGTGTTCGATTTACACTAAACCGTTGTATTGCTTCAAGCCCTAAAACCCAAAACAAAGGGAAAAATATAAATTTTTTTAACCCAAATTGTATTGCTTCAAACCCTAAAACCCAAAGTAACCATGAATAAAATCAAGAAGCAATAACCAAAAATTTACAGCTCGTATTAGAGAATCCTACTAGGAGCAAAGAATTAAGAGATGCAGAGCGAGAGCGAGAGCAAAAGATACAAAGCGAGAGGGAGAGATCCAGAGCGATTGAATGGGAGAACTTTTGAATCATCACCTTGGGAAATGGGGAGAAGACATAGAGGTTTGAGAGAAACGAAATCATGATGAGCGATGATGGATAGAGAAAGGGGAGCATGAAGTCTGAATGAAGCAAAGGGGAGGCGTGTCTTGAGAGTAGAGTTGTACCTATATTTTAAGTGTGCATAAAGAAGTTGTCCTTTATGCTGATAGTATTGTAATCAAGATTTTAAGACTTTAAGACTTCAGTAACTTATGTATTTAAAGTTGTTTTTAAGACTTTCTTTAAATCTGTTTTATAAAGTAGTATAGATACCCTCTTTCAATCGATGACTTAAAATACATGAATGGCATCTGAAACCTTGAAATGATTAATCATGCAATTATGTCAAACGATTAGCAACCAATCAAACTCAACATCAAAACCGTAAAAATAATATATAAACAAAATTAATTTTATATATTGTGATTCGGGATTGAAATCCAAATCCAAATCCTAGAGTTCTTCAATTGCTAATCATCAGTTTAAGGTAATAAACTTATGTTTGAGCTTTGAACGACATTAAAGAGGTTTGAAATTACTTAATAAGTCTGTGGGTGTGATTTTGGCGGACGAATCGACAACTGAAAGCTTCATAAAAGTTGTCGTTGGGTGATGAAATGATATAATACATTATGAGGAATTTTTACTTTAACTAGTTGATTGAAAGTTGTGCATTTTGAAGCCTACTAACGCAATTTCATAGCGGCCATCTCGTACTTTTTCTAAACCGTTCCAAGTTGCTTTAATCGATGATAAACGACGAGGTTCATCGCTTTTCTTAAACCTTCAATGGATTCATGGCAAAACTGGATTAGGGTTCCAGGTAAAGAAGGACTACCAAATTCGTTTATTAGTTTAAGGTTAGATTTTTTGTTTTGGTTCAAATAAGGAACCTATTTATGAAACTAAAAGAGCAAAATTGACTGTCCTTCTGAGATTATGTGACTTTTATTCATAAAAGCATAACAGAGTGCCATGTTTGGAAAATAACAAACTTTGACAAATATGTGAATAGTCACCTTAGTCAAGATGATTTACAAATTAGGGATGCTTAATGTAACATATATTTCGAACATGATGTCTTGGAACTAGGGGTGTAATTGATGCGAGTCGAGCTCGAGTATCACTATACTCGACTAGAACTCGAAACTCAATTTCCAAGCTCGAACTCGATTCGAAAACTCGCGAGTAGTAAAAATCAAAGCTTGACTCGAATTCGATAACTATTTCTCACGCTTGAACTCAAACTAAAACTTGAATTAAGCTTGAACTAAGTTCGAATCAAGATCGAACTCGAGCTAGAATCAAGCTCGAAACAAGCTTGAATCACAACTCAAATCAAACTCGAACTCGAACTCGAATCAAACTCAAATCAAGCTCGAACCAAGCTCACCCATTGAAATTTATAAAATTTTAGGGTCTTTTTCTTATAAATTTTAAAACTTAAAGGTGTCTTCTTAGTATTTATAAAAATAAAGGGATCTACTTCAAACTTCATCATAAAAAAGACAAATTTAGAAATTTCATCCACCCCCTCTCTTTTTATAACATTTTTTCTCCATTCCTTTACCATCTTGTTATACCCCATAATTCTTATGTGTAAAAGTAATGAAGTAAAACAAGTGATGAAGAACCAGAAGACCGATAGAAGACTGCCAAGCAAAATGGCTAAGTGCTCAATACAACCAGAGGGTCGATGAATCGACCAGAGGTGCGATAGATCGAGCATCTTCATAGCCCCTCTGGTTACCAACACTTGGAGTTTTATACAATAGTTCAACCAGAGGCATGCGATAAAGATATGAAGATAAGGTTGAATAACGCTCCATGGAAGACAACTGGAGATGACAAATCGACAGCTGGATTCTACAAAGTTTATCTTGTTTTGTTCATTATCCATGTCTAGATAAGCTTTATCTTTCCTAGAAGATTTGCTAGATAGTCTCACTAGATAGTTATCTTCTTGTTTAGCCTACTAGTATAAATAGGTGTTAGGCCTATTGTAATAAGTTAACGCTTTGAACGCTTTTACTATCATTTTGGAATAAAGTGAATATTCGGCACTCAAGTATATTCTTTGAATATTCATATTTTGTTCTTGAGTGTTCGTGATTTTATTCATTCATGCGACATAATTAGGTTGTTCTTAACTTAATTATTAGTGTTATTGAGAGATCTGGGATCAACAATTGGTATCAGAGCCAATTGATTGTTTTTCAATCAAAACGATCATTAAAAACTCTCAGTTTGCCTTTTTTCATACATTCATAATATTCATAAAAATCTTCTCTAAAAAGCGTAATTTTTCTCTTCCAAATCTTCAACGGCCAACTGGAATTCTGCTTATAGCGTTGGTTCCCTCCCCAAACCTCCAACTCTTCAAAGAGAAAAGTGTCCACAATGGAGGATAAGGTTGTTGAACTTTCTAGAAGGGATGGACATAAATCTTCTGGGATCTGTCATGGAGGGTCCCTACATACCACAGACTCTTGTTCCAAGAGTCCTAGGAACGAGCACCACAGCAGAAATACCAGCTTACTACGTGCCCAACGAAGAAAAGAATTGGGATGAAGATGACATGGAGCGAGTAGAAACTGATAAAAAGGCCAAAAGATTAATTATCAAGGCTATCCCCAATGAAGTTTTTCAATCCCTCGATGCATGCACCATAACAAAGGAACTATGGGATGAACTGGCAAATCAATTGAAAGGAGGAGGAAAAACGAAGAAAAATCGTAAAGCTCAATGTCTCAATTAATGTACCAACTTCAAGGCTCTTCCTGATGAACCGATTCAGAAGACGTACGATCGTTTCAACACATTGATCACTCAATGTCGTCGAAACGACATCTCCAGGACGAAGGAAGAAAATAATGTGTTATTCCTTAAAAATCTCGGCGATGAGTGGACTCAGCTGTCGATGTCCTTCCAAGCAAATCAGGACTTAGACAGCTGGTCACTTCATGACGTCTATGGAACACTGGCTGCACAAGAGAATGATATAATGAAAAGAAAAGTATCCATCGGTGGACCCCTTGCTTTTGCTGCAGAAGAAAAGGATGTTTCAAGGACCTCCACCAGAGACCACAAGAGAAAAGGCAAAAAGACACTGGTAGTAGAATCAGAATCGTAAGATGAGACATCCAAATCAGATGATGATTTCAAAGCCTTTGCCAAGACTCTGGCCTTGATAACAAAACAGTTCCAGAGGAAGTTCCTCAAAAAGCCATATGAGCGAAGAGACTCCAAAAGGGAGAAGTACCAGCCATCCTATGAAAAGAAGTCATCAAAGTTCTATCAGAGGGAAGATAGAAGAGAAGGAAGAGAAGATAGAAGATAGGAGAAAAAAGAGGACATAGACGGAAGGAAGAATGACCTTCGCTGCTTCAGATACGGAAAAATCGATCATTTTTCAAAAGAATGCAGAGGACATCTGGTGAAGGATGCAGACTATTACAAGAACAAGTACAAATACAATCCTAAAGAGCGAAGCCTGTCACACCCCGCTAAAGCGGAATCACGAGATGTAACAGGCAAGCGAGTCATAGCAACAGTTCATAAATAACACTATTTGAAGTTGTTCAAAATAAAATGATTCATCGACATAACAAGAGTTAGAATTTACACAACGTTCACAAATACATCAAAAACTTGACTTAATCGATCCTGGCTCAAGTATGCTCCCTTAAAAATCCAAACCACTTACTTAAAACCTGAAAAGCATGGAAATAAAAACGAGGTCAACTACAAAGAGTTGGTGAGTTCACGGGTTTTCACATGCATAAAACATTTCAATGCATAA
>NC_037530.1:15577330-15579062 GCF_001531365.2 Cynara cardunculus var. scolymus
ACAGATTATCATCCCCGTGAAGACACATGTAGGTCTTTGATGATTAATCTCACCTCTTTAAATCTCATAAATTTATTTAAAGAATCGAGTAGAAAGATAAAGAAGTTCGAACAACTAAAAGGGAATAAAACAGTTCGTAAAACATACCTTTTTCTTGACCGAAAATCTCGAACCAGACTCAAACCAGCAGAAAGCTTGAGTTTTTGCAAGAATAAGAAGTTGGTTGGAAGGTGATAAAGTTAGAGAGAGAGAGAGAACGAAAGGCTGGAACTTTTTGAAGAATGAGGAGTTTTCAAAAGGGGAGGAGAGTATTTATATGGGGCTTTTTGAAAGAAAATGGGCTATCCTCCCAAGGCCCAAACCCAAGATGTTAAATTTCCAAATGCTAGGCCCCAAAAATCTAAAACAAACAAAACAATTTGACAAAAGATTTTAAAACTCCACTCCTATAAAATAATAATAATAGGCAACTAAATAAATAAAAGAAAATTGAAACTTTGGAAATTTTTGAATTTTCAAAGAACGAGACTAAAATATCAACTTTATCTTTTTGTGAAATATTTCAAGACTAATTGGCTTGCATGAATTAACTTGGTTAGCTACCGTCGAAACATGATCTAATCTGACTAACAAGACGATCTCTGAGGCTAAATCCTAAAAAAAGGCTTAGTTTTCAATCAAGATCCTAAAATAAAGTACTAACCTTAAATCCCACAATGCAGAGTTGTCACAGTCTCCTCAATCCAGAAAAATTTCATCCCGAAATTTAATCGTAAAACTCCAAATCATGATTAGCTGGAGAACAGGTGGGGATACTGGTCTTTCATGGAGTCTTCCCTTTCCCACGTGTACTCCGGTCCATGCCTTGAGTTCCAATRAACTTTTACTATGGGGATCCTGTTACGCTTCAACTGCTTAACTTCCCTATCCATGATCTCTATGGGTTTTTCAACAAAACGCAGTTGATCATTAACTTTCACATCTTCCAGTGGCATCACTTGAGTTTCATCTGTTAGGCATCTTTTGAGATTCGATACATGGAATGTATCATAGATAGCGCTTAACTCCGAGGGAAAATTTAGCTTGTATGCCACTGGTCCAATCCTTTCTGCTATTTTGAAGGGACCAATATAACGAGGGCCCAACTTGCCTCTCTTTCAAAACGCATCACTCCTTTCCATGGTGAGACCTTTAGGAAAACTTTATCGCCTTTCTGGAACTCTAATGGTCTCCTTCGATTGTCAGCATAACTTTTCTGACGATCCCTTGCAGCCTTGAGTCGATTTCTGATTACTACAATTTTATCAGTGGTCTCTTGGATAACGTCGGGTCCAGTTAACTGTTTATGCCAATTTCTGACCAACACAATGGAGATCTGCACTTGCGCCCATACAAAGCTTCATAAGGCGCACATTGGATGCTGGTATGGTAGCTGTTATTGTARGCAAATTCCACTAATGGAAGATGCGTGTCCCAACTTCCACCAAAATCTATAACACAGGCTCGCAACATGTCTTCCAGGGTTTGGATTATTCTTTTGGTTCGTCCATTTGTCTGAGGGTGATAAGAAGTGCTTAGGTCCAGACGAGTACCCATTCCTTGCTGAAGCGACTGCCAAAACCTTGACGTAAAACGGCTGTCTCTATCCGATAGAATGGAAGTAGGCACCCCATGCCTAGTGACGATTTCGTTTATATAGATCTGAGCTAACTTCTCCATCTTATAGTCTTCT
>NC_037530.1:15579162-15580306 GCF_001531365.2 Cynara cardunculus var. scolymus
ACCAATGATTTGGTGGTGTGGATGATCTTTTGTCCACTTGGTGCTTGATTGAGGTTCTGGAGCAACAGGATGCAGCTCTTCATCGACTGATGGAACTGCTTGCTCACCCTCGACGAGATCATCTCCAAAGTTAGATTCTGGATCTTGATCGTGATCTGAAGACACAGAAGAAGTAGATGGTGAAGTGACATGAGTTGCTGTAAGAGTTGTACCTTTAGCATTGGAGACTTCATGATCTTCATCGATTATGGAGTTAGATTTTGCAGTGGGCACATTTCCAGAGATTACTTCTTCAGCGAAGATGTCTTCAAATAATTGAGCTAGCTCTGATTCATTGGGTTTGCCAAGTGATGAATCAGATGTTCTTCTTTGAAGTCCGAGTTCTGAACTGTTGTAACCAGAAGTCATTGTTGTGGAATCATCAAAGGACATATTGATGCTTTTGATGACGATCTTTGTCCTTTTGATGTAGAGTTTGTAGGCTTTGGCGGTTTGAGAGTAGCCTAGAAAGATTCCTTCATCAACTTTCTTGTCAAACTTGCCAAGATATTCTCTATCGTTGAGTACAAAGCATTTGCACCCAAAGATATGAAAACATTTGACATTTGGTCTTCTGTGGTTGATGAGCTCATAAGGTGTCTTCTTGTGTCTCTGTTAATGATTGATCGATTTTGGGTGAAGCACACAGTTGAAATAGCTTCAGACCAAAATGTGATGGGTAACTCCGATGAAGCAAGCATGGTCCTTGCTGCTTCCACTAAGGTTCGGTTCCTTCGCTTTACCACTCCATTTTGTTGTGGAGTTCTTGCGGATGAGAAGTTTTGTGTAATGCCTTCACTGAAGAGATAGTCATCAATTTTTGCATTTTTGAATTCAGTTCCATTGTCGCTTCTAACCTTCACTACTTTTTGTTGTAGAAGGACTTGAAGCCTTTTCATCACTCCAATGAGTAGGTCTGGAACGTCTGATTTATTCTTTAGAAATTCGACCCAAGTGTATCTAGAGTATTCATCAACCAATACTAGCATATACTTCTTTCCAGAGAGACTTTGGGTTGATATAGGCCCACAGAGGTCTATATGAATCATGTCCAAGGGGTTGGTGCAGGAGGTTTCTGACTTGGTTTTATATGAGGCCCGTTTTA
>NC_037530.1:15582266-15583743 GCF_001531365.2 Cynara cardunculus var. scolymus
CTTTTAATCTTTTAGATTTTTCAAAGTTCAAATTTTCTTTTAATTTGAGGAAATCCTCTGAAAGTTTTATTACCCTGAACTCTAGCTCCGATGGGGCAGAGTTGGTTTCATTGGAGGTAGACTCACATACCTGATCATCAGAGTTGTGGGCGGATTCTGCATTGGACGTGGCCATCAAACAKATGAGTGCATTGTCTTCATCGTCTGATGAAGAATCGGACACCCAATTTTCTTTCTCAACCAGCAGGCTTTGCTCTCTGGAATTATATTTGTATTTGTTCTTGAAATAGTCAGCATCCTTTACCAATCGTCATCTGCATTCTCTGGAAAAATGACCGAGTTTTCTGCACCTGAAGCATCGGAGGTCATTTTTCCTTCCATCCTTGTCTTCTTTCCTCTTGTCTCTTTTGTCTTCTCTTCTTTCTTCTCTCCCATCTCTTATGTCTTCCCTCTGATGAAATTTGGATGGCTTCCTCTCATACGATGACTGGTGCCTTTCCCTCTTGAACTCTTTTCGTTCATAGGGTTTCTTGACAAACTTTTTCTGGAACTGCTTTGTGATCAAGGCCAAAGATTTGGCTAAAGCTTTAACTTTATCATCTGATTCAGAAGTTTCATCTTCAGGTTCTGATTCTACCACCAATGCTTTCTTTCCTTTCTTTTTATGTTCTTTGGTAGAGGTCCTTGATTTTTCCTTTTCATCGGCAGTAAGGGCAAGAGGTCCACCAATGGAAACCTTCTTTTTCATTATGTCATTCTCTTGTGCTGTAAGCACTCCATACAGATCATGAAGTGACCAGCTGTCTAGGTCCTGATTTGCTTGAAGAGACATAGACAGCTGAGTCCATTCATCGCCCAGACTTTTTAGGAATAAAACGTTGTTTTCTTCCTTAGTTCTGGAGATATCGTTTCGACGACATTGATTGATCAATATGTTAAAATGATCATATGTCTTCTGTATTGGTTCATCAGGAAGGGCCTTGAAATTAGTATATTCGTTGAGACATTGTGCTCTACGATTTTTCCTCGTTTTTGCTCCTCCTTCCAGTTGGCTTGCCAGTTCATCCCATAGTTCCTTGGCTGTGGAACATGCGTCGAGGGATTGGAAGATTTCATTGGGTATGGCCATGTTTATCAATCATTTGGCCTTCTTGTCTGTTTCTACTCTTTCCATGTCGTCTTCATCCTAATTCTTCTCATCCTTGGGCATATAGTAGGCAGGAATTTCAGCCGTGGTGTTTGTTCCTAGAACTCTTGGGACAAGAGTTAGCGGAATGTAAGGACCTTCCATTACAGATCGCAGGAGGTTCCTGTCCATTCCTTCCAAGAAATTCACCATTCTGATCTTCCATTGTGGATATTCTTCTCGTTGAAGAGTTGGAGGCTTGGTGAGAGAGCCAACACTATAAGCGGAATTCTAGTTGGCCATTGAGAATTTTGAAGAGAAGGATTTGTGTTTTGACGAGAGAGAAGGTCA
>NC_037530.1:15584083-15625456 GCF_001531365.2 Cynara cardunculus var. scolymus
CTAACTATGGATAAACTTTAGTAATTAGGATAAACTCGAAATCTAGCTGTTGACTTGTCATCTCCAGCTGTCATTCATGGTATGATGGATCATCCTTATCTTTAAGTCTTCATCGCATGCTTCTGGATGAATTGCTGGATAATACACTAAGTGTAGTTGACTAGAGGTTCGATGAAGATGTTCTTTCCATCGCATCTTTGGTCGTCCATCGGTCCTTTGGTTGTGCTCCAGACTTAGTCAATTCTGCCTTGATGTCTTCATCGGTCTTCTGGTTCTTCATCACTTATTGTTTTTCATTACTTTTTCACTTTATGAATTATGGGGTTTAACACAAGGGAAGAGGAGGTGTTGTGGGGTTGGGTGACTGTCTGTTGTATCATTTGGAGACGGGTTGTGTTGTCTCGGGTTTGGGTTTCAAGGGTTGCAAGGGACTGTCGAAGGGGGGGTGAGGTCAATGGATGGAGGGTTGTCGACAATCGCTTGTATGATGAGTTTTAGGTCTTCCAAGGACCGCTGGATCGAGTCGACAAAGGCTTGGAACTCAACCTTTGTGACTAGATCAACCACATGGGTAACCCCTGCAGTAACGGATGCTGCAGGTTGAGCCTCAGCTCCAAAGGCGCCTTCAATGCCTTATGAAAATGTAGGCCTTGAAGGACTTCCACCAAGTCCTCGATAGCCTTCTAGTAAGGAGCTATCTCTTGATGTTGCAACAACTTCTTCTTCTTCCTCAGCTTCAGAGGTCGGGTAAGAGAAGTAAGTGTGTTTCCCTTCGCTAGATCAAGTATTGAAGGGGTGGGTTGTGCACGAATAGGAGATTGCTCTTAACGATCTTGTGGGTCATCAATGCCAGAAGCAACACATACTTCTGGGTGTGTGGAGGGTAGTGGCGATCCATGAGGGGAAGTGACTCTTATTTCTTCATCGCCTCTCTGTTGAGAGAGGGGCGATTGATGGTGAGGTTCCTCGCCTTCATCATCTCCAGAGGCCCGAAGAATGGCCTCTGGATGGCTGGCTAGGTGAGGGATTGGACTGGGTCGTCCATGTTCAATACCCTTTTGGCCTTGATCGCCAGGGGTAGTGGTGGTGGTTGCCCTTTGGGTAGTGGGGATGAGAATAGTATGTGAAGGGCCGAGGGATGCACGAGGAGTGTCATCATCATCATCTTCATCATCCGATGAAGACGACTCCTGTGCTACCTTGATATTGTCAGGGGACAGGTCTATGTGCTCTGGGGTAACTGCCCTTGGTTCATGGGACAGTAGAGAGCGTTCGTAGGTCTGCCTAATCTCAGACGTCTCTGGTATGATGCTGAGCATCTCGATAGTGTAACCATCCTTGTAACCATCCTTGGAGATTGTTGGGCGATGACCATTCATTATGAACTGTGGGGTGAATGGTTCATCGGCCGGTAGTTCGTGTCTCCTCATCGCATCCCTTACGAAGAGAGCGAGGAATCGTGGGAAGAGAACGGATGACAGTGGCTTTCCTGCGGCCTTGAGCTTGCACTTCTTGATTACTGGTAGGTTGAAAAAGAGGCCGTACATGATAGTCATTATGTTTATGTTGCCCTGATCCATCGATCCCAGTTTGCAGGTCAGGGCTTTGTTCAATATGGAAAAGAACATATTCCACATTGGGGGGGAGGAATTGCCTCTTAAAATCAGAGGCATTACGTAGGTCACGATTGTAACCTAGCATGCGGATGAAGCAGAGGATGTCGGAGCTCGTGGGTTGTTTGGCGTAGTGGTCAATGACAAGTTCTTGGCGGAACAGATCATGTCGTTTGGGGCGTCAATATCCCCCATGATCCCACGGCTGTCGGGGATATACTCACAAGTCTTCCAGTACTGTTGGACGTACTTGAGCGGTACGCCATGGTCGGTTAATATCAACGCCGGTTGTAGAACACAGTTCTTGAAGAACTCTATCATGATGGAAAACCTGTCTTCAAACAGGTTGGTTCGAAGGTCGATCGTGTGGTTGTTTGGTTTTAAGGGAAGGAACACTAGTGCACGGTTGCCAGTGCCGGTTGATTGCACATGGCTGTCGTTGTTGTTTGATTAATGAGAGGCGGAGGAGGCCATTGCTAGTTTAGGTTGCAGCTTTTGAGTTTTTCAGTTCGTCTTTAGGTAGTTGTAGGTTTTGGGAGCGTAAAAAGGAAGTGGTGTGGGGAAGATGGGTATTTATAGGTGGAAGAGTGGAACATGCAAAAAGGAATAATATTTAAATGGTAATCTTGAGAGTGGGAGACATTTGGCAAAAAGGTGATTTGGTGGGGATTATGGGCCGTCTTGAAGGTACTGTGCCATTAATGTGGGAGGACACGTGTCGTCATGGGAAGGGTGAATGGGTAATGTGAAGAGGTTTATGGGAACAACCTGTAAATGTGGCAGGCTTTTGTGTAAGGAGACGTTTGGATTATTTGGAGTAATTAAAGATTATTCCAAATAATATTTCTTTGAATATCAATAAAAAAAAAATATTTAAAATTCCATCTAATTGTAAAATTAATACTAATTACGAAGTTTTGGTCTTCTAAAAACTCATGAAGTATAGTTTTTAGTCACAAAAGCTGCAATTTTGTATAATCTTTAAAGAGTTTGCAATTAAGATGGGTTTTTGGATGAAAAATAGTTTGTCATGGAACCAGAGGRGCTCTGGYTGGTCATGACTCATTGGATGGGGAACCAGAGGTCTCTGGTTAAACATACCCTTTTTGGATGAGGAACCAGAGGTCTCTGGTTGAGCATGATGAATAAGTTCATCGATGAATTGTTGGGTTGTATGAATAATGAACCTTGGATAGACAAACCAGAGGCTCTGGTTAAGCATGGACAACCCATGATGTTGGACAGAGGGGCTCTTGTTGCATATACATGTTTTATTCATCATTTATCCAGCATTTTGGTGTCCAGAGACTCTAGATAGTAGAACCAGAGGCTCTGGGATGGAAAATGCATACTTATGCAATGAGAACTCTCTATGATGAATGAAAAGCTCCTCCTCAAATGATGCATGGGGATGAGATTTGAGTTTAAAACTCCCCCTAGAACCAATAGGGAGGTTGATTTTGATGACTAGAGGCTCTAGTCTATACAACCAGAGGCTCTGGTTGTTAATGATGATGAAAAATGATATGAAATGGGCTTAGTATGAGAATGGACAAGAAAATGAGTGGGTCTTTGAGACCAGAGGGCTCTGGTTCCAAAGACAACAATTCCAGAGGCTCTGGTCTTTAGAATCAGAGGCTCTGGTTGTAAAGGTGATGAAAAATAGTTAGGAAGGAATGGTGAAGTATATGCAAGATGGTATGAAACGATGGAGCCTTTGAGACCAGAGGGCTCTGGTTGCAAAGGCGATGCAAAGTAATATGAAAAATTGGTTAAGTGCAAGTATGTGATGGTAGAATGGATGTGCCTTTGAGACCAGAGGGCGCTGGTTTCAAAGACTTTGAATCCAGAGGCTCTGGTCTTTAGAACCAGATGCTCTAGTTGAGAAAAGAGTACTTAGTGAAGTTCACAAAGTATTGGCTTTGGACATGAGGTCTCTGGTGCCAAAGGATGATGGATAATTAAGTAATTATATGCATGAAAGATCAAGGAAGTCCAAGTTTGAGACCAAAGTGGCTTTGGTCTCAAAGAATTGGAATCCAGAGGCTCTGGTTTATACAACCAGAGGCTCTGGTTTGGAGGGGAATACTTGGTGAGAAAAATACCAGGTTTTTGCTTTGGACCAGAGGTCTTTAGTTCCAAAGGCGATGAACTTTTTTTGCCAACTATTAATCTAAGTGATTCTAAATGGCTAGAGCCTCTGGTCTATATAACTAGAGGCTCTGGTTTAGGATAGTTGGAGTTTATGGCTAACATTTTATATATCACTTTTAGGCATAACCATGAGATATTGAAGATCTCTGGTTTCAAGCTAATGATTGCCTCTAAGTGGTGAGATTCAGCACACCCATCTTGCTGACTAGGAACAAAAATATTTTCTCATCAAGAGCTTTTGTGAAAATGTCAGCAAGTTGAATCTTAGTAGGAACAAAGTACATCTCTATATTACCTTTTTCAACATTGTCTTTCAGAAAGTGGTACCTTACATCGATTTTCTTGGTCTTGGAATGCTGCACATGATTTGCAGAGATAGCTATTGCACTCTTGGAGTCATAGAGGATTGGTATCTTTTCATATTAAAAGCCATAGTCCTTAAGCTAAGTCTTCATCCAGAGAACTTGTGAACAACAACTATCAGCAGCAACATATTCTGCTTCTGCTGTAGAGGTTGAGACACGATTCTGTTTTCTTGATGTCCGACTTACCAGCTTGTCCCCCAAGAGTTGACAGCTTCCAGACGTACTCTTTTCTATCAAGCTTGCACCCTGCATGATCTGCATCTGTATAGGCTATTAGATCAAAGCTAGAGTTCTTAGGATACCAAAGACCTAATGAAGGGGTTCCCTTAAGGTATCTAAAGATCCTCTTGACTGCAGAGAGATGAGATTCTTTTGCATTGGATTGATACCTTGCACAAAGACATGTCGCAAACATGATATCTGGTCTACTTGCAGTTAGATACAAGAGTAATCCAATCATGCCTCTGTAGGTTGTTACATCAACAGATTTGCCTGATGGATCAGCAAATAACTTGGCTCTTGTAGCCATAGGAGTTCTCATCGATGATGAATTTGAGAGAGAGTATTTCTTCAGAAGGTCAGTCACATACTTGGACGAGTTGGTAAAAATCCCTTCTGAAGTTTGTTTTATTTGAAGACCAAGGAAGAAACTAAGTTCTCCCATCATGCTCATCTCAAATTTGCTTTCCATTAGCTCTGAGAATTTTTTGCAATGTTTTGCATTTGTAGAGCCGAATATGATGTCATCCACATATATTTGTCCTAGTAGTATGTCACCTTTATGCTTCTTGAGAAAGAGGGTTGTATCGATTGTAMCTTTTTTGAAGCCATTGTTGATGAGAAAGGTGGATAGAGTTTCATACCAGGCCCTGGGTGCTTGCTTCAGCCCATAGAGGGCTTTGTCTAGAAAGTAGACATACTTCAGATGCTTTGGATCTTCAAACCCAGGAGGCTGCTACATGTAAACTTCTTCTTGGAGTTTGCCGTTTAGGAAGGCAGACTTGACATCCATCTGATAGACCTTAAAGCCTTTGTGAGCTGCATAGGCTAGGAATATCCTGATGGATTCAAGTCTTGCAACGGGAGCAAATGTCTCATCGTAGTCAATCCCTTCTTCCTGGAAGTATCCCTTGGCAACAAGCCTGGCCTTGTTCCTTATTACTATGCCGTCTTCGTCCTTCTTGTTTCAGAAGACCCATTTGGTTCCTATGGCCGTCTTCCCTTTGGGTAGAGGCATAAGGGACCATACCTTGTTTCTCTCAAACTGGAGTAGTTCTTCTTGCATTGCGTCTATCCAGTTTGGATATTGTAGGGCTTCAAAAATTTTCTTTGGTTCAATCATGCAAAGAAAGTTGGCGAAGAGGCATTCATTGGCTGTTGTTGATCTCGTCTTTACACCAGATGTTGGATCACCAATGATTTGGTGATGTGGGTGGTCTTTCGTCCACTTGGTGCTTGACTGGGGTTCTGGAACAACAGGATGCAGTTCTTCATCGACTGATGGAATTGCTTGCTCTCCCTCGAAGAGATCATCTCCATAGTTAGACTCTAGTTCTTGTTCTTGATCTGAAGACACAGAAGAAGTAGAAGGTGAAGCAACATTAGTTTCAGTAAGAGTTGTACCTTTAGCATTGGAGACTTCATGTTCTTCATCAGTTCTGGAAGTGGATTTTGCAGTAGGTGCATGTCCAGGAATTACTTCTTCTTCGAAGATGTCTTCAAATAATTGAGCTAACTCTGATTCATTGGGTTTGCCAAGTGATGAATCAGATGCTCTTCTTTGAAGTCTGAGTCCTGAACTGTTGTGTCCAGAAGTCATTTGTGTGGCGTCATCAAAGGACACATTGATGCTTTCTATGACAATTTTTGTCCTTTTGATGTAGACTCTTTGGCTTTCGCGGTTTAAGAGTATCCCAGAAAGATCCCTTCATCAGCTTTCTTGTCGAACTTGCCAAGATATTCCCTATCATTGAGTACAAAGCATTTGCACCCGAAGACATGGAGATACTTGCCATTTGGTCTTCTCTGATTGATGAGCTCATAGGGTGTTTTCTGGTGCCTATTGTTGATGATGGATAGATTCAGGGTGAAGCATGTAGTAGAAATTGCTTCAGCCCAGAAGGTAATGGGTAACTCCGATGAAGCAAGCATGGTCCTTGCTGATTCCACAAGGGTTCTGTTGCTTCGTTCTACCACTCCATTCTGTTGTGGGTTTTGGCTACTGAAAAGTTTTGTGTGATGCCTTCATTGATGAGGTATTCATCGATTCTGGCATTTTTAAATTCAGTTCCATTGTCTCTTCTAACTTTAATGAGTTTTCGTTGTAGAAGGACTTGGAGTCTTTTCATCACCCCAATGAGTAGGTCAGGAACATCTGATTTCTTCTTCAGAAACTCAACCCAGGTGTATCTGGAGTATTCATCAACGAGTACCAATATGTACTTCTTTCCTAGAGGCTTTATGTAGATATGGGCCCACAGAGATCAATATGGATCATATTTAAGGGCTTGGTGCAGGAGGTTTCTGACTTTATTCGACGAGAGGCCCGTTTTAGTTTTCCCATCTTGCAGGCTGAACATAGATGATCTTTTTCAAAGTTGAGACATGAATCCCCTTGACCAGCTTCTGTTTGGCTAGCTTTCTTAAGACATCAAAATTCWGGTGTGAGAACTTTTGGTGCCATAGCCAATTTTCATCGCTCTTATGGGATACAAGGCAAAGGATGTCTTGTCCCTCAGAGAATTGAAAATCCAGAAGATAGAGATTCCCTTCTCTCTTGGCCTTGATGATGGTTTGACCGGGCTTTGTTTCTATGATACAGAAACCTTTGCGAAACCTCACTTCAAGACCCTTGTCGCAGAACTGGCTTACGCTTAGTAAGTTGTGCTTCAGACCTTCAACATAAGCCACTTTGCTGATGGAGATGTTGCCTTTGATGAGAGTTCCGTATCCCTTGTTGGTTCCCTTACTGTTATCTCCAAAAGTGACAGAGCCTCCAGATTTTTCGATGAAGGAGGTCAGCTGACTTTTGTCACCAGTMATRTGCCTRGAGCAACCTGAATCCATGTACCATGGTTGCACATGCTGGTCCTGCAAGACAAATTAAGGGGTTTTAGGTACCCATTTCTTAATGGGTCCACGTTTGTTAGTAGATGATACCTCTCTCTTTTCATCACCCTTAGCCTTTGCGGTCTTGGGTTTGTTAGCATTTCCCTTGCCCTTGGACTTGGGCTTTTTCACGTTTTCATTGGATTTAAATTTATAGCAATAAACGTGTTGAAAGAATATGCAACGATGTGCCAACATGTGGTTCCTCAGGTTTTGTAAAAGAGCTAAACATTGACAATTGTGATTCTTTGGACATGAATGTTTAACGTTCTTTTTATTCGCTAAAAATGAAGAAGTAAATGCAGGGGATGTAAATCCTGTTCTAGCATCGGTTGTTTTTACAAACTTTCTATCTAGTTCAGATTTTTTATTTGAAGGGGTCTTTGTCTTTACTTCTTTTCTCCTGAGGAAGGACTGCTTTTCTTCAGCTGAATGAGAGGAAAAGTGGTGGTTAGATTTCTCAGTGGCAGGCCACTTCTGTTTTTGCTCACGAGTGAACTTAATAAACTTAGAAGATATGCTAGGGCCTTTTGAGTTATCGTTGGCAGATTTGGTATTTCTCAGTTTTCCCTTTCCTTTATCTGAAGATTTCATCGATGAAGGAATACCAGATTTTATTGAGGGTTTGAAGTTTTGAGGCTTCTTATTCTCAATGATCTTTGGTGATTTATAGATCATCTCTTCTTCAGATTCGGAATCGAGAAAGTCTCTTGCTGATTTCTTGAAATCAAAATTAGCGTGGATGTTCGAGGGACGTGTGGGTTTAGAGGTTGATGCTTCAGAGTGATCTGCTTGAGGTTCCATCGTTTCTGACTTAGATGAATTTTCAATGTTACTTGGATGATTCATCGATTCATCAGATGATGATTCCTTATTAGGATTATCCTTTTCATCAATAGTAGTTGCTGATGAAGTGGGATTGACAACAAGAGACTTTGGTTTAACCATAGGGTTTCCATCGGTCTCTGATTTGGAGATGTCGTTCCTTTCATCAGAATTCTTACATGTACTGTTCTCGTACACCATGTTTTCAAAATCCTGTCTTAAGACGACAGTTTTTCCATTGACTTTAATTCTTTTAAAATTTGCGTTTGGTTTCGGGATAAAGTCGGGTTTTTGAATGCATCTAAGTTTGAAAGTGGATTCAAGGGTGGATTTCTTTGATTCGATGAAAGAGTCCAATTCATTGAATCCAATCCCTTGAGTGTCCGTTTGACCGGTTAATTTTTCATACACATCTTGGGCATCCTTGTAATTCTTCATCAGAAGTTCATTGGTTTGAAGCTTCTGGTGAAGAATCTCCCTTTCTTTTTGGAAGAAATCTTTGAGAGCCACTGAGTTAAGTCTCTCTGCCTCAGATTCTTTTAAGGCCTTAGATTTCTTTTCTAAGTCTTTGGTTACTCGCTTGTTTATTTCCAGAAGTTTTTCTTTCTCTGATTTTTTAAGCGGTGATGCGAGTCTTTTCTTTCATGAGATTAGCCTTTTCTTCGGTTAGAAGATCAGTCTCTCTTTTGTAGAAACTGACTTCTTTTTCCGCTTTAAGTCTTTCAGATTTTTCAAAATTTAAATTTTCTTTTAATTTTAAAAAGTCCTTTGAAAGCTTTATTACCATTAACTCTAGCTCGGATGGAGCCGAGTTGGTTTCATTGATAGTAGACTCACATACCTGATCATCAGTGTCAAAAGCAGATTCTGCATTGGACGTGGCCATCAGACAAATGAGTACTTTGTCTTCTTTATCGGATGAAGAATCAGACACCCAATTTTCTTTCTCAGCCATCAGGCTTCGCTCTCTAGGATTGTACTTGTATTTATTCTTGTAATAGTCAGCATCCTTTACCAGTCGTCCTCTGCATTCTTTGGGAAATGACCAATTTTTCCGCACCTGAAGCAGCGGAGGTCTTTTTTCCTTCCATCTTTGTCCTCTTTCTTTTCCTCTCTTCTATCTTCTTTTATTTCTTCTCTCTCTTCTCTTCCATCTCTTCTGTCTTCCCTCTGATGAAATTTAGATGGCTTCCTTTCATAGGATGGCTGGTACCTTTCCCTCTTGAACTCTCTTCGATCATAGTGTTTCTTGATGAACTTTCTCTGGAATTGCTTTGTAATCAAGGCCAGAGATTTGCCAAAGGTTTTGATATCATCATCTGATTCAGATGTTTCATCTTCAGATTATGATTCCACCACCAGTGCTTTCTTTCCTTTCTTCTTGTGGTCTCTGGTGGAGGTCCTTGAAACTTCCTTTTCTTCAGCTGCTAGAGCCAGGGGTCCACCGATGGACACCTTTTTCTTCATGATGTCATTCTCTTGTGCAGCAAGCGTTCCGTATACGTCATGGAGTGACCAGCCGTCTAAGTCCTGATTTTCTTGAAGGGACATCGACAGCTGTGTCCATTCATCGCCGAGACTTTTAAGGAATAAAACATTGTTTTCTTCCTTTGTTCTGGAGATATCATTTAGACGACATTGATTAATCTATGTATTGAAACGATCATATGTTTTCTAAATCGGTTCATCAGGAAGGGCCTTGAAGTTGGTGTATTCGTTCAGACATTGGGTTCTACGATTCTTCTTCGTTTTTGCCCCTCCTTCCAATTGGCTTGCCAACTCATCCCATAGTTCCTTGGTTGTGGAACAAGCATCAAGGGATTGGAATATTTCATTGGGTATGGCCATGATTATCAGTCTTTTGGCCTTTTTGCGGTCTCAACCCTCTCTATGTCGTCTTCATCCCAATTCTTCTCATCCTTGGGCATGGAGTAGGCAGGAATTTCAGCTGTGGTATTTGTTCCTGGAACTCTTGGAACAAGAGTCTGTGGAACATAGAGACCCTCCATGACAGATCGCAGAAGGTTTCTGTCTATCCCTTCCAGAAAATTCACCATTCATATCCTCCATTGTGGGTACTCTTCTCTTTGAAGAGTTGGAGGTTTGGTGAGGGAACCAACACTATAGGCGGAGTTCCAGTTGGCCATTAAGATTTTTAGAAGAGAGAAAATTTACGTTTTAGAGAAGATATTTTTGTGAAAAACGTGAATTTGAGAGATTTTTGATGATCGTTTGATTGGAAAAACAATCAATTGGCTCTGATACCAATAGGCCTAACCACCTATTTATACTAGTAAGCTAATAAGAAGAAAACTATCTAGTGAGACTATTTAGCTAATCTTCTACTAACAAATAAAGATTATCTATAATAGGGATAAACATTAAAACAAGATAAACTTTGTAGAATTCAGCTGTTGATTGGTCATCTTCAGCTGTCTTCCATTGGATATAAGTTCAACCTTATCTTCATATCTTCATTGCTTGCCTCTGGTTGAACTGGTGAAGGAAACTCCAAGTGTTAGTATCCAGAGGGGTTATGGAGATGCACTTTCCATCGCATCTCTAGTCAGTTCATCGACCCTCTAGTTGTTCTTCAGACTTGGTCATTTTTCCTTGAAGTCTTCCATCTGCCTTCTGGTTTTTCATCACTTGTTTGTCTTCATTACTTCATACATAATACTTAAGGGGTCTAACATCCTATAAATTTTGCAACCTGCAAAATCACTATCCGAAAAACCTATTAGGTCAAAACCTGAGCCTTTAGGGTACCAAAGACCCATGTTAGGAGTTCCCTTTAGATATCTGAAGATGCGTTTTAAAGCGATCAGATGGGATTCATTAGGTTCAGATTGATATCGTACACATAAGCAAGTAGAATACATGATATCTGGTCGACGAGCTGTGAGATACAGCAAGGAGCCGATCATTCCTCTATAAATAGTTACGTTTACAGACTTTCCATTTGGATCCTTGTTGAGAGAGAGTGGAGGAGCCATTGGAGTCTTCATAGATGAACTGTTTGATAAATCAAACTTCTTCAACATGTCATGGACATACTTACTTTGACTGATAAATATACCTTTATCTGATCGTTTGATTTGGAGACCTAAAAAGAAGGTTAGTTCTCCCATCATGCTCATCTGATATTCTTTCTTCATGCGATCAGCGAATCGAAAACATAAAGAGGGATTAGTGGAACAAAAAATAATATCATCGACATAAATTTGGACTAGAATGATGTGACCTTTAAGTTTCCTAAGAAATAAGGTCTGGTCAATCTTTCCACGAACAAATTTCTCAGAGATGAGAAATGAGGAGTGGGTATCAAAACAGGCACGAGAATCCTGTTTTAACCCACAAAGAGCCTTATCCAAACGATAGACATGGTTTGGATACTTAGGGTCAAGAAACCCTGGAGGTTGTTCAACATAAACTTCCTCTTGAATTTTTCCATTTAGGAAAACGCTCTTTACATCCATTTGGTGGACTTTAAAGTCTCCATGGGCAGCAAAGGCTAGAAAGAGTCGAATTGCTTTGAGTCTAGCCACTGGTGCCAAGGTTTCATCATAGTCGATCCCTTCTTCTTGTCTATAACCCTGAGCAACAAGTCGATCCTGGTTGCGGGTTACCACACCTTTCTCATCCAACTTGTTGTGATATACCCATTTGGTGCCTATCACTGTTTTGTCAGAAAGACGTGGGACAAGGTACCAGACTTTGTTCCTATCAAACTCACTCCTCTTGCATGGCATGGGCCCAACTAGGGTCTGAGATAGCATCATTTATTTTCTTGGGTTCAACTAAGGAAAGAAAGTTGACAAAGAGATAGATATTACTTAGACCATGAAGAGTCTTGATACCAGCATCTGGATCACCAAGAATTTGATGAATTGGATGGTCATTAGTCCATCGCTGAGCCGATAGAGGAATATCATCTAAGAATGTAAGTTCAGGAACCGAAGACGAGGCTTCGGTTGCGTTGTCTTCAACAATAGGAATAATTGCTAAAGGAGCCTCAGATTCAACAACTGAAATAGGTTCAGATGCTGAAGGCATTTCATTCACTGATTGACTAGTGTTCGAAGTAAAAGGAGGAATACAACTAATAGGCATGGCATCGATCTCTGAAGAAGATACGTTGGAGTGAATAGCTATAACTGGAATGATAAATGGATCGTTTTCAGCTTCAGGGGTTTCAGTGTTGAGAGGAGCACTGTAGGAAGCTTCAGGTTGTCCATAGTGAGAGAACATCCAGGTTTCTAATTCATCATCATCATTTAAGATGGGTTTTGAATTAACCGACTGAGATTCGTCAAAGGTGCATGGATAGTTTGTTCTATCGTGTGTCTTCGTTTGTTGAATACTCTGAAGGCTTTGGATACTGAAGAATATCGAAGAAAGATTCCTTCATTAGCTTTGGGATCGAACTTTCCAAGTTGGTCACAGTTGTTAAGAATATAACAAGTGCAACCAAAAATGTGTAGAAAGCTTATAGAAGGCTTTCTTCCATGAAATAGTTCATAAGTTGTCTTCTTGAACCTCTTTACGATCAGCGACCAATTTTGAGTGAAACAAGCAGTGTTGACAGCTTCAGCCCAGAATTGAGTAGGAAGATGGGATTCACTGAGCATTGATCGAGCAGCCTCTATGATTGTTGGATTTCACCTTTCAGCGACCCCATTTTACTGAGGAGTTCTCACTGAAGAAAAATTGTGAGAAATTCCTTTGTTCTCAAGGAAGTTATCCATAGTACTGTTTTTGAATTCAGTACCATGGTCACTTATAATAGATCGTACTTTGATGTTGTTAAGTACTTTTATTTTCTTGATGAACGAAATGATATATTCCGGTGCTTCATCTTTGGATCTGAGAAAGAAGACCCAAGTGTACCCAAGTGTAAATTTCTTTCCAGCAATGGATTGCACGTTGACTGGACTAAAGAGATCCATGTGCAGTAGCTGAAGAGGCGCAGTCAAGAGATTTGCTTTCACTTAAAGCTAGCTCTTGTGTGTTTTCCATTTTCACATGCTGAGCAAAGAGATTCATTTGCAAAGGAGTGTTGAGGAAGACCAGTGACAAGATCATTTCTAGACAGCTCACTAAGTGTCTTGAAATAAAGATGAGAGAGCCGTTTATGCCATAGCCAGTTGATGTCTGACGAGGCTTTAGAGAAGAAACAACTATTCTCAGTGATAATAGAACTCCTATTGATGATATATACATTCTCAACTCGAGAACCGGTCAAGGCAACCTTATCATGTTTTTCAAAGACGCAACATGAATTTTTCAAGAATTTTACTGTGTAGTCTTTGTCACACAGTTGACTAATGCTTAGGAGGTTATGCTTCAGTCCTTCAACATATGCAACTCGCTTGAACGTGGTTGCACCATTGGTTAATATATCAAAACCTCTGGTATATCCTTTTCCATTTCCTCCAAAGGTCACGAAAGGTCCTCTTTCTTCCTTGTAATTTTTTAGTAGGGATTTGTCTCCAGTCATATGCCTTGAGCATCCACTATCGAGATACCATATGCCTTTGACATCCTACACAAGGGAACATTTTAAAACTACTATTGGTACCCAACTAATGGGGTCCAACATTGTTAGAGGCATCATCCACTAATGCTGAAGAATCAACTTCAATAGATGGCATCAATAAATCTGAAGAACTTTTAGTGGAAAGAGGAACAACCTCTGACACTAGTAACATAGAATTAGCAGAAGTCTTCACTGAGCCTGATGAAGAAGCATAAGCGGTTGGAGTTACAACATCTGATGCTGAAGGCTTAACAGCAGTTGTTGTCTTCACTGAGCCTGAGGAAGAGGATCCAGTGGTTCTCTTCACTTTGGTTGCTTTTGCGGCCTTAGTGGAGGATTTTTCCTTGGTTGATTTCTCAGCCTTAGTTACTTTCTTGCCCTTAGCTGGTGGACCAGCCTTGGTGGCAGAAGGACACTTGCTGACAATGTGTGTATTTTCACTACAGTGTTTACACTTCCTATAGCTGAAGGTAGCTTTAGGGCCAGGAAGTACCAGATTAGAAGAGGGACAAGCTCCAAGGATTCCCTTCTCATTAGTTCTTGGGGGAACCTTTGAGGCTTTGGAGTCCTTAGGTGAAGCATTCACCTTGAGCTAAGACTTAGACTTCTGAGAGGATTCAGATTTCTTAGTCCTTGAAGAAGAGGTTTTACAAGCTGAAGGAATAGATCTAGATCTACTAGACTTGTTAGACTTCTTAAGAACAGGTGCTGTGACAATGAATTTACCTTTGTCTTTGCAACCTGAACTCAAAGGAGTTCCATCAAGATGACTCTCAGTAAAAGAGGACAGAGAGGAAGAAGTGTCAGGAATGGAAGAGACAAAGGTACCAAACTTAAGCATGGACCTGTCAGTGACACGTTCTTCCTGATCATAGGAAAATCCTAGACCAGTCCTTATCTTGGCCGAGATCTGAGCGTTGATGATCTCAGAGGATTTTACAGAGGCTTTGCACCACCCTTCAATGGTGCCTTTTCAGCCTTGAGTTCAACGATTACTCGCTCACTCTCAGCGATAGCCTTTTCGTGTTCAACAACGATGGCTTGGTTTACAGTGTTAGATCCTTTAGGTTTTCTTTAACCTGAGTTATCTCCTTGATCTTAGAATGACAAATATTCAACTGTTCTTGAAGATCAAGATTAAGCATTTCTGCTTTTGATTTACCATTGATAGCATTGTAAAGATCCATCGTCAACAAGTCTAGTGCCAAAAGGCTAGAAGAAGAAGAAGAAGAAGATGGTTCATTCAGGATACATACCTGTGTAGGAGAAGAGGTTGATGGTTTAATTGAAGTAGATGTCTCTAAAGCTTCTTCTTTGACATCCTTGGCCATTAAGCAAAGATAGACTGTGTCTTTCTCATGAGATGATGATTCATCAGATGAATCAGCCCAATCACGCTCTTTAGTAATAAGACCCTTAGCCTTTTGCTAGTGATTCTTCATCTTCTTATACTTCTCCTTCAGCTTCAAGTATTTGTTATCCCTGGACATGAAGAAGGATGGGAATTTGGAAGATGGCGTCGCAGTCTTCTTTGATCTGCATTGACCTACAAAATGTCCAGTGCAATGACAATTGTAGCAGATTGCTGAAGCCTTGTCTATTTTATTAGACTTTGGCTTTTCTTTAATGGTCAGCGAAGGAGATCTGAGAAAGTTGCTCTTGTTGGCGAATCTCCTAAAAGATTTAGTCTAAAGTGCCAGGGATTCATCAAAATCTACAAGATCAGATTCTGGAATATCCTTAGAGTTAGTAGAGTCTAACTCTGTAATTACAACAGGAGGAAGAGATGAAGAAAAAGTAGAAGAAGAAGGGGTTTTAGCTGAAGCATCTTCAGAGATCAAAGCTAATGGAGAGCTTTTCATTTCTCGACAATATTTGACTAGATTCATTTTCAGCTGACGAGATTGCTCATGATTAAGCAGAATACCATAGAGAATAGAAAAAGAAAGAGAGGACATGTCACTAGACCTCTTAAGACACATGGAAAAGGTGTCCCAAGATTTCAGAAGACATTCCAGAAACTTGGTTAAAGTTTCAGAGTTGGAATATTCCCGGCCTACAGTCCTAAGATCAATAAGAAGACAATTAAAGTATTGATGTACTTCAGACAGTGTCTTAGTCTTTCCACAAAAAAAATTTCATACTACCTTACTAAATTAATCTTCCTTGATTCTTGAACCTGAGAGGTTCCATCATATTGTACACAAAGAGTGTCCCACATGGACTTAGAAGTCCTGAGTTTCATCACTGAGTAATAAATCTCGTTAGGAAGAGACATATCTATTATAGACCTAGCGCGAGTGTCTATAGCTATTTTCTTTTTGTCTTCATCACTCCACTGGTGAGGGAGCTTTGGAACATGCCGTTCTGGAATCGCGGCAGTGGAAGCAGTTCCAGGAACAGCTGGTGAAATAGCAAATGGTACATATGGTCCATTTTTTATATAATGTGAAATTTCAGGATCCACACCTTCCAGAAAGAGGGACATCCGATTCTTCCATAGAATAAAGTTGTCTCGAATGAATCATGGAGGTTTGGCAAAGAGAGCCATTGTCTTGAACATTTGTGTTTCTGTTTTGTAAAGCCATTTTAAAAGCATTGAAATTATCTAAAGAAGGAGATAAAATAATGCAAGAAAAACAACAAAACAATTAGAGAAGATAGAACACTGCTCTGATACCACTTGTTGGTCCCTTTAGGGTCTACAAGATGTGTATAACAGTTTGTAGAAGGCGGGGGATGAATACAAAAAAAATATTTTCAAATTTAAAATATATATTGATAAAAGAAGATCAATACATATTTTACAAGATTTTTTGTAGAAAGATAAGTTAAGAGAAACCTATCTAAACAATCTAAAGATTACACACTTAGTCTTAGCAAATAAGAAAAGATTTGCTGTTAAAGAAATAGAGGAAAGTAAGTTCTGTCAGAGAGAGAACTTGTTTAGATTATAATAAAAGGGATTCTAACTTGCTCTTGAAGATGAGCGTTTTTCTTCTTAGATGTGTGTTCTTTTACTTAAGCGTAAGAAAACTTAGAGTAAGAATTTGTAAGTGTATATCTGCATGGAGATAGAACACATCTATTTATACCCGTTGCATTAAATGCACATTTAATGCATCATGGAAGGGTTAGAACGTGTGTCAAACTTAAGGGAAAGGATTGTCCTTTGCTATAGTGAATAGTACAAAAGCCTATTCATGAGCAGACATCATTTCGCAAAGTTGGTGGGTAATAGAGTCAACTAGTCGGCTCCGTACCGTACTATCGTTTAGAAAGGGTATGAGTGTGTCCTTTGTGTGTATAAGAACAAGACAACAACAATCATGTTCAACAAGCTTCTTCTGATTGCTGAATGCTGGAACAACTTGAAGGTCTCTTCAGCATTCGCTGAGCTTGGGCAGTCTTCACACATATGTAGACAGACTTATAATCACTGAATACCGCTTCAGATCACGTACTTGCTAGTCTCTAATCTTCAGTTTCAGTCTTCGACTTTAGCTGAAGGTTCTTTGGTATGAGTGCTGTCTTCTTGAAGTATCGCTGTCACTAATTAGATTTACAATACAAGTTCTTCAGCGATCACTGAACAGACTCAGTGAAAATCGCTGGAACTGAGATAACAGAAACATAAATACTTCGCATAAGGAAAAAATGGATTATCATCAAATAACTGTGAGAGAGGATCAACATGTTTATGTTGTGATAACAGGCTTTTGAAGCATACATAGGTCTGCTATTGCTAAAAACTGCAATGGTTGGTGTCGTTTCTGGTAAGTAAGAAACTGTCCAAATGTTTGGACTATGAAAGTAAAACCAATAAGATAGATACACATAACACAGACAAGTATTTAGGAAAAGTAAGATGCATACATCACAGTTGTTTACACTGTTTGTTGCTGACCGCTCGACAAACTCATTAAGGACGAAAAACATGACCTTTAGCAAAAGAGAAATATTAGTTTGTCCTCGACTCCTAGCAAGAGCATCTAATTACTGGTACGTGTACACAAGCCCATGGATCAACCTCCTTCCGCATAAAAACCATCCTAAACATCAAGTTCAACAAATCATACAAATCCATGAACTATACTTGAAGACTGGGTCAAAAATAGAGAACTTGGAAAGCCGAACCATATTACTTATCAGAATAAATATGTGTTTGTTTGAGTGAGTGAAAAATAGGTGGAGGACTAATTACTAATAATTCAATTATTTTCAATTCTAAATGTTCTACAGAGAAATTAAGTCTTACAAAGAAATTAAGTCTAACATTGGCAGGAAAGAAGAAATATCATCTAGATGTTCTGGAAATACAATTAGATTAGTGATTATCCTGTAGTAACAGAAAGTGAAGACCCTAAATGTTCGATTAATTCCTGTCTGAAGGCAGGTTAGGACAAGCCTAATTGTATACCACCAGTCTTCTCATTTCCCTGAGCTTACAAAGTGATAGTTGTATGTCATTTTATATTGAGAACACAAATGAATGGAGTAGTGTTAGAAGCATATAGCTTTAAGCAAGCATAAAGGTAAAAAATAAAGTTAAGAACCTCCAACTACTTTATAAAAAAATTGATTTCCACAAAGTTATATGCTTTGTGGAAATCATGTCTTCCATGCTTACTTTGGTATTTAGAAATCATGTCTTCCATGCTTACTTCATCAAAATTCTATTATATACATTATATGCTTTGGACACCAAGGAGCACCAAACAAAGTTAGTTTCATCTCCCTTAGGCTCAAACTTGCCCAAGTGCTCTTTCTCATCCAATGATTTCCACAAAAGCTTCATTCTTGCTTTTTACAGAAAAAACCTATGTATATCGTAAGTTGAGATTACTTTACCCATAAAAAGTAGCTTCATGAAGAAAAGATACCTATTTTTTTTTCTAGTTCTTGCCATTGAATTGCTGAACAACTTTACATAACGTTTCATCCTAGAAGTGAAGGAACAATCCATCAAGCTACGAGTAAATCAAACATAACATGGAGAAACACAATACGCAGAGGGGGTGCAAATGTGATTGCAAACAACAAACGAACTTCAACAGAGATAATTACAACTATAAGAAGAACATGGGTGTGAGGGTGTGAAGAAAGATAGAGAAAAGAGAACAAAAATTATAGAAGCAAAATGCATCTTGCTGTAGAATAAAAGTAATCTACACAAACAAGAAGAGGTATCAAAATGCAAGCATTTAGCCTAAGAACCGTAAATACATCACAAGATTGAAATGCCATTATAGAGAAACACAAGATCAACAAATCAGAATGATAATGAAATTAAATTGATGTTCAAGTGGACTGTATGACCCAAACTACATGCATAACAATCTTACACAACTGACTCAAAGATAAAAGATGGTGAAGCACACATATGACATGGGGTGGGCATAAGAGAGCAAGAGAGCGAGATATATGAAAAATACACAATCAGAATCTTTGTTAAAATGGAAAAACTTTTCATTACCGGATGTAGGGCAATCACAGATTCTTCAGACCATCAGGTGCATTTCTTTGTAAATAGATATAAGATGACGAAAATAGCAAGGGATGAACTGAATCATTTTGAAGCAAAAACAGTAGCAATATAAGAGGACATGAAAGACCAGCATGCATGGACAACAAATAAGAATTCCAAATAATTGACAAATAAAAAAATGTATGCTATCCTTTTCAAAACATACACATTGAACATGTACGTGAATAAAACAAAATGAAAGAGAGTGGGGGGTTTGCCTTGGAGAAAAACCCGAACTACATCATCATGGAGGCCAAGAGCATATATATATATATGGTTTCTAAAATAAATTAGCAAGAGAAGAAGAAAAGATATCACACAAACAGAACTAGGAAAAAATGTCTTGCCATGATGAAAAAGGTTTTATCGTCATTGTTGTCAATACATATATCATGAAGAATTGACAAGTCATGTACTGGAAATCTTAGTGTAAATAAGTACAAACTAAGCATTCCATAAAATTTATACAAGGACTAGAAGGGTTCTTTTGACAATATCAAGAGGACACCTCTTTTGCAGTCCAGTGCCTCTTTGTCTAACGCCTTGTAGGACCACTTCTCCTACAAGCAATAACAAGCTTTTATCAATTGTACAAGGCCTAAGAGAGGTTCTTTCAATTGAATTAAATGATAAGAGTGCTAATATATAGAAGGTTTGGTCTATGTATTTATGAGTCAAATTTTCTATATTTTCATATCACTATACCTATTTATAGATCGCATTTTCTGAAGTCCTTTGCTGAGGCCATCAGAAGAAAACGTCATTGTCAAATCGCTTTCCATTGTTGATCTTCCTATCACATACCGTTGTTCCTGCTTGCTTCTAATTCTCTCCAAACTGTCCCCCCAAAGCATTATCAGTATTGAGGGACTAGGAGGATAAGCTATCTACACAGTAAATTCTAGTAGAAGAAAACAAATAAGACCCTAATGAGCTTCTCAGAAGCATAAATCACACAAGAAGAAAAAGGAAAAAAGTGAAAGAATTGCGCACAGTACTAAAAGAAACGCACAATCCTTAAACACCCAGTCAATGAAATCATATATTTGCTAAAACACACCTTAATTAACCCCGTCCCAGCTCCACAAATTAGCATTCTACACCCGATTACTAATAACCTACTAAACTTTTATGCAAATGGATAGAAAGTGCAGGAATTGCAGTTTATTCATATGTGCTAAAACATGCCTTAATTAACCCCGTCCCAGCTCCACAAATTAGCATTCTACACCCAATTACTAATAACCTACTCAACTTTTATGCAGATGAATAGAAAGTGGAAGAATTACAGTCATCTACGAATATTTAGCTAGAAATCTAGCATTTTTAAGAACGGGAAGAAAAAGCGCTAATACATCAACAAAAGGAAAAACCCAACGATTTCAAACGACCCCATAATAAATATAAAAATGCAAACTCATCGTATCGATTCTTGTGTGCTAAGATGAGAATTTTTCAGATTGAATCAAGTAATTTGATACTATAACTCCAAAAGATGCAAAGTTTGTAAATGAAAAAAAACGAATTTCAAAACGCAAATGGAGACCTGCTTAATGGTCTAAACCTATAAAGTTAGAAGCTTACCTCGAAAAAGAAGCAATCGAGCTTTTGGGAAGAGAGGCAATAGATACAGGGAGGAGGGATCTGAATTACTGTAAGATCAATATTGATATGAGCGGAAAGGGAGAGATGATACAAAATAAGAAGAAATTCCTCTGCCTTCTAACCCAAAATGTTTTTGGTTTTGGTGGTCGCAGATATATGATATAGAAGAAGAAGAAAGCTTTTGGTCTTGGTGGTCACAAAGATAAGGAACAGAAGAAGAAGAAACCGACCCAAAATGTAATTTTTGGTGTTGTTGGAAACCATTGCAACAACTTGTACATTATGCATAATAGTTTGTAATTAAGAGTTTTTGAATTTTTTGCACAAAACGATAGTAATCTATGTTTTAAGACTTGTACTTAAGACTTTGTCTTAAATGCTTATTAATGTAGTATAGATATATACACACACATTTACACAAGGACCCTTTCATATGTAATCTTTTCCTTCTCAATCTTAATTGGTTTCCTTTTTGTTTTGGAGATGCAGATGGTTTGGAGATCCAACAACAAAAATTTGTGCTTTTTGATTCAAGCAACATGGACCAAGAAAAGAAACCCATTAACCATTACTGAAATGGTTAAATTTTAAGGTTTTAATGCTTCTTCTTGCTCTAGTTTTTTTACAACTGCCACCATCATCTCCTTCTATTAAGATTTTTTATGTTTCTTCTTCATATTGGTCCGAGTGACTTCGATGTCCACTGTTTTAAACCATTGGGTATTTGAAACCATATCTTAGGCTGAAAAAATGTTTTGAGGGGAAGGGTTCTCAAGGGGGTTTGACAGGAAAGAGAACGGGGAGGAAAGGAGCAAGATAGAGGGTCATTAGGGGGAAGGAGGACTAAAGGGTTTGCCCTATGATAGGGGTTAGATAGGTGGCGTGAAATGTTCCTTGGACCTATCTTTGTAATATTTTTTATAACACTAAGCCAATAGAGAAGCTTTCATCAATGTTTCATCTTGATCCAAGCTCTCAGTGATTTGATGATGACCCTTTATACTTAGTGAAAAACACTTAGTTCTGTCTTTGTTCAGTTTCAACGATCATCACTAAGTCAGTTCAGTGATCTCTAAACATGTATTTAGATAAAACTCACACCAAAGAGACCTTCAACGATCGAAGAAGTAACTGAAGATAGACACAAGACTGTTCATGATCTGAAGCGGTATAACTGATAATAAGACTGTCTACATCAAGTATGAAATCTGACCAAGACTCAAAGGTAGATGAAAGTCCTCAATGATTATTCTCTATCAATGATCAATGAATCTTGCACAACAAGAATGGTTTTTATCTTATCTTATATGCAATAAAGGACAACTATGTACAAAGTTACTTTATTGTCTCCAAATGTGCTCACCAACTTTGTAAGGTCAACTGTTCATATGCGGCCACATGCCTTGTTGATTCTCTCTCTCAGTGATTTGACGATGATCCTTTTTATTTTATGAAATGTACTATCTTTTTATTCAGCTTGAACGATCATCATTGAGTATGTTCAGAGATCGTTGAACATGTATTGTAATTCTATCAGAGACATGTATTATTCAGGAAGACAAAACTCACACCACAGAACAATCAGTGATATCAAATATAAAGCTGAAGATAGAGAGAAACAAGTTCATGATCTGATGTGGTTTTCAGTGATAACATGCCTGTCTACTCAAGATTCAGTGAACACTGAAGAAACCTCAGCGTTATTCCAATGTCAAGAATCAAATGAATCTTGTTGAAGAAGATTAGTTTTTGTCTTGCCCTTCTAGAGAAAAAGAACAAACCCATACCTCTCAAAGTAAAGTACTGTACGAAGTCACTCTATTGTCTCCAAGCGTGCTTTGTACCGTCTGACTTGCATTTAATGCAACAAGTATACATAACTGAGATGCTCTTCCTTCTTCGTAGCCCTGTCACTCTACCCAGTTAAGAAGAAGCAAACTGATATGAATAATTCTCACTTCTTGAAGATCAACTCTCTACCTAAGAGAAAGGCTTCTTTCCAAGAACAAGACTTCTTAACCTTTTCTTTTAGCAAGTCTTTGCTTTCTTGCTTTCTGTATCTTGTGTGTTTCTTTGATTGTTTAGATAAGTTTTATATCTTTTCTTTTCCACAAACAATCTGTATTGATCTTCTTTCTCAATAAAAGGTTTTTAAAAGTGAAAGTTGTCTTTAAATTCATCCCCCCTTTCTACAAGCTGTTACCTTTAAACTCCTATAGATCCAGCTGAGACCAATAAATGGTATCTGAGCAGTGCTTGTTTTAGTGTCTTTCAATGTCTTATTGGTGTTATATTATCTCTTCTTTCTAGATATTTTGTTTACTATTGGTCCCAACCGGATTTACAAGAGTTTAGATGTATAAGTTTGTAGAAGGGGGGGGGGGGATGAATAGAAACACAATAACTTTCACTTTTAGAAATATATATTGATGAAGAAAGATCAAAACAAATTTTTACAGATTGAATGCAGAATAGGCAAGGTAAAAAAAACTTATCTAAAACAATCTAGAGATACACACAGATACACTTAGGCAGAAGTGTGTTCTTCTTGGGTATGCGTCTTAGAATTAGAGAGAAATTCTAATTTCCGTGTATCGCAACATTGCATGAGGGGAGAAAGCATTTAGCTATTTATACCCATTGCATTAAATGCAATTCACAAGAGACAGAACATGCTTCAAGGTTTTAGAGGAAAGTTTGTCCTTTGCTATAGTGAATAGTGCTTTTATCTATTCATGAGTAGACATCCTTTCATAGAGTTGGTGGGCCCTAGAGGTGACTAATCGGCTCCGCGCAGTACCATACCCTTGGGAGTGTATGGATTTGTTCTGTATGTGTGGAAGGACAAGACAAAAATAATCGTGCATGGCAAGCCTCATTTGATCGTTGAATGCTGGAATAGCGCTTGAGGTCTCTTCAACATTCATTAAGTCTTGTGCAATTTTCACACATAGGTTGACTAGGTTGTAATCAATGAATACTGCTTCTAAATCATGAACGCACTAGTCACTAATCTTCAGTTTCAGTCTTAGACTTTTGTTGAAGGTTCTTGGGTGTGAGTTTAGCCTTCTTGAAGTATAATTGTAGTTGTAGACAGAAACATAATACTTCCATGGGTAAAAAGGATTATCATCAAACAATGAAAGAGAAGATTAGCAATCTCCCCCTATTTGATGATGACAAAGCAACATAAATAAAATTGCTTTAAGGTATAATAGTAAGGAAAAGTTACACGTAAAGTACATATCCCTTTTAACGATTTTGGGATCTTTTTTAGTGATACAATTTATACTATATAAGTTTTCTTAAGTTACAAGTTTAATAAAAAGTACAAAAAAGGAAACTGAAACTGAAAGCATGTTCACTGACTGAAGATTGTCTAGTGAATGTAAGAGCATAACTGGAACTCATAGACATGTGTCCTTATTACTCTTTTTGGGGATCTTTCTCGGTGATACTGATGAAAGACTTATATTATTCAAAAGGATGAATACACGTGTTTCAACATTACATTCTAAACTTATTACATATAAGTTGTATACGAAAAGAGAAGACATAGAAAAATAGAATTTACAAGATAGAAAATTTTAACTAGTCTAAGTTGCTGAAGTCGATATAACCAGGTACTTCTTCTCCAAGCATCTTTCGACGTAGAAATTCTCTTTTGATATTGCGGTCTATCGTCTCACCATAAAGGTCATTGTCCAACCAATATCATAGATAATCTAGATGTTTAATAGGACTGAGACGGAGCTCAGATACTCTTTAAAAGCTGTGTTCGCCATCATACTCAAGGAATATAAATCCAAACTCAGGTTTTAGGTGCACAGAGTTGGGTAGGTAAAGACCCTTCGCTGGCAAAGATAGGTTCAACATAGAGATATCTTGCTTCTCTGAATTCTTCAGGACTTCTTCTAGGGAGAATTTTGTTTCATGTTCGTTACTCAGAGTTGGTCCATCATTAGGATCAGAAGGTTTTCTTCTTCCACCTTGCTTCATCGTTGGCTTTGTAGGTACAACAACAAATTTGGACATCTTCTTGATCAACTCGTTGAGGATGTCTTCAATTTTTGGCTTATGCCTTGACTTTGAGCGCTGAATGGCCTGACAGATTTCCAACCATTTGTTGTAGCCATATTGTCCAAGGTAGGAAGGATACTCGACAACAACACCAAGGTTGTCTCTGATGATGAGCTTGGAGATAATTATTCCACCATCTTTCTTACGACTACTAATTGTGACGTTAGAGATATGACGGGGTCTAATTCTTTTATTTAGGCGATCTTCACTCCATCTCTTGTCTCGGTCTTTAAGCTTCATTGCTTTTTGATGTTCAGATTCTGCATTTGAGAGCAATTTAGCTTGAGCCTTGACAGCGCTCACCATCTTTTTAGACATTTTCTTCTGTAGAACTTGAGAGGCAAGAGACTTAGCCAGCTTGAGGCTGTCCTCAGTCTGTTATCGTTGAATTTGGGGTTCTTCCTCAGCCTTGAGTGCCTCAAGTCTTTCATCTTCAGTAAGGAAGTTGAACTCACCACAACTAGAGGTATGAAGAGGAATTTTTACTCTAGTTTGGTCAAGTGACTCCTTAAGCTGAGTCATCTGTAGGTCGCTAGGAACACTAAAAGTTGGGTTTTCAGGTACCCATTTAATTAGAAGACCATAGGTGGTAGAAGGAATGATAGATGATATTTGATAGAGAGAAGTGATGACAGCAAACTTGGAGGGTTCAGGACATCCTTAAGGATTGATAGGCTTGAAGAGAACTTTCAGGTTTCCTTCTTCAACAACACCTTTGTCTTTAGAGGAGGTGTTTTGGTTCTTTGCAGATGTCTCTTTCTCTTTCTCTTTTTCCTTCTCCTTCTCCCCCTGGGATTCCTTAGGTTCTGATCGCTATCGTGCACATAGACAGATAGAGTACATGATATCTGGACGATTTGCTGTGAGATACAACAGAGAGCTGATCATTCCTCTATAACAATAACGTTTACAGGCTTCCCATTTGGATCCTTGTTCAGAGAGAGAGAAGAAGCCATTGGAGTCTTCATAGATGAGCTGTTTGATAGATCTAACATTTTCTGCATATCTTTGACATAATCACTTTGACTGATATAGATACCTTTATCTGACTACTTGATCTGAAGACCTAAAAAGTATGCTAGTCCTCCCATCATGCTCATTTGATGTTCTTTCTTCATGCTTTCAGCGAAACGAAAACACAAAGAGGGATTAGTAGAACCAAAAATAATAACATTGATATAAATTTGAACTAGAATAATGTGACCCTTAATTTTCGTAAGAAATAGGTTTTGGTCAATTTTTCCATGGACAAATTTCTCAGAGAGGAGAAATGAGGAAAGGGTATCATACCAGGCACGAGGGGACTGTTTTAACCTGTAAAGAGCTTTATCCAATCTATAGACATGATCTAGATACTTAGGGTCAAGAAACCCTCGAGGTTGTTCAACATAAACTTCCTCTTGGAGTTTTCCATTAAGGAAAGCACTCTTTACATCAATTTGAAACACTTTAAAGTCTCTATGGACAACATAGGCTAGAAAGAGTTGAATAGCTTCGAGTCTAGCCACTAGTGCGAAGGTTTTGTCATAATTGAATCCTTCTTCTTGTCTATAACCCTGAGCAACAAGGCACGATGAGCCTTGTTGCGGGTCATCACACCTTGTTCATCTAACTTATTGCGATAAACCCATGTAGTGCCTATCACAGCTTTGTCAGATGGATGTGAGATAAGGTACCAGACATTGTTCCTATGAAACTCCATGAGTTCCTCTTGCATGGCAATGACCCAGCTAGATTCTGATATAACCTCATTGATGTTCTTAGGTTCAACTAGAGAAAGGAATTTGACAAAGAGACAGATATTACCTAGACTATAACGTGTCTGAATACCTGCACTTGCATCACCAAGAATTTGATGGCCTTTAGCCCATCGCTGAGCTGGTAGAGGATTAGCATCTAAGCTTAGATGTTTGGGCAGAGAAGATGCGGCTTCAGCTACAGATTCTTCAGCAATAGATTGGATTGCTAAAGGAGCCTTAGTGAGAGATTCATTCACTGATAGGTCAGTGTTTGAAGTAGAGGGAGGAATGCAACTAATGGGCACTACAACAATCCGTGAAGAGGATTTGCCTTGGTTATTAGTTGTAACTGGAATGATATGTTGATCATCATCAACTTCTGGAGAATTAGCATTGGGTTGATTGCTGAAGGAAGCTTCAGGTTGTTCTAACTCTTCCTCATCATCAGTGATGGATTTATAGTTAGCTGATTAAGATTCATCAAAGGTGACATGGATAGTTTCTTCTATGGTTTGTCGACGTTTGTTGAATACTATGAAGGCTTTGGCTACTAAAGAATATCTAAGAAAGATTTCTTTATCAACTTTGGGATCAAAGTATCCAAATTGGTCACAGTAGTAGTGAATGTAACAAGTGCAACCAAATATGTGAAAAAAACTGAGAGAAGGCTTTCTGCTATGGAAGAGTTCGTAAGCTATATTCTTGAAAATCTTGACGATCAGTGACCGGTTTTGAGTAAAGCAAGCAGTACTGACAGCTGCAGCCCATAATTGAGTGGGAAGATGGGATTCACTGAGCATGGATCGAGCAACCTTAATGATTGTTTGATTTCTTCTTTCAGAACTCCATTTTCGTAAAATATATTCTTGAAAATCTTGACGATCAGTGACCAGTTTTGAGTAAAGCAAGCAGTATTGACAGCTTCAGCCCAGAATTGAGTGGGAAGATGGGATTCACTGAGCATGGATCGAGCAACTTAATGATTGTTTGGTTTCTTCTTTCAGCAACTCCATTTTGTTGTGGAGTTCTCACAGATGAGAAGTTGTGTGAGATTCCCTTGTTCTCAAAGAAACTATCCATAGTATTGTTTTTGAATTCAATGTCATGGTCAGTTCTAATAGATCGTACCATAATGTTGTTCAGTAATTCTATGCGTTTGATGAACAAAATAATTTATTTAGGTGCATCACTTTTGGATCTGAGAAAGAAGACCCAAGTGTACCTGGAATACTCATCAACAATGATAAGTGTATATTTCTTTCCAGCCATTGATTGCACGTTGACTGAACCAAAGAGATCCATCTTAGATAGTGTCTTGTGGTTGAGATGAGAAAGCTGTTTGTGCCATAGCCAGTTGATGTCTGAAGAGGCTTTAGAGAAAAAAAACTATTCTCAGTTAGAGGAGAATCCATGTTGATGATGTATACATTCTCTAGGCGAGAACTGGTTAGAGCAACCTTATCATCCTTGTCGAAGACGTAGCATGAATTCTTAAATATTTTTACCGTGAAGTCTTTATCACACAGCTGACTGATGCTAAGAAGATCATGCTTCAATCCGTCAACGTATGCAACAAGTTTGAAAGTGGTTGCATCATTGGTTAATATACCAAAGTCCTTGGTATACTCTTTTTCGTTTCCTTCAAAGATTACGGAAGGGCCTCTTTCATCCTGACAGTCAATGAGCAGATATTTGTCTCCAGTCATATGTCTAAAGCAACCGCTATCAAGATACCAAATACCTTTGACTTCCTGCACATGAAAACATATTAACATTTATTTGGTACCCATTTCTCAATGGGTCCAGTGGAGTTAGAGGCAACATCCATTAACACTGAAGACTCATAGTCAGCAGTTGTCTTCACTGAGCCTGAGAAAGAAGCTTAAGTGGAAATTGGAGCAACAACCACTGATCCTGAAGACTCAGAGTCAAAAGTTGTCTTCACTGTGCCTGAAGAAGAGGTTTCATTGGTAATCTTCACCTTTGTTGTTTTCACAACTTTGGTGGCAGATTTCATCTTGGTTGATTTTTCAACCTTGGATACTTTCTTTCCCTAAGCTGGTGGACCAGCCTTGGTAGTAGAAGGGCACTTACGAGCAATATGTGTAGTTTCACTATAGTGTCTACACTTTCTATAACTGAAGCCAACTTTAAGGCCAGGAAGGACCAGAGGAGTATAAGAGGGACAAGCTCCAAGTATTCCTTTCTTATTTGTTCTAGGAAGAACAATTGAGGATTTAGAGGCCTTGGGTGAAACATTCACCTTAAGCTTTGACTTAGATTTATGAGTGGATTTAAATATCTTGATCCTAGAAGAGGAAGAAGAATGTGCACAAGTTGAAGGTATAGATCTAGGTCTATATGACTTGTTAGTCTTCTTGGGAAGAGGTACTATGACAATGAATTTACCTTTGTCTTTGCAACCTGAACTCGAAGGAGTTCCTTCAATATGACTCTTAGTGAAAGAAGACTGAGAGGAAGAAGTTTAGCATGGAGCTGTCAGTGACACATTCTTCCTAATCATAGGAAAAGCCTAGACCAATCTTAATCTTGGCGGGAATCTGAGCATTGATGATCTCAGAGGCCTTGACGGAGGATTTGCACCACCGTTCAATGGTAGCCTTCTCAGCCTTGAGTTCAACGATAGCTTTCAGATGCTCAGCTATAGCCTGTTCATTATCGATACTGATGGTATGGTTTACAATGATGTGATCTTTGAGATGTTCTCGATCTTTATCAGCTCCTTGATCTTAGAATGGCATATATCCTTAATTGTTCTTGTAGATCAAGATTAAGTATTTCTTATTTGGATAATAATCAAGAATATATTATGAATTCAATAGGTCGACATGCTTGCGTTGATGAACTTGATGAACACTGTTCTTGATGATTACAGAAATACGTATGAATTGAATATGTCAAGATGTCTAACTGTTAACTACCAAAACTAACAAGCTACTATTTATAGTATCCCTCTAAAATAGAAGGAACAAATTACCTTACTGAAAAAGGAAACACCACCACCAAAAAATTACATCGCATATAAAACTATTTAAGCTCCGGAACTTGAATACAACATTTTTGCTCCAATACAAACATAAAGAGATCAGATACCATTTTATCAGAGATCATGTTATGAATGGTAATATTGAATGTCACTTCGTACCCACTGAGTACCAACTAGCTGATCTATTTACAAAACCACTTGAAGAAACAAGATTCAATATTTTAATCAGTGAACATGGAATGGTGAACACTGAGGATTAATTCCTTCTAACATACATTTGTGCATTTCTTTTCTACCCTGTCACTTTAAAATGACGTACAAAGAAATCATCATTGCATATCTTTTTGAAGCGTCATTTTCCTCTCTTCTCTTTCTCTCTCATCTCACCTATAAATACCTCTCTTACCCTCTCATTTTTTTCCTAATGCGAACTTTCTCATACACATGAGTTCTCTCTCTAAATTGTATGCAAGCAAGAGCTTGCAAAAAAAACATTCAAACCAATTTTCTTCTTCTTCTTTCAAGAAAAAAGTTGGTTAATTTCTTTTATGGCTGTTAGTCTTCAAAAAAATGTTTAATATTTAAAACCTTCTTTCTTCCTTTTATATACGAACAATAGGTTAAATAAATCCTTCTTCTTCTAGATTTATTCTAACTAAGTTTCTAAAAATCTTCCTGAAAACCCTAATTTCTTCTACTTTTTCAAAAGAAGAGCTTATCCTTCAAACTTTTGTTCTAAAGTGCTTTCTAGCATAAATCGTGTATAAGATTCCATTTATTTCTTTTCCTTTTACATAAATGGCTGCTGCTACAAACGTGAACTTTGCCCTTGAAGACTGATCCTTCAAACCCAACAATCACGTTGCACTTCCGGAAATCCCCACACACAAACCCATGTTTGTGGATGCTGCTAAGTTCCTCAAGAACTGCGTTCTCGGATACACCCTCACCTTCCAACCTATAATGGTGAAAGATATCCTTAGACAATTCTAGTTCACTACTGAAGCAAAGACCATGAACAACAAGGATGGAAACTCGGTCGTCAAGATCTTTTGTGAGATCAACAATATGACAATCAGTTTTAGCTTCTTAACTGTACGAACTGCTCTCAGACTCCCAAAGTCCGACTCCTAATACAACGATCCAGAGGGTGTTGACATCGTCAAATTTCTAGATGATATTCATTACGATTAGCCACTGAAGAAAGACTCTAACTCATAGCTCAACGAGTCTCTGACCAAAATAAAAAAGAATCGGATGTCAGCAACATAGCAATACATGTTCTCCTATTTGATTTGGTGCATGATTGGGAAAACGGGTGGCCAAATGCTGAAGATAGACAATGCTCCTCTTATTCATTCATTCTTCTTTTTCTTTAGTAGCCATGACTAGGGAAAATCCCCCCAGTCTGTCCTACCTAGTACCTCCTTATCCTCTCGAAAGAGGACACAATATGAAGCCACTCTTAATCCCTCAAAGAGGATTAAAAAAGCCACAAAGGGGAAGCCATCTAAGCTAGTTGAGACCTCTCAACAGGTCTCAACTAATGAACTTCTCCTTAACCTCGAGGCACCTGCTGTTACCCTCCCTTCCTCTTCAGCAATATCTTCAATTGTTGTGGTATGTGTAGCTCCTACCCCAACCACTTCAGTGACTCAAACCACTGAATGTGTGATTCCCAACATAGCTACTGGTGATCCTTCACATCTTTTCTCAACCGTTCTTTCCTCCGCTCCTTCTTTGGTGTCTATGACACATGCTAATGATCCCATGGTGGTTGTCCCAACTATTGGTGAAGCCATCACCACAGGACCTTAGGATGATCCTCTCAAATTCCCTCAGCAACATGCGTTTGATCCGCTCGACAGTCATTTGAGATGTTCAGTGGTAATCCTTCGGATGTTGCTGATGAACCCTCATGTATACATCAAACCCCTCCCTTTCTATATTTGTTACTAACCCCCATATATATCATGCTCAATGCTCTTCTATTTCTACAGGTCCTATGGAGAATGAACCCCCAATCACCGAGACTAACGCCTATGACATGGTTGCGGATGTCAAGCTGCTGCTCCCTGCCATTGCAACCGTCCTTGACAAGATGGATGAAGTGCTCCAGGTTATACCTTCAAAGGATGACTTGACTCACGGCCTCTCTGTTGACCAAGCTGAGGTGTGTGAAGTCAAGGAAGCGCTGAACTCAATCAAGATGGAAATCCAGCAAAACTCTAATGATGTCACTGCTTTCTCTAGCAAGGCTGAAGAAGTTCAGGCCCAACTTACTAGGCATAGGTGAGCTACTTGAATGGATTTTCCAACTTCTTCAGCGACTAGAACCTATCCCTGAACCCGACATCAGAGAAGCTGATCGTTAACAACTGGACAGGGTCACTGAATTCAACCTTCATCAAGTCGAAGCCATTGCCTCCATCGAGCAGAAGCTGCAAGACTTGCTTTCTCACCTCCCTCTCTCAGCTATTAATGTTGATGATGATAAAGAGAGGGAGAAGTCTAACGAGAACCTTATGAAGAAGAATATGGATGCTGAGGATGTCGAGGAGAATATCCCTGATGCCATCGATGATAATGATGTTGTGGTTATTACTGCTGACCATGAAGACCTTCATCCTTTGTTAGATACGTATTTCAAAAAGTGTAAGTAAAAAGCCTCTTGCTCTAGTAAGGACGACTTGGTCTAGGAAGCATTCAAGAACAAGACCTTAGATGTAGAGATTACTCACAAAGATACTCGGACACAAAGGTGTTCTTCGCATACAGTGCCCGTTGACAAGTAAAGAAAGATCAAGTCTTAGCGTAAAAAAGCATAAGGACTTCATGAAGAGCTCCATTCCAAACAGATCCTCTACACTATAAATGTAGAGCCTCCTGGTCTCATTTCCTTAACTTGTGCACAATGTTTGCATGACGCATGTCACAAGTGCTCCAATCAGAGGCCGACACGTGTACATAAACAGTTACTTCTTTCAGAGCATCGTGGAGGAAGATGATTGGTGGACGTGTTGACAATCAATATATCCTAAATTATAGAAGATTCCTTTTTGGGAATTTCCTATAACAGGATATTTCTTCCAATGAAATCAATCCCTGATAACTACCATATTTGAATACGCTATTTCCAGCAAGAGAGAAAATTGCTAAGTGCTTGTGAAAATTAGAGTTACATTATGAGTTTTTATTTACACACACTCAAGTGTGTTCTTGGTGTTCTTGTAATTGTCTTTAGCTATTCATTACAACTGACTTGCTTAATATCAAATTCATATTTGTGTGTTGTTCATTACTTGAGCTCATTCATTGACTTAAACTGTGATTATTAGTACATTAGAGGATCTGGGTTCCTATAATTGGTATAAGAGCCAGTTAGTCAGTCTATTGATTAGTTGGAACAAATCCAAAAGGATATCCTTTTTTGTTTGGTTGTTTATCTTCGTGAAATCGCTTTTCATTCCAGATCTCAAAGGTTTTTTGGTGAAAATCTGCAGATTTCGTTCATTTCTTAGAAGATAATCGTATTTGAATCTTTTTCTCCAAGCTTGTGTTCTTCAAGTTTAGTTGTACATTCTTTAAAGCTTCCTATTAGTCTATTACAACCTTTCTTGAAAACTGTCCAAACAAACTTGGAATTCTATGTATAGTGCTTGTTCTCTTACAAAACACCCGAATCTCATTATGGATGAATATCCCCAGCGGAAGTTTCTGATGATCAATTTCTATAAAGGTCTCGACCTTGAGCTGTACGAATCCATCAAGCATGGACTATATGTGCCAATCATTATTATTCCTAGGGTTCCTAGTACAGATACCAATGCTGAAATTCCTGCTATTCGTGCTCCCAAAGATAGAAGGGATTGGAATGATGAGGACAAACGTAGGGTGGAGATTGACAAAAAAATCCAAAAGGATTTTGATCATGGCCCTACCCAATGAAATCTTCCAGTCTCTCGATGCCTGTGATTTTTCAAAAGATCTATAGGATCAACTTGCCAACCAGCTGGAAGGAGAGATCAAAATGAGAAAAAATTGCGTTGCTGAATACTTGAATGAGTACAACTGACCCCAGAGGAGCCTCATGGTGGAACAAAAAAATTGTTTCTCTAACTCTACATTAGACGAGGATGCCCAAGCATATTTCTATGGGATGGCTGTTGATGATGGTGTAGAAGAGTCTGGATTCGACTCTGACTCTTAGGTATGTTCTACTTCTGGCTCTGCACATTCTGAACTTAAGCAAATCATATATCTCTTAACAAAAGATTTCTTAAAACTCCAAAAGAAGCTCTTAAAAGAAAAGGAAAAGAGAAAAGTGATTGAAAATGAAAAGAATTTCTTTAAACGTGAAACAAAGCTTCTGATTGTCTCTACAAACAAATCGGATTGGTTTCCTATCAGTTAGTTCGATTCACAACACTTTCCATGTGTCTAATCTAAAAAAGTGATTAGCGGATCCAAGTCTAGCAGTACCTCTGATGATCCCACTTTAATCAATCTTCATGAAAGCTCCAATGAATCAATGGCAGATCTGTATATTTCTTGTAAGAACACAATATAGCTTGAGAGAGAAAGTCAAAAATGAAAAATATGGTCTAACTCTTATTTACGTAATCTGATTTTACAATGAAAGAATCCTTACAAAAATACAAGCAACTTACCCTTTATATAGGGTCAAACATGTAAACAAAATCAAAGTCAAACTATCTAAAGAAAAGTCTAACACGATGACTTTTATACAATTAAAGGCAAAATTAACTTTCAAGATAAATATAATTTTACACTGAATTTCAGTCTTAACATTCTCCCCCTTTGTATTCAGTGTAACACCCCAAACACCACATTTGCATATATTACATATTTCATTTCATAGAAATATAGTTTACATCATAAGGTCCCACTAGTACAAGGATTACTATATGTACAAAATCTACATATAAAAATTTCCAAAACAAATCTTGTACTATTACATGTAATGCAACATGTATCTTCAAAAGCCGACAACAGATTAGGAAAATAATCACATTTTCCCTTTCCCTTTAATATCCCCGGACCCCGCTATTCCTGCATTGCATAATTTRAAACAGAAAATGAGGGTTAGACCAGATGGGTCTAGTGAGTAAATCCCTTCCTTGCAAATGCAGGGTGACGAACACCAAAATATGATAATGTAATTCCGCTTAGAAATATTCTGCAATACAAATAAATGATGCAGTTCACAATATCATGAAAAAAAAGTATACCCAAGAACCTCAATTCTATAAAATATCTCTGATTAGAGATCCAATGTTCCCAATATGAAACAAATATTGTAACCAAAACTTCTTAAATCAATAGACCATTTCTTTATAAATATTAACAGAAAAGATTTAAGGCAATACTTGCCTGATATGACAAACTATTTTGCCCTTCTCAATAATATCTAAATTATTATTTATAAATAGGAATAATATCTTTAATTCATCAGGTCACAAAGAAATGATGACTCAAAGTTATTAAATCCAATTAGTAATAATAATAAGAGTTATAATAGTATCCACATAGGACAATGCCACCCTTATTCCAAGTACACCTCTCCTTGATATGCCACCCTTATTCCTCCATCAAAATAGGACTACTTATCAGAACAGACATAAGTCACCACGTCTGGAAGTACCCATTCCCAGTTCCAAACCAGAACAGACAAAAGTCACCACGTCTGGGGGAACTATTACTTAAAAGAAGTTTCATACCAAAATAGACTTACGTCACCACGCTTGGTAGAAACAATTTACAAAATCCACTTCCATACCAAAACAGACTTACGTCACCATGCTTGGTAGGAACATATCTTTTTATTTAAAAAGATATAAAATACCCATTTTATAATCCATAATTAAACCCAATAATAGACATTTTAAACTATATAAAAAGTCTAAAATATAAATCTCATGAAAAATTCCAAATAAGAAGTTATCCGGACAAGTTATCCGGATATAAAGTCCGGACAACACTTATCCCTTTTTTCCGATTTACTAATCCGGACAACTCATCGCCCAAGGCTTGTCCGATTTAACACTTGAAATTATTCCAACACTCTTGTCCGGATAACAAGTCCGGACAATACATCACCCAAAGATCGACCGATTTAAAAAAATAATTCGGTCACCATATGATCGTATTCCTAATTCTCAATTCAAAATGTTAACCATTCTTATCATTCATAGCTCGCTCAAAGCTTAACCGGTTTAAAACTAAACCGCTTAACGCTTGATCGGTTAAGGGCTTAATCGCCCAACCCTTGTCTGATTTAAGAAATATCCGGACAAGCTTTGTCCGATTTAAACCTAATCCAGTCACCCTTTGTCCGGAAAAAACCCTTAAACAAATACATGATTTCTTTCCAATAATAATCAACATTAAAATAAATCCAGTATCATATTTTATGTAAAAAAAATTTAGAAATCACTCAACCTTATGAGAATTCGCAGTTTTTGAAGGAGATTGCAAACTTCTTTTGAATAACCGGACAACTCTTCTCAAATCACTCTTTAGATTTCAAAAATGGTAAGGGAATGAAATGAAGGTAAAACTCTCCCTTTTATACCTTTCTAAAATAGGAAAGGTCGGCAATCCAGGCCCTTACCCACATGCATGCATATACACATAATATTTCTTACATACATACACATATAAATTTATGCATACACCTCATGCATACACACTCCACATAAATATTTTATACACATATATATGTATATATATATATATATATATCTACATATTATGCATATATCCCTATGCATAAAAAGACACATACTCACATATTAAATTTACGTAAGTATGTATCCACATAAACAGTTAATTCACATAACAAATACCTAGGGTAATGATCAAAACCCGATTATCACATTATCCACTCCTTCAAAAGAATTCCGTCCCGGAATTCATTTAATTAAAGAGCCATGGATAATCTGCTCTCATTTTTTATTCTATTTCCCAAGTTGCTTTTGGTCCTTTGTGAAATTCCCACTGTACTTTAACCAGACTGATTTCTTTGTTTATCAACACCCTAATCTTTTGGTCAATTACGGCTTCTGGTATTTCTACAAACTTCAGTTTACTGTCCAGCTTGACCTCTGGTAATGGTACAACAAGATTCGGATCAGCTAAACGTTTTCGCAGATTCGACACATGGAAAGTGTTGTAAATCAGACTCAGCTCTTCTGGCAGTTCTAACTGATATGCTACTGGCCCAATTCACTTACATATTCTGTACGGCCCCACATACCTTGGACTGAGCTTTCCTTTCTTTCCAAATCTGATGACACCCTTCCACGGCGAAACTTTTAACATCACAAAATCACCTCTATCAAATTCAATCGGCTTTCGACGATTATCAGCATAACTTTTCTGGCGATCATGTGCTGTTTTGATTCTTTCACGAATCTGTTCAATCTTTTCATAAGTTTCTTGGACAATTTCAGGACCCGTCAGCTGTTTTTCACCCACCTCATTCCAATATAATGGTGTTCGGCATTTACATCCATACAACACTTCATACGGTGTCGCTTGGATGCTGGAATAGTAACTATTGTTATACGCAAACTCTATCAATAGCAAGTGATCTTCCCACGATCCCCCAAAATTAATGATACAGCTTCTCAACATATCTTCGAGAGTCTGGATAGTTCTCTCACTTTGCCTATATGTTTGCGGATGATATGTTGTACTTAACCGAATTTCAGACCCCAGAGTTTTCTACAAACTTTCCTAAAACTTTGAGGTGAAACGGCTATCTCTATCAGAAACAATAGACAGTGGAACACCATGCCTAGTTATAATTTCTTTGATGTAAACCTGAGCCAGTTTCTCTAAAGATAAATTTTCTTTTATAGGTAGAAAATGTGCTGACTTAGATAGGCGATCAACAATTACCCAGATCGCGTCATACCCTTTTGGAGTTCGAGGTACCTTCATGACGAAATCCATTGTAATGTGATCCCATTTCCACACATGAATCTCCAAAGATTGAAGACTTCCATACGGTTTCTAATGCTCGATTCTAACCTCTAGGCACGTTAAACACTGTTCCACATACTTAGCTATATCTTTCTTCAATCCGGGCCACCAATAAAAATATTTTAGATCTCGATACATCTTATTGGTACCTGGATGAATAGTGTATCGGGACTTATGGCTTTCATTTAAAATAACTTTTCGGATATCCCCAAAACTTGGTACCCAAATTCGCACTTGAAAACACATAATTCCTTTGTCATTTGGTTCCAAGATTGAAATCATCTTATCCAACCTTTCTGATTTGATAAGATCTTCTTTCACAGCTTCTTTCTGACATCTTAGAATTTCTTTATGGATATCAGGGACTAAACTTATTCTCATTGCCACAGTTTTAATAGTCCCGCTCCTTTMTTTTCTACTTAAAGCGTCAGCTACCACGTTGGCTTTTCCTGGGTGGTAAAGGATTTCACAGTCATAATCATTAACAAGTTCAATCCACCGACGCTGTGGTATATTTAAATCTTTCTGGCTGAATAAATGCTGTAGAATCTTGTGATCTGTGTAAATCTGGCACTTTGTTCCCAGAAGATAATGTCTCCAGATTTTTAGAGCGTATACTACCACAACTAACTCCATATCATGAGTCGGATATTGCTTCTCATGATCCTTCATTTGTCTTCATGCATAAGAAATCACTTTTCTTCTCTGCATCAGAACGCATCCTAATCCTAACTTTGAAGCATCGCTGTATACCACAAAGTCTTCGGATCCATCTGGTAGAGTTAACACCGATGCACTACAGAGGTGATCCTTTAATAGTTGGAAAGCTTCTTGTTGTTCTTTTTCCCACTGAAACTTGACATTCTTTGGAGTCAATTTGGTTAATGGCACGGCCATTCTAGAAAAGTCCTGAATAAACCTACGGTAGTAACCTACCAAACCCAAAAAGCTATGGACTTCTGACGGATTCTTTGGAGCTTCTCATTTTTCAACTGCTTCTATTTTTACTGGATCTACTTGTACTCCGGCTTCTGAGATAACGTGACCCAAGAATTGAACTTCTCTTAACCAGAACTCACACTTGGACAATTTGGCATACAACTTTTATTTTTAATTTTTTTTTTTGTAAGGGTGTCCGGGCCAAAGCCCGACTAATCCCCGGCAATTTTGGAGGCTAAACATGGCCCCACTTAAATGTCGCCAACACTTTCTTTCTTCAATAATTCCAGTATCAAACGAAGATGTTCCGCATGTTCCAGTATCAAGGTATTCTTACATACTCTATTCATTAAATCCATAAAAGTTGTGGGCGCATTAGTTAAGCCGAATGGCATAACTAGAAATTCATGATGCCCATATCTAGTTCGAAAAGCTGTTGTAGCAACGTCTTCCTYTCTGACTTTAAGTTGATGATACCYTGACCWYAAATCRATTTTGGAGAAATAAMTTGCTCSTACYAGTTGATCAAACAAGTCATCAATCCTTGGCAGAGGATACTTGTTCTTGATGGTCAATTTATTCAATTCTCGATAGTCTATACACATTTGCATATATCCATCTTTCTTTTTGACAAACAAGACCGGAGCACCCCAAGGTGAAGTGCTGGGTCTAATGAATCCTTTATCAGTCAAATCCTTCAACTGAGTAACCAACTCTTTCAATTCCGAAGAAGCCAATCTATACGGTGCCTTGGCCACTGGTGCTGCTCCAGGTATAAGATCAATTCGGAATTCAATGACCCGATCTGGCGGTAACCTAGACAAATCCTCTGGAAAAACTTCTGGGTATTCATTAATGATTGGAATCAATTTATGTTTCCCTTTTTCTTTCTTTGCCTCAATAACATATGCTAAACACCCCTGACATCCCTTTCGAATAGATCTTTGGGCTTCGAACATAGATAATAAACTAGTATGATGATCTTGACGATCATCATAAATAATAATTGTTTCTTGATTTGGTAGAGTAATTCTGATCATCTTTTTATTACAAACAATACTCGCCTGATACTCTACTAACCAATCCATACCCACCACTACATCAAACTCTTTCATTGGCATAGGAAACAGTCGAATCRGTAACTCACACCCCTCAATAATAATAGTACAATTACTGAATACTTTAGTAACAGATTCTTGACTATTAGCAGTGTCAACTACTAATTTGTCATCAAGTAGCACATAATTCAGACATGTAGATTGAGCAAATGATGGTGATACAAATGAAAAATTTGCACCAGAATCAAACAACACCTTAGCACGTATAGAATTTAGAAGAAAAGTGCCTCTTACTACATCTTGGGTTGCTTCTGCCTCGTTCTTTGTCATTTGGAACAATCTACCCTTGGCTCCACTTTGGCCTCCCCTCGGAGCACTAGGCCTTCCACGGTTACTGGGAGTATTTCCTCCCATTGTCAGACGAGGAGCTCTCAATTGTGGACAATTTGGTCGAATGTGGTAAGGTGAATTGCACTGAAAACATCTTTTGGGTGTAGTGCAGTCCCTTGACAAATGCCTTGTCTCTCCACAACGATAACATCTCATTGGTTCAGAGGGACAACTTCCCTAGTGTATCTGTTGACACTGCGGGCAGGTTTTAACAGAAGGTAACTGAGAAACACGATTATCTGATTTAATAAATTTGGGTCATCGAAAACTAACTAAAGACCCTTCCCACTTTCTTTTCTCAACAAATTTCTCTTTACCCTACCGATTCTTATTTCTTTCAGTAACTTCGGCAGCATTAACGGCTAAAGAGAAAGTKTCAGGGTTCATAGCAATCACGAACTCTCGAATAGAAGGTTTCAGACCCCAAATATATCTTTCTACTTTTCGGGATTCTGAAGATACATAATGCTCAGCAAATCGGGAAAACTCAATAAATTTCTCGGTATAATCCCGCACAAATCTGTTCCCTTGCTCTAGCTTAAGAAAATCTTCCTCCATTTGTCTTACTGCTGTCATAGGACAGAATTGTGTTTTAAATTTACTCACAAATTCTTCCCAAGACATTGTTTGCAGTATATTCGGTTGTGCCGAGGACTCCACATCCCACCAATATAAGGCATTAGATTTGAGCATAGATACTGCGAATCTAACTGGATCTCTCTCTCCTGAAAAGGTTTGAGGTTTACATGTCAGAAACATCTTTATATCTCCTCCCCGGTTATTGCTGCCTGCTGAAGGAGCTGGAGGATTAATTCCAACTCGCTCAGTTTCTGTTCTAGCTAGCAGTCCCATAATAGATATTAGAGTTTCCCTCAGTATTCCCATTTCTTCTACTAGATCATTTCTAGTTATAAACTCTTATTGTTGTCTCTATTCCTATTGAGCATTCTCAGAAATAGATTCCTTTTGATCAGGGCGAATTTCAGCCTGACTCCTCTCAGGAATCAGACTCCTCCCTTGACCCCTACCCCTACCCTTTCCACGACCTCTACTCCTTGAAGCATAGGTTGATGGATTAGCGGGAGATTCATCTCTTTCTTCAGATACAGGGCGGGCAGTTCTCTCTGACCTTCGTGATCGACTAGACATCTGCAGATATTTTAGTATTAAATATCACGTATACACATTCCTAAATATAATATGGTGTCCGAGTATAGGTATGTACCTGTAAATTCATAATTACATTGGCCATTTGTAATTCGAATTCACCTTACATACTGTTCTCTTTAACCCATTATATTTTATTMCCAGTGATACTAATAATGTCTAGGACTCTTAACATGCAAATGATAGTTTAAGTCTAGGTATCATGCTTTGAATACCTAAATCTCTTAAACTAAGGCTCTGATACCAC
>NC_037530.1:15625931-15630847 GCF_001531365.2 Cynara cardunculus var. scolymus
AAAAGATTTAAGGCAATACTTGCCTGATATGACAAACTATTTTCCCCTTCTCAATAACATCTAAATTATTATTTCTAAATAGGAATAATATCTTTAATTCATCATGTCACAAAGAAATGATGACTCAAAGTTATTAAATCCAATTAGTAATAATAATAAGAGTTATAATAGTATCCACATATGACAATGCCACCCTTATTCCAAATACACCTCTCCTTGATATGTCACCCTTATTCCTCCATCAAAACAGTGCTACTTATCAGAACAGACATAAGTCACCACGTTTGAAAGTACCCATTCCCAGTTCCAAACCAGAACAGACAAAAGTCACCATGTCTGGGGGAACTATTACTTAAAACAAGTTTCATATCAAAACAGACTTACGTCTCTACGCTTGGTAGAAACAATTTACAAAATCCACTTCCATACCAAAACAGACTTACATCACCACGCTTTGTAGGAACATATCTTTTTATTTAAAAAGATATAAAATACCCATTTTATAATCCATAATTAAACCCAATAATAGACATTTTCAACTATATAAAAAGTCAAAAATATAAATCTCATGAAAAATTACAAATAAGAAGTTATCCGGACAAGTTATCCGGATATGAAGTCCGGACAACACTTGTCCCTTTTTTCTAATTTACTAATCCGGACAACTCATCGCCCAAGGCTTGTCCGATTTAACGCTTGAAATTATTCCAACACTCTTGTCCAGATAACAAGTCCGGACAATACATCGCCAAAAGCTCGATCGATTTAAAAAAATAATTCGGTCACCATAAGCACTCTATGTCTTCTTCAAAACAATCTCTAACTTGAAATCTTCAAGCAATCGTTTGTTGAGAAAGATCTTTTAACATTCTCCCCCTCGAATGTAGAACAACGATGATCTTCTCTTTTGACAATGTAGAACAAAGACAGTAACAATGTTCAGAATTTATCTTTAACACACTTTCTCTTCAAAGGCAATATTTATCAGCAAACAGTTGTAAAATTGATCTTCTCACATTTAACAACTCTCAGACATTGTAGCATCGTAATAATCTTCAGTAATAATCTCCAGTCGCACTTCTTTTGAGTCTTTTGCCAATTTTGATGTTACCATCCCTTGATCTTTATCACAAATTCCCCTTATAATGCTCGGAATTGGACATTTAATTCATTATTACATACTCCCCCATATGATGAAATGAGAATCATTACATCATACACAAGAATGAATGAAATTTACTGCGAAAGCCATCAATTCATGAAATTGTAAGTAGATCTTTTCAAATCCACTTGTTTAATCCTTTCAGATTAAGGGAATGAGAAGATAACAACCAATTTCAACATATGAAGTTGTTTTCAATCTTATAAAAAGATTGGCCTGTGAGTATAACAAATATACTCAGTACAACGGATGTACTGTATATATATGAGACTTTTTGAGGCTCATCTCACCAGGTCTTCCATTCAATCATCGATAGGTTAATAATAGCATATGTATGAATGTTTCGGTAAAATAACATATAATTTGCAAAATTTGTGTAGTGTAGAAAGATAAAGCAACTAATGCTTCTGTTTAGGCTAAAAAAGATAAACCGTGTGGACTACACAAATTTAGCAGACTCAATTAGTGATCAAAAAGACTTGAACGGGGGGGACATATATCCTTCTGTTTCAATATCAACTTTCTCCGAATGAGAAATTGATAGATTGTGAGCTGTGTGCCCCAAGTGTTATTGAAACACTTATCTGTTGAGAGATAAATGAGTAGCTTGTGGGGTTGTGACAAGAATTGGCATGGGCTTTGCCTTTTTCAATGTTAGTCTCGAAAGAATTAAGAACTAATAGATTATGTGGTATGCCCGAATTTTAGAAGTTTGGAACAGGATTATCGTATTTTTTTAATTCTGACACAACTCTCATCAATTCTTTTAGCTCACAACAGCTACCCCTATCTTTTTCATTTTAAGCTCTGCACACAAACCCTTTTTGAGTTTAAGCTCACTCAGATATAGTTGTCCTCTTGGGTAGGTCTGTCGATTCTGACATTCTATAGAGGTATTTCTGATAAGCACTCAGTCCCTCCTAAATTTATTATTATGCACAATTGATCACAATGGTTGATCAAAATGTTATTGCAAATAAAGCACAATGATCATGTAAAATTTGATCAAAATATTTGGTTTTTAAGCACAATCAATAAAGGAATGGTGCGACAACAATCAGATTATTCGGTATGTGAGAGAAATGAATAAAGATCTATAAGAACGTGTTTACAGATTCAGATAAAAAAATGAAGTGTGTAACAATCAAGATAAAACAAAATCAGAAAACAACCTTCGATTACAAACAAGTGTATTATCACCAAAAATAATTTATATAAGAGACGTGATAATAACAGTTTGAAGAATAGCTGAAACAGGTATTGGAGATATGTACGATGAGAAATTACACAAGTAAAATCTCGGAAAATACCTGTTCAGAAAATGTACTCGTTTCAAAAAAAAAATTATTCACTTCCCGAAAACATTTATTGAACTTCTAAAGACTCCCCCTAGGAAGTAGATTATTGTAATGTTTAAGTTAAGCTCAAAAAAATAAAGAAAGCTTTTTAAGCACTGATCCTAAACTGAGTTTTTAGAAACCACACTCGGTAAAGCACGGGTCCTGAACTAAATTGTTCAGAAGCCTTTGTTTAGAACAGATTACGACTCCACCTAAATTAGCGCATCAATGATATGATATTCTGATCAGCACAAAGTTGACACACCTGCAAAATGAAATCAAAGAGATTTTGGAACCCAAACAAACTTGGGTCCTATTTTGTTAGTATCGGGCTGGGGTATGTTGTAACTTTCAAACCATCTATTTCTATTAGATGTCTTCTTTTTAGCATTTTGAACAGGATGATCAGATACAAAATATGATCCATACAAACTATTATAATCATACCTGTTCTTACCTTTCTAATCCTTCTAATATCTGTTGTTTGTACTCCATTTGTTGTATGTCTTCTTGTTCACAAAATTTGTTGTTTTGCATGTGGAGCACATGATTCTTCTCTTGCTAAGATGAATCAAATCAGTAATAGATCTTACAAAACAAGGAAGATGATTACTAACAACAGGGGTACAAGATGAAACAAATAGATTTACTAAAATGCTTTTAACCTTAGAAGAATAATTGGGTGATCTAATGACATACCCTTGATAATACTGATTAGAAGAATGAGAATAGTTCTTAGAAATAGTTGATTTAGGGCTGCTTGAATAACTGTTCAATTTGGAACAGTCATAGAAGCTAGTTTTACACTGAGAAGGAGAACCAATTGAGCTTTGAGCACAAGAAAAGTCTTTGACTTTATGTAAAAGCTGGTCTCTTTCCACAGTAACTAAATCATACTCATTTTTGAGTTCTGTTCTCATCTTCAATTCAGTTTCAAAGTCTGTCTTTAGATCAGACAATTTCTTTGTAGTATCCAGGAGTTTACCTTCTAACTCCTTCTTGAGCACTTCAAACTTCTTTTTCTGATTTATAAACTCTCTTCTTTCTTCATCTGAGCTGCTTTTATCATTTTCAGAAGCGATGTCAAGCCACTTTTTCTTTTCAGCAATCACTTTACCAATAGCTGTAGGTTTCTTTATAGTATTTCTTTTCTCAAGAGAAAATTGCTTCTTCTGTTCATCTAAAGCCTTCTGCTTTAGAGCAATGCTGTCAGACAATTTCTGTGTTTGGCTCTGACAGTCTTTTGTGATGTCTTTCTTCTCATTATCATTCTCGGCACGTTCCAAGATGATCAGGTGCTCAAAATCTGATATTTGCTTTAACATCATTTTTGCGTTCAGCTCGAGAGAGTTTATCTTATTCTCATAAGATAAACGTTCATCATCAAACTTTTTCTTTATTTCAGAAACTCTTTTCTTCTCCTTTTCAAATTCATTATTTAACTCACACAAATCACTTTCAGATTTATGAAGTTTTTCAGTTAAGTTCTCAGTCTCTCGATTAACTTTCTCAAAAGAATTCCTCACATTTTGCAGATCTTGAAGTTTGTTGAATAATTTCTTATTAGCATCAATCCAAGTCTTCAATTCTTCTTCACATTCTTTCCTTACTTTGTCCAATGTTCTCTCCAATTCACTAGCCTTACCAGATAAAACCTTTTCAGAAATTTCTCTCAAGATTTTATTTTCACTTTGTAACTCCTTGATAAATTCTTTATCACCAAAACATTCATCAAACATATTAAAATATTTTTTTCCAATTCAGAAACTCTCTCTCTCTCAAATCTTTATTCTCTTTCTCAAATGAAACTGCCATTTTCAAAAATCAAGATTGATTAAAGATCAAATGCTGTGAAATCAGTAAAAAGAAATAAAAAACAATTAAGCTCAAAAACACAAACAGAAAACACAAAAACTGATGAGAGAGTAGAAAAACAACGAAAAACTGTCTAAAATCAGTAAAAACAGTCGAAACTGTTAAAAACAGTCAAAAATAGTTAAAAACGGTCAAAAATAGTTAAAAATGATAAGAAACAGTTTATGCAACGTAAAATAATCTAAGCATTCTCAAACAGTTTAACACAGAACAAAACAAACAGATCCAAAAATTACAGAATACAAGAATTTACAAAACAAACAAATCTGTCCACAAAATGAATAATCTGTTGACAAACAACACAATGCTTATTGACAAAATCAACAGCTGCTATAGTTTTAGGCTTCTCGAACAACTTGCACCAATTCTATCGACAATCAATGAAAAGAAATCCAATACTTCACTCACTGGTTGTGCAAGAGCTTCTGTTCCTTGTAAAAATCCATCTTGACAACACCAATTTACACATGTTAGCTCTCATTTCATTTAATGTAAAAGGATGGAAGAAGTAAATACTGCAAGTGTTGACAGAAGAGGTT
>NC_037530.1:15630947-15633245 GCF_001531365.2 Cynara cardunculus var. scolymus
ATATATTAATTAAAATTTTCTTTAAATAATAATAAAATAAAAAGTAATAATAATAAAAAGACAAAAAACACAAAAAACCATTAAAAAAATAATCATAATGAAGCCTACTTAGAGGTGCCATAAGTAAAAGCTAGGAATGCCATTAGGCACCCCCTATTTATTTTATAAAATGAAGTTCTTAAAAGTAAGTTTCATAAAATAAGAAATTAAATTAATTTTAATTTAATAAAATTTGTCTAGTAATTATATAAAAAGAAAAAAGGTTTTTTTGTTTTTTGTTTGTTTTCAACACACCACACACATAAACATGATTGTTTGTGACTAGATAATTTTGTCTCCAAGACTTGGAATCCTCCATCTCTTATCTTTGTTTAGGTTTTAATTTTTATTTGATTAGACTATCCTTAATTTTATTTATCACATTTTATTTAATAATCTAATTCATCAAATATACTTTATAATAAAATATATTATTAAAAATATTTTGTCAAGATGATCAAAATGATACCAATATCTAATACCTAAAAGAAAATCTGAAAATCGTATAATAATATTCATTGTAATCCATTTTTTTCAAGTTAAGCAATCTTTGTTTTCATAAAATATGACGTAGGCTTTAAAACGACAAATTAAATGAGATGTTTTAATGGGGATGGGATTATAATATAATGATGAAAATCTTTTGAAAAGATTTTTGCATTAAAGAAGATTTATAAACACATGTTTTTGTTAGAAAAAATGAAAGTAAAAAATGACGTGTTAAAAGTAAAAAGTCTTTTGATAACTCAAACGTTATAGCTTAATGTAAAAGTACTAAAAATAAAAAGGTTTGAGTCCAATCATTCGTTAAATAATTTGTTATAAAATAAATGTTTTTATTTGTTTTATAGAAGTGCATTCTGAATTTTTAATAATGAGAGTCGTAATTTGAAGAAATCTAATATAATTGGAATGTTGAATTCTATTGACCAAATTCTATTCCGTCGTTTTGTTCATTATTTTTCATAAAAAGAATCTTCAAAATCCTATAAATTCCACAAATAAAAGAATTTAACATTCCTTATCAACTATATGGTATTTTGATTGAATGAAATTTCTATCTTCATAATATCAAATATTCCCTTAACCCAATATACCATAATCTCATAAAACCCAATATGACCATCGTCAACCACCTCCGACCACCGTCGATCTGAATCACCGTCGACCATCGTTATCTGAACCACCGCCTACCATCGTTATTTGAACCACCGCCGACTACCAGCGATCTGAACCACCACCGATTTGAACCACCGCTGATCTGAACCATTGCTGACCACTACCGACTTGAACCACCGTCGGCCACCCCCGATCTGATCCACCGTCGATCTGAACCACCACCGATCACTGCCATCTGAACCACCATGGACCACCACTGATCTGAACCACTATCGATCATCGCCATCTGAACCACCACAGACTACCATCGATCTGAGCCACCACCAACTACTACTGATCTGAATCACCGTTGGGCTCCGCCGATCTGAACCACCTTCGACTATCATCGATCAGATTCATCGTCAATCTAAACCATCGTCGATCTGAACCACATCCAACCACTAGCCCTTGAACCACCATGGACCACCATCGATCTGAATTACTGTCGACCACCCACGACTACCACCGATCTGAATCGCTACTAGACACCGTCGACCACCACCGATTTGAACAACCATCAATCTGAACCATCTCTGCCACCATCGATCCGAACCACCGCTGACCACCTCTATCTTAACCACCACCGACCACCGTCGATTTAGTTATGTCGTTTGGATTATGGTTATATATGGGTTATGTATTTTATGTTGTTTTACATATCAAATAATATTTTACAAAAATATCTTTTGTTTTTTAAAAAATAAAATTTTTAAAAAAGGTATTTTGGTCATTTATCAATATTTAATTCCAATTCGAAAGCTACATTTTGTGAACCCAATAGACAGTATTCAATTTCTTAACAGATTCCATTCCAATGTCTGTCAACCAAACAGATGGACAAACCTGACAATATTCCATTCTAATTCATTTAAAATCAAATTTCTTTAACAAATTCCATTTCATCTAAAAATATTATGCAAACCAAACGCCACCTAAGTTTATAAATCCTTTGGAGCACAAAAATGTACGTATATATAATTACAGTTTGTTAAAAATTTCAATTGAGACACCATACTCCACATTTGCATATAATCAAGTATTTTATATAAAAGAAATATAGATGACACCACATAGGTCCCATTAGTACAAGAAACTTATGTT
>NC_037530.1:15633380-15681450 GCF_001531365.2 Cynara cardunculus var. scolymus
TAATGTTCTTGTACTATCACATGTATCACAACATGTATCTTCAAAATACATTAATGAACATGTTGATCTTAAAAAACAACAGATAAACACATAAGAAAAATAATCATATTTTCCCATTCCCTTTATACTATCCTGAGACCCTGCTGATCCTGTAATGCATATTTTAAAACACAAAATGAGTGTTAGACCTGAAGGTCTAGTGAGATAAACCTTTATTTGCAATTACAGGGTGAAGATCACCAAAACCGGTTAAAATCATATTTGTAATTAAACAAATATATAACACCTTGTTATAAATCCTAACTCAAATAACACGTTGCAAAAAATATTTATAAATATTCCTTGCCATACATGATGCAAGATTCTCAACTCCTCGCATCACACTGTGCGAGACCATCCAGAACCCCTCTGTCCCATAAGGACCAGAGCCTCTCTGGTTCAACAACTAGAGTCCCCTGTGGTTTGACAACCAGATCAGTCATATTTTGAAATAAGACAACAATAAGTTGATTAAAATCAAATTCCATTATAATGTCAAGCCCAACCAGAAGCTTTCTGGACGACTAGAGCCTCTGGTCCTACTAACCAGAACCTCTGGTCATGAACTTCCAACTCAACCAAAAGTCCAAGACAAATTAGAGCTTCTCTAGACCACTTTTAACAAAATTAAATACTTTTAAGATAGAAAATTTGAAAGCATTGGTCTAATTAGAAACAAGTCATAAAATGCCACAGCCAACCAGAGGCCCTCTGGACGACTAGAGCCTCTGGTTCGCCTAACCAGAGATGATATACTTGAAAAAACTTTGTAATAAACTTAATATAAGCCCATAGGCCCTCTGGTTAAATGTAAAGATCAACCAAAGTCCCTCTGGTTCACTTGCCAAAGAACTTAGAGGAAAACTACCTAGAGTCAAGTCAACCAAATAACCCTTTGGACAATCAAAACCCCTCTGGTTGAACTATGGTCTGACTTCTAAGTGTTTAATATGAAAATGAAGTTTTGAAAACAATTTAAATCACAATCTCGAACATATAATTCAAATTCCAAATATAATGCCTCTGCATAGCACATGCAAAGTCTCTAATTCAAGATAAATTGAATATTTTGAAAGGATCAAAGTCCTACATACAACCAGAGCCCATCTGGTTCCACACAAAGAACAACCAGAGCCTCTATCCTCAAACATTTCTTTTCATTACCCCCATAGGATATAACAACCTAAGTCCTCATATCACACATATATGATAACTTAAGATCTTCACCTCACAAGAATGTGGTACAAAACCCATGAACAAAAGATCATCACTTCCATAAAATAGATTATGCCACCCTTATCACCAATGTAGGCAACTCCTGATTATTCCACCCTTGTTACAAATGTATGCATCTTCTGATTGTGCCACCCTTATTACCAATGTATGCAATTCCTTAATGTGCCACCCTTATTACAACACATCATGATATAATCATGACCCAAATCCTCATTTTTCTTTGCCAAAGCTGGCAACCAAAATCTTTTCAAAACAAAAACTCATATAAGAACCTTAAAGTTCTCATACAAAATTCACCATAAAACTCAAACAACTCTTCAAGAAATTGTTTATCAGTTTCCCATATATGAACCATAAGGTTTATTAACTTGTTGATCCTCTCTTTCAGTGATTTGATGATAATCTCTTTTCACTTATACGTTGTATTTATGTTTCTATCTTTTCAGTTCCAGCGATCATCACTGAGCATGTTCAGTGATCGTTGAAGAACTGAACCACTATCGATCATCACCATCTGAACCACCACAAACCACCATCGATCTGAGCCACCACCAACTACTACTGATCTGAATCACCATCGGGCACCGCTGATATGGACCACCACTGATCTGAACCACTATTAATCATCGCCATCTGAACCACCACAGACCACCATCGATCTGAGCCACCACCAACTACTACTGATCTGAATCACCGTCGGACACCGCCGATCTGAACCACCTTCGACCATCACCAATCAGATTCATCGTCAATCTGAACCATCGTCGATCTGAACCACATCCAACCATTGCCCCTTGAACCACCATGGACCACCATCGATCTGAATCACTGTCGACCACCCACGACTACCACCGATTTGAATTGCTACTAGACACCGTCGACCACCACCGATTTGAACAACCATCAATTTGAACCACCTCTGCCACCACCGATCCGAACCACCGCCGACCACCTCTATCTTAACCACCGCCGACCACCGTCGATTTAGTTATGTTTTATATTGTTTTACATATCAAATAATATTTTACAAAAATATTTTTAGTTTTAAAAAAAATAAAATTTTCAAAAAAAGGCATTTTGGTCATTTATCAATATTTAATTCCAATTCGAAAGCTACATTCTGTGAACCAAATAGGAAGTATTCAATTTCTTAACAGATTCCATTCCAATGTCTGCCAACCAAACAGATGGACAAACCTGACAATATTCCATTCTAATTCATTTAAAGTCAAATTTCTTTAACAAATTCCATTTCATCTAAAAACATTAGGCGAACCAAACGCCACCTAAGTTTATAAATCCTTTGGAGCACAAAAATGTACGTATATATAATTACAGTTTGTTAAAAATTTCAATTGAAACACACCATACTCCACATTTGCATATAATCAAGTATTTTATATAAAAGAAATATAGATGACACCACATAGGTCCCATTAGTACAAGAAACTTATGTTACAGAATTATAACTCAAAAATTCCAAAATAATGTTCTTGTACTATCACATGTATCACAACATGTATCTTCAAAATACATTAATGAACATGTTGATCTTAAAAAACAACAGATAAACACATAAGTAAAATAATCATATTTTCCCATTCCCTTTACTATCCTGAGACCCTGCTGATCCTGAAATGCATATTTTAAAACACAAAATGAGTGTTAGACCTGGAAGAACCGGATGTTCCTCTTTCTTGAAGGTGTGGATACTGAAATTCCACATTACATAGAAAACGGACCATATATTCCATTTGTTATTGCTCCTGCTGTTCCAACAACAGCTACGATTGCCGCGATTCCTGAACGGCAGATTCCAAAGCTTCTTCATCAGTGGAGTGATGAAGACAAAAAGAAAATAGCTATAGACACTCGCGCTAGGTCTATAATCGCTATGTCTCTTCCTGACGAGATTTATCATTATGTGATGAAGCTCAAGACTTCTAAATCCATGTGGGACACACTTTGTGTTCAATATGAAGAAACCACTCAGGTTCAAAAAACCAGAAAGATCAATTTAGTAAGACAGTATGAAAGCTTTCTCTGTGGAAAGTCTAAAATTCTGTATGAAGTACATCAACATTTAATTGTCTCTTTATTGATCTAAGGGCTATCGGCCGGGAATATTCTAATTCTAAAACTTTAACTAAGTTTCTAGAAATGTCATCCTAAATCTTGGGACACCTTTTCCATATGTCTTAAGATGTCAAATGACATGTCCACTCTTTCTCTCTCTACTTTATACGGGATTCTGCTTAACCATGAGCAATCTCGTCAATTGAAGAGGAATATAGTAAAAGATTCCAGGAAAATGAAAAGCTCTCCTTTAGATTTGATCTCTGAAGCTTCTTCAGCTAAAACTTCTTCTACCCTTTTTGTCTCTTCTCTTCCTCCTATTGTTATTACAGAGATAGACTCTTCTATCTTTGAGGATATTCCAGAATCTGATCTAGCAGATTTTGATGAATCCTTGGCCCTCTTGACTAAGTCTTTCACGAGGTTCGCTAGCAAAAACGACTACCGCAGATTTCCTCAGCTGTCCCTCTGGGCAAAGCCAAAGTCTGAAAGAATAGACAAGGCTTCAACTGTCTGCTACAATTGTCACCGGCCCAGACATTTTGCAGGTGAATGCAGATCGAAGAAAGCTATGACGCCATCTTCTAAAGTTCCATCCTCCTTCAGAACTAAAGATGAAAAGTACTTAAAACTGAAGGAGAAATACAGGAAGGTGAAGAACAACCAGCGAAAGGCTAAGGGCCTTATCGCTGAAGAGCATGACTGGTCTGAATCATCCGATGAATCATCTTCTGATGAGGAAGATACAACCTATCTTTGCTTGATGGCCAAAGATGCAGAAGAAGAGTCTTCAGAAGCATCTACCTCCTTTGAGCCATCTACCTCTTCTACTACTCAGGTATGTTCCCTGAATGAACCCTCTTCTTCCTCTAGTCTTTCTGCACTAGATACATTGACGGTTGACCTTTACAATGCCCTCAATGGCAAATCGAAAGCATAAATGCTTAACATTGATCTTCAAGAGCAATTGAAGATTTGCCATTCTAAGATCAAAGAGTTGACCTCTGTCGAGGAAAATCTTAAGGATCAGGTTATTGTAAACCAAGCCATCACCGTTGAACATGAGAAGGATATCGCTGAGCGTGAGCGAGCAATCGTTGAACTTAAGGTTGAGAAACCTACCATTGAAGGGTGGTGTAAAACTTGTCTCAAAGTCTCTGAGATCATCAACACTCAGATCCCCGCCAAGATAACAACTGGTCTAGGATTCTCCTATGATCAGAAAGAATGTGTTACAGACAGGTCCATGCTTAAATTTGGCACATTCGTCTCTTCTATTCCTAACACTTCTTCCTCTCAGCCTTCTTTTATGAGAGTCATCTTGAAGGAACTCTTTCGAGTTCTGGTTGCAAAGACAAAGGTAAATCCATTGTCACAACACCTCTTCCTAAGAAGTCTAACAAGTCTAATAGATCAAGGTCTATTCCTTCAGCTTGTAAAGCTTCTTTTTCTTCTTCTTCTTCTTCTTCTTCTTCTTCTTCTTTAGGGATTAGAAAATCTAAACCCTTTCAGAAATCCAAGTCTCAGCTCAAGGTGAACGTTTCACCTAAGTAATCCAAAGCCTCAAAGGTTTCTCCTAGAACCAATGAGAAGGGAATCCTTGGAGCTGGTCCCTCTTCTAATCTGATACTTCCTGGCCCTAAGCTATCTTCAGCTTTAGGAAGTGTAAACACTGTGGTAAGAAAACACATATTGCCAGCAAGTGTCCTCCTGCCGCCAAGGCTGGTTCACCAGCTAAGGGCAAGAAAGTAGCTAAGGATGAGAAATCAACTAAGGCGAAATCATCTAATAAGGATGCAACAGCAATCAAAGTGAAGTAAACCACTAAAGCCTCTTCTTCAGGCTCAACAAAGACAACTTCTGTTGAAAAGTCTTCAGCATCAGACGTTGTAGTTCCTACCACTGAAGCCTCTTCATCAAGCTTAGTGAGGACCTCCACTGAAACTACTTTAGTAGTGTCATAGGTTGTTCCTCTTTCCACTCAAACCTCTCCAGGTTTAGTGATGCCATCTACTGATACTGATTCCTCAGCACCAGTGGATGAAGCCTCTAACAAAGCTGGACCCCAATAGTTGGGTACCAATAGCATTCTTAAATTGTTTCCTTGTGCAGGACGTCAAAGGTATATGGTATCTTGATAGCGGATGCTCAAGACATATGACTGGAGACAAATCTCTGCTAACTCATTTCAAGGAAGAAAGAGGACCTTCCGTAACCTTTGGAGGTAACAGAAAAGGATATACCAGAGGTTTTGGTATATTAACCAATGGTGTAACAACGTTCAAACGTGTTGCATATGTTGAAGGACTGAAGCACAATCTTCTTAGCATCAGTCAGCTGCGTGATAAAGACTACACAATAAAATTCTAGAAGAATTCATGTCACATTCTTGACAAAGATGATAAGGTTGCCTTAACCAGTTCTCGCCTAGAGAATGTATATATCATCAATATGAATTCCTCTCTCACTGAGAACAACTGCTTATTTTCTAAAGCCTTGTCAAATATTAATTGGCTATGGCACAAACGGCTGTCTCATCTCAACTTCATGACACTCAACGAGCTGCCAAGAAATTATCTTGTCACTGGTCTTCCTCAACATTCTTTTGCAAAGGAATCTCTTTGCTCAGAATGTGAAAAAGGAAAACACACAAGAGCTAGCTTCAAGAGTAAGCAAATCTCTTCAGTGACTGTACCTGTTCAGCTATTGCATATGGATCTCTTTGGTCTAGTCAACGTGCAATCCTTAGCTGGAAAGAAGTTTACACTTGTCATTGTTGATGAGTATGCCAGGTACACTTGAGTCTTCTTTCTCAGATCCAAAGATGAAGCACCTAAAAAAATCATTTCATTCATCAAGAAAATAGAAGTACTCAACAACGTTAAGGTACGATCTATTAGAAGTAACCATGGCATTGAATTCAAAAACAGTACTATGGATAACTTCTTTGAGGACAAGGAAATCTGTCACAACTTTTCTTTAGCAGAATGGGGTCGCTGAAAGACGAAATCGAACAATCCTTGAGGCTGCTCGATCAATGCTCAGCGAATTCCATCTCCCTAGTCAAATTTGGGCTAAAGCTGTCAACACCGCTTGTTTCACTCAAAATCGATCGCTGATCGTGAAGAGATTCAAGAAGACAGCTTATGAATTTTTTCATGGAAGAAAACCTTCAATAAGTTTTCTTCATATATTTGGTTGTACTTGTTACATTATCAACAATCGCGACCAACTTGAAAAGTTCGATCCCAAAGCTGATGAAGGAATCTTTCTTGGATATTCTTCAGTATCCAAAGCCTTCAGAGTATTCAACAAATGAAGACAGATGATAGAGGAATCTATTCATGTCACCTTTGACGAATCTCAATCAGCAAATTCAAAATCCATCTTAAATGATGAGGATGAATTAGAAAACTGGATGTTCTGTCACTATGGACAACCTGAAGCTTCCTATAGTGCTCCTCTCAACACTGAATCTCCTAAAGTTGAAGATGATCCACTCGTCATTCCGGTTACAGCTAGTCACTCCAACGCATCTTTTTCAGAGATCGCTGCCGTGCACATTACCTGTGTTCCTCCTTCTACTTCAAACCCTGATCAATTAGTGAATGAAATGCCTTCAGTTTCTGAACCCGTTTCAGTCGCTGAATCTGAGGCTCCTTTGGTGATAGTCCCTTTTGCTGAAGATACTGCAGCTGAAGCCTCATCTTCTGTTCCTAAACTTGCTTACTCAGATGAAATTCCTCTACCGGCTCAGCGATGGACTAAAGACCATCTAATTCATCAAATTCTTGGTGATCTAGATGCAGGTATCAAGACAGTCGTGGTCTAGGTAATATCTGTCTCTTTGTCAACTTTCTTTCTTAAGTTGAACCCAAGAAAATCAATGATGCTATCTCTGACCCTAGTTGGGTCCTTGCCATGCAAGAGGAGCTCATTGAGTTTGATAGGAACAAAGTCTGGTACCTTGTCCCATGTCCATCTGACAAATCAGTGATAGGCACCAAATGGGTCTATCGTAATAAGTTGGATGAAGATGGTGTGGTAACTCATAACAAGGCTCAACTTATTGCTTAGGGTTATAGACAAGAAGAAGGGATCGACTATGATTAAACCTTTGCACCAGTGGCTAGACTCGAAGCAATTCAACTATTTCTAGCCTTTGCTGCCCGTAAAGACTTCATAGTTTACCAAATGGATGTAAAGAGCGCTTTCCTAAATGGGAAACTTCAAGAGGAAGTTTATGTTGAACAACCTCCAGGGTTTCTTGACCCTAAGTATCCAAAYCATGTCTATAGGTTGGATAAAGCTCTTTATGGGTTAAAACAGGTTCCTCATGCCTGGTATGATACCCTATCCTCATTTCTCATCTCTAAGAAATTCTCTCGTGGAAAGATTGACCAGACCTTATTTCTTAGGAAAGTTAAGGGTCACATCATTCTAGTCCAAATTTATGTCGATGATATTATATTTGGTTCCACTAATCCCTCTTTATGTTTTCGGTTTACTGATCGCATGAAGAAAAAATATCAGATGAGCATGATGGGAGAACTAACATTCTTTTTAGGTCTTCAGATCAAACAATCAGATAAAGGTATCTTTATCAACCAAAGTAAGTATGTTCGTGACATGCTGAAGAAGTTTGATCTATCCAACAGTTCATCTATGAAGACTCCAATGACTCCTCCACTCTCTCTCAACAAGGATCCAAATGAAAAGCCTTTAAACGTTACTGTTTATAGAGAAATGATCGACTCCCTGCTGTATCTAATAGCTAGTCGACACGATATCATGTACTCTACTTGCTTATGTGCAAGATATCAAGCTGAACCAAAGGAATCTCATCTGATTGCTGTCAAACACATATTCAAATATCGTAAGAGAACTCCTAACATGGGATTTTGGTACCCTAAAGGTTCAGGTTTTGACCTAATCGGTTATTCAGATAGTGATTTTGCAGGTTGAAAAATTAATAGGAAAAGCACCACTAGAGGCTGTCAGCTTCTAGGTGGAAAGTTGGTGAGCTGGACAAGCAAAAAGCAAAACTCAGTGTACACATCAACAGCTGAAGCTGAATACGTAGCCGCTGGTAGTTGCTGTGCCAAAATTCTTTGGATGAAAAACCAGCTGCTGGACTACGACCTTCAGTTTTCAAAGGTTCCTATCTATTGCGATAACACTAGTGCTATTGCAATTGCAAACAACCCTGTACTTCACTCCAAGACCCAACATATTGAGATCCGATATCACTTTATTAGAGATCATGTTATGAATGGTGATATTGAATTTCAGTTCGTTCCAACTGAGTATCAACTCGCTGACCTTTTCATAAAGCCTCTTGATGAAGACAAGATTAACATCTTGATCCGCGAATTAGGGATGTTAAACACTGAAGACTAATCTTCAGCTATTAACATCACTCAGTAAGTGAAATTATTTAGTGCTCTATCTCTGACACTGAACTTTTGAGTAAATATATCTATTCTCTCTCCGGTATGACTACTCTTCTCTTTTCTTCGACTTAAAACCCTCACTTAAGCTTTTCTTCTTCAGTGACTAAAGCTTTAAAAGTTGGTATCAGTAATTCTCTTATCACTGACCATTTCTGTAAGTATATCTTTATACTTCTCTTAAAAATAAAAAAATGATCACTGAACCTTTTCGATCAATGATTAAAATGTTTGTTTTTAAATGCCGGTTTTAGTGATTTTCTTATCACTGACACTGATGCCTTAAAACCCTCACTGAAGTCTTTCATCTTCAGTGATAAAATGTTTTAAACGGTATTTTTAGTGTTTAGTTAAACACTGTGTGATTCTTCGTTTTCTTAAAAACCCTTTGTTTTTAAAAGAAAATAGTTAATGAACCGTCTTAATGACGACATTCTATATTTACTATGCGCAATGCTTTGAGACGCGCAAAAAGGTACTGTCATTACGCTACCTCATTTAATGTCATCCAATCATGGATGAGAACATGCCATTTTTCATCATGGCCACTTTCCCCAACCATCGTCTTTTCACCCTCTCATATTCCTTCTCTTTCTCCTCCTTCCTATAAATATTAGACTTCTTCTCCACTTTTCTCTTTAGGTTTTCAAAATTCTTAGACGAACCTCTGCAATAATTTCTCCAAAGCAAGAACCCTCTAAATCTTCAAAGTCCTTTCGACCTTTTTCTCTCTAATCTCTAAAGGTCAATATCTTCTTTTTCTTTATCTTCTGTTATAAGAAATTTGTTTAATTTGTTTTAAGAACCTTTTTCTCTTAATACATTAAACAACAAAGATTATTTAATCAACTCTTACTTGGTTATAATCTTGTTTCTTTATACACATTCTACTTGAAAAACCCTAAATCATCTTTAAGGTTTTTTCAAAAGAAGTTTTTATTGTTCCAAAAACTTTTCTATATTTTTCTCCCAAACAATCTTGGTTTTTACTAACAACCTGTTTATATTATTCTTACTATTAAAACATATGGCAGCCAAGAATGTGAACTTTTCTCTCGATGAGGTATCCTTCAAGGCTAACAACCACATTGCCTTGTTGGATATTCCCTCATCCATGGCGGACTACCAAGAAGCGGCCGACTTCTTTAAACAGTCATCACTGGGCTTCGCACTCAACCATGAGCCCATCATGGTGAAAGAACTTCTTCAGCATTTCTGGTTCACTGCTGAAGTCATCGATGTCGAGGTCAAGCCTGGACGCCAAGTTGAATAGGTCAACTTCACCTTCAACCGCATGGAAGTGAAGTTTGGCGTTAACACCTTGAGAACGGCTCTTCACCTTCCCAAAGGCCCCTACGACAGCGAACCCACAACAGCCAAGATCATTGAGTGTCTCGATGCCATTGGCTATCAATGGCCAATGAAGAAGAACTCAAATGCTCCCATGAAGTCCTTGTCCAATATTGAGATGAACAGGATGTCAGCTGTCTGGCAATATCTGTTCTCTCATTTCATCCAGTGCATGGGTGGAAAAACTGGAGGCTAGGACCAGGCCTCTAGGATCGCCTTGACCATAGGCGTATCTGCGATTCAGCGTCGCAATATAAATTATGTTGGGGTCATTTTCGATGACCCGGTGCCTTACACCAGGTTCCTTTCAATGGTCTTTGCAAAGATCTTTGGAGATCATTACTCCACGGAAGGAAACCTCCAGGTTTCCATGCTTGGATCCAGGATTCTGGATCATAAGCTGAGGGACAGTGATGTGGCGCTAACTTCTATTGTGTCCATCACTACCTCTTCTCCTCAGGTGGCCAGGACAAGGGTAAACCCCCCCAAGTCCAGCCAAGCCACAAAACCCCCTTCTAAACGACCCTCTCAACCAACTCTTGGTTCTCCTTAGAGAGACAAGAAGGCCAAAAAAGGGACAACCACGTCTCTGGCTAAAGCCTCTCGAAAGGTTTTAGCTATTGAAACTAGCCTTAATCCCGAGGCGCCTTTAGCTAACCTTCCTAGCTCTTCAATGATTTCTCCCATCACTGTCGTATCAGTGGCACCTACCCCAACCGCCTCAGTGACCCAAATCACTGAAGGTGTGAATATCAGCACCGCCACCACTGAACACCTACATCTCTTCTCAACCATTTTCTCCTCTCCTCCTTCTTTGGTCTTTACACGTGTCGATGAAGTATCAGCGACTGTCCTCCCTGATGTTGAGACACACACCACTGGACCTGAGGTTGCTCCTCTCGATGCTTCTCAGCATACAAATGTCCATCCTTTCAAGGACCTCTTTGCTCACGCCAGTGACAATCCTTTGGATGTCATTGATGGCCCCTCAGGTATTCCATTTTCCTACCCTTTCATTTCTACTAACCTAGAGCCCTTTGTTGCTCACACTTCCTCTCTTGTAGGTCCTTCTTCTACGCATCAGCCAGATGCTGAAGAAGAGCAAGAGGACGGGGGCGAGAAAGAAGATGAAGGGGATGAAGAGATTGATGATGACTATGATATGACATCTGACATCAAACTTCTCTTCCCCACTGTTGATTTAGTTCTCTGTAGGATAACTGAAGTCCACCAAGAGATGCCCTACCAGGCTGACCTTGATGCAAACTTCTTAGCTATTCAAGCAGATGTTCAAGAAGTTCAGATTCACCTTCTGACTCTCCAAGAAGCTGTTCAAGCCAACACCGACGCCATTGGTGCTCTCTCCAGTAGGGCTGACGATACTCAGGCTCTCACCGTTCAGCAGACTGGTCTTCTTCAGCAGATCCTGGATGCTGTCCGTCAACCAGCTCCAGTGATCCCACCTTCTTTCTCTGCCGATGATTGCGCCAGCTCAATAAGATGCGTGAGGCAATGAAAACTCTAGCCAGTGCTCTGTCAAGGCTAGAGGATGTGATGGTTCTCCAGCGTCAGTGCTTGGACGAACTCTCTGGCCAATTCTCTCAAGTCTTAGCCAGAGAGGAGGTGATGAGGGCCAACGCTGCTGGACTATCTGATGCTGCTGCTGCTGCTCCTTCTCCTGCTGTTGCTCCAGTATTTATTACAGTTGAAGCTGAAGCTAAGACTCCTAGAGCTGAAGCGGTTGCTGCTCTTGTAATCACGACCACCGAAGTTGTTCCAGCTGAGGTAGTCGATGCCATCCCTAGGGATGATGCTCCTTCCATCACTGCTGCTGGTGATGATGATGATGATGAAGACGAAGATGATGATGATGAAGATGATGAACCAACCATCCTAGACCCCGGAAGTGACCTAGATGGTGACAACGACGATGATGATGAAGATGACTTTACCATCAAGTACCAGAAGCCATCAACCGCCACCAAGGGAGTCACCCTCAGGGATTCTGCATCCCAGGGGGAGCAAAGGGAAGGTGAATCTACTCCATCAAGGAACCAAGACCCCAAGTCAAAAGGCAAGGCGGTCGTTGAAGAAGGAAACTTGAAGGTATTGTTCAATATCCCTCAACAACCTTTATTTGAAGATTCTACCTCTCAGGTAGTAATCACTTTAAAGTATCAACTTCAAATTCCATCAACCATTTGCGGTCGACTGGAGTAGGTCCCTGATCACCCTGTCTCTAGTGCTCCTACTGACCAGCAGATGACTCAGCTAAAGAAGTCACTCGACCAGAATAGAGTAAAAATTCCTCTGCGTACCTCTAGTGGTGGTGAGTTCGACTTTCTTTCTGAAGCTGAAAGACTCGAGTCATTACGGGCTGATGAAGAGCTAGAGCTTCAGAAGAAGCAGACTGAAGACAGCTTAAGGCTAACCAAGTCACTAGCTGCGAAGATTCTCCCCAAGAGAGAGTCCAAGAAAAAGGAGAACGCTGTCCAAGCCCAGGCTAAACTTCTTTCTATTGCATAAGCTGAGCATGAGAAGAACCTGAAGCTGGTGGAAAAGGACAAGCGATGAAGTGAAGAAAAGCTGAAGAAGAGAATCAGTCCCCGCCCGATTATCAGCGTCGGCATCAACGGATGTTCAAAAGACGGTGGAATGCTGGTCTCAATGCTCATCACCAGGGACAATCTCGATGCCATCACTGAGTACCCTTCTTACCTTGGCCGATAAGGATACAGTGAATGGATGGAGATCAGGCAAGTCATTCAACGATCCAAGTCAAGACATAAGGCGATTATCGAGGACACCATCAGTGATCTCATCAAACGGATGTACAGGTATGTCGCGGTCCCTGACAGGCCATCTCTAAAGAAAGGTGGGAAGAAGAAACTCAAGATCTCTGATCCTAATGATGGACCATTCATAAGGAACGAACATGAAACAAGGTTCTACTGAGATGAAGTCCTGAAGGGTCATTAGAGTATAGACATTTCTATGTTGAATCTTGACTTGCTAGATAAGGGTCCCTATACACCCAATGCTGTGCATTTCGAACCCGAGTTAGGAGTTATATTCCTTGACTATGAAGGTGAAGTCAGATTTCAGAGAATGTCAGAGCTACATCTATGTCCAATGGGTCATTTAGTTTACCTCTTGCTCTGGATAGATGATAGCATGCCTGGAAAAGTCATTGATCTGAAGATACGAAGGGAATGCCTACGTCGAAGAAACCTTGGTGAATATGTACCTAGATACATAGATCTATGTGTTCTAGAATAGTTTCTCTTTGTAACAACAATCTACTTTTCCTTGTAAATCTTTTGTACTATGTCTAATTTCAGTGATTATTCTTATAGTCTGTAAGCATTAGACATGTACTGAACTACTTGTAATATTACCAATGATAATAAAATGAGAATTTCATGTACTTCACTGAAAAATATCCCTGAAAAAAGTAATAGGGACACAAGTCTATGAGTTCCAATGTTACTTTTTACATTCACTGACAATCTATAAGTCAGCGAATAAGCTTTCAATTTCAGTTTCCATACTTGTAATTTTCTCTTAGATATAACCTAAGGAAAATTTTCAAGTAAAGACTGACTCACTGAAAAAGATCCCAAAATAGTGAAAAGAGACATGTACTTTATATGTAACTTTTCCTTACTGTTATGTGATAAGACAACTTTCTTTATGTTGCCTTGTTATCATCAAATAGGGGGAGATTGTTGATCCTCTCTTTAAGTGATTTGATGATAATCCCTTTTCACTTATACGTTGTATTTATGTTTTTGTCTTTTCAGTTCCAGCGATCATCACTGAGCCTGTTCAGTGATCGCTGAAGAACTTGTATTGTAATTCAATCAGAGACAACAATACTTTAAGAAGACAACACTCACACCAAAGAACCTTCAGCTAATGTGAAGACTGAAACTAAAGATTAGAGACTGACAAGTACGTGATCTGAAGCGGTACTCAGTGATTACAAGCCTGTCTACATATGTGTGAAGACTGCTCAAGCCTCAGTGAATGCTGAAGAGACCTCAAGGTTATTCCAGCATTCAGCGATCAAAGGAAGCTTGCTTAGCACGATTGTTGTTGTCTTGTCCTTATGCACACAAAAGACAAACCTATATCCTTCTAAACGTTGGTACGGTACGGAGCCGACTAGTTGACTCTATTGCCCACCAACTTTAGGTAAGGATGTCTGCTCATGAATAGTGTTTTTTATACTATTCACTGTAGCAAAGGACAAGCCTTTTTCTTAAGGCTTGACATGCATTTTAACCCTACCATATTGCATTAAATGAACATTTAATGCACTGGGTATAAATAGAAGTGTTTCTTCTCCATGCAGAGTGCGCGCAACTCACTCTCTTAACCTAATTTTTACTTTGAACATTTCCTAGCTTAAGTAAAAGAACTTTTCTTTACAACATTTATTTTCTCATTTGCTAAGATTCGTGTGTAACCAAAGATTGTTTAAATAGGTTTTCTTACCTTATCTTTTCGCAAAAAGTCTTGTAAAATTTGTATTGATCTTCTTTATCAATATACATTTTAAATTTGAAAATATTGTGTTTGTATTCATCCCCTTTCTTATACAAGCTGTTTTACTTATCTTGTAGACCCTCAAGGGACCAACATAACTCAAACATCAAATAAATAAATTTGATAACATAAACTCACTTTATGCACGTATTTGAAGATGGGTCACACAACAACAACTTCAAATAATTTCACAAAACCAACTTCTTATTCTTCTTACCAAAAACTAGGTAGGAATCTCAAAATAACACACAAAAAGGTTCTTTCTCTCCAAAAACAACAGATAAGATGAATTCTTATCCATTCCTTTTATATTTAATCAAAAGAGGCGGTGAAGATAAATTGTTTTAAAATCAAAATGTCTCACTTACCAATGACATAAAACACTTATCTCTTTCATCTTCAATTATAAAATAATAACCCATAAAAGGCGGTTTGAAAGAAATATATTAAAAATATATCTCTACTTATCCTTTCTCAAATCAGGCGTTGGATGGTTTAATATAAATAATAAAAAACCCCACTTCCACATCACATGCACATAACCATGCATGCATATTTAAACATATGCACATATACTCACAAACAATCCCATGTATGCATATACTCCTACACATATACACATACACACACACACCCATATATATATATATATATATATATATATATGCATATACCCACATTATGGATTAATTATACACAAATTATCACATAATCAATAATCATGTAACCAAATAATCAAATAATTACCTCCAGATATATAACTGAAAACCCAATTATCACATCAATTTTCATCCACATGGTTTAAAAACTATTGTTTTCATCCCTATGTTTCGTAATTCATTGTTATTTTTGTTCTTATAATTTACAATTTATTGTCGTTTTTGGTTTCTGTGGTTTACAATTCTTTACTCTTTTGGTCCTTTATACTTAAAAGTTAGAAATTAGTCTAGGGACAAATATAACAATAAATTACAAACCATAGAAACGAAAATCACAATTTCTTAACCACATGAACGCAAATCGAAATTGGTAACAAACTATACGGACGAGACCACGATATGTTTATATTAGGGTATATACAAGAAATAGATTAAGATAAACCATTGAGTAAATTACATTCCTGGTCCCTGTGGTTTGTAGTTTGTTTGACTAAGGTTCTTAAAATGCGTTTATTACACTCCCGGTACCTGTGATATGCAAAAACGCACGCTTCAAGTCCCTCCCTCTAACGGAATAAAAAAAAGATTCCATTAACCTAATTAAGTTAGGGGGTATTTTCATCTTTTAGCCTGTTTCTTTTGTCTTTTATCACAGGGACCAAAACTCTAACCTATTCTAATATCATATATACTTTTAAAAATATTATTATTATTGTATTATATATATATATATATATATAATGCAAACACAATACCCATAAATTACCATCGTCTCCGTGAAATACTCCTTACATAATGCAAACACTTTTACTGTTGATCATTGTCTCTCTCCCTCCTCCCTCCAATGAGACCCATCCTTCACCTGCAACTTTGTCTCCCCCATCACTGTTTCTTCTTCTCCGACTGAAAAACTATAGGCACTCCATCATCATCCCTTCACCTTACCACTAATGAAACCCATCGCCTCCTTTTTGCCAGTAATGCAATCCACGATCGAATTTCCTCACTATTGGACTCCCTCACTCGCTATATCTCCTTCTCACCACACACAGTCACACACACACACACATACACTCAAAGGGACCTTTGTTCTTCCTTGAGTTTTTGCAATCTCTAATGGAGCAGGTTTGCAATTCATTTATATTTTCATCACTGGGGTAAAAACTCTACTTCTAAGTATGAAGGACTAAACATAAAAAAATTGTAAATCATAGGGACGAAAAAAACAATAAGTTTTAAATCATAAGGATGAAAAAGGTAATGAATTATGAACCATATGGATGAAAATTGTAATTCCTAAACCATAAGGACGAAAAAAGAAATTTTCAACAAACTATAGGGGCTAAAAGCATAAGTTACTCTAAGTTAAAGGATAAATTGGTAATTTAATTTTTGTTGACAACTCATAAAACCCTATTGTTGTTGAATCCTGCTGCTGCTGCGTCATCAACATCATTTTCTTTTTAATCACATCCACCATTAGATCATTATACCATTACACCATTTTTTCTATTTCCCACCATCTACCATTTTCTCTATTTGCCGCCACTGCACCATCACTGATGGCGGAACATCACCATTGTTGCACCATAACCACTGTCTTTCCTACTTAAGCCCTCCACGCACTCCAACACCGTGGCCAAGAAGGAGTCGACATTGTCGCTGTTGCACCCAATTGTGTCCTAAATTAGTCATCGACGTCAATCTTATTTCTAAAGTGTTCAACGAATCCAAACTCGGCCAACATTGTTCCTAGAGAAAAAAAATAAACTCGGGATTGGTTGATCTACATTAAACCTAGATCTGCAAAATATAGATGCGGTATCATAGTGATCACTCAGGCGACGAAACTACAAGAAGAAAAACCACCAGTGGTTGCAACGCCTGTTCCACGACTCCAAAGCTAGTTGATAAATCAAAAGTGAGTTCCAGTTCGACGACTCCAAAGCCAGTTGACGAATCAAAATTAAGGAATTTTTTCTAGATATATGTTTTTAGGAATTTTTCTTGTTTAAAATTCAAAGGTATCACAATGGTATCATATAGGTATAACAGTGGGTGTCACAATGGTATCATCGTGGGTATCACATTGGTATCACCGTTGGTATCAGAGTTGGTATCATAGTGCATCTTGTATATATTTTAGTATCACATTGTGTATGTTGTGTTTAGTTGGTGTTCGTTGGAATAAAGTTTACTAGAGACTGGAGATCGGAGAGAGGGGAGACGAGAGAAAAGATTTTTAAAATACCTAAAACTCCCTTTCAATAAAAATTTAAGTCAAATTACCAAAATTATTAATTTCCTAATTTATACTTTGATTTGTGGTTGAGATTGGATCTCACGGTTATCACAAACTATCTAGTTCTCCCTTAAATGCACCCCTACACACACACACACACACACACACATATATATATATATATATATATACTAGTTGTATACCCGCGCAATGCGGCGGGATGTGAGATTTTGAAAAGATGTAAATGGGCAATATCGATTACGGATAAAAATTTGTATTGGTTCTATCATGATATATATATTTGAAAAGATGTAAAAGATTCTATCAGGATCTACATTCAACTTCCCGCGCAATGCCGCAGGATGTAAAGGTTTGTTAAGATTTATTCAATTTTGAAATATCAAATTCTTTCAAGATATCATAAGCCTACAACATTTGTACCTACGTTAGATTCAAATAACCATCCATGTGAAATGCTAGTATTAGTAGCTTCTGCAATCATCTGTAAAAAACAAATCTTTTTCATCAATACTGCTTTATAATTGTAATTATATATGTAAAGAATAAGATTCAAAGTGACCATTATCTGTTGAATAATAAATCTTATCAACAATCCTTTTTAAGACAATACATCTAAAATAAGTTATAAGCATTGAAGATACGGTATTTTAAATAAATTTTTTTGGTCATTCCTAATCCTAAGTGAATTTTTATTCAACATGACTAACAATTACAAAATCAAACAAGACCTAATTTTACAAAAATAATGAGACTTAATTCAAGATGAGGAATATCTTTTGACTGAGACTTAACTCGCCACCCTAACAAATATTTCAAAACCCAACTCAAAAAGAGACTTAATTCATCATTAGTGACATGATTTAATTTGATACAAAACCCAACACAAAATTAATGACATGATTTAATCAAACACCTATTCCCTATGACTGTAAAATATACATATGCATAAGGATACATTTCATAAACCACTAAAATATGTCTTGGGTTCCATATGTACAACACCTACAAACATCATTAAAGCCATCAACAATATGTCTTGGGTTCCATATGGACATTAGGGGTCGCCTTCCACAACCCCGTTGTTCACCCATCTCCTTGCATTCAACCAATTTCTACATTACAACAGGTTTCAAAATCAAGAATTAACTTGGAATCCTCATTTTAGCTGTAATATCACAGCAGGGAATTGGTATTTTATACATTTGTGGGTCTTTTGATGTGAATAATGAAAGCTTTTCAATGTATTATAAAGTTTAATGTTTCCTTGCATTTCAGTAACAGGTTGTTCCATCACTCCATCCAACCTATGAACTTAACTTCTTCTTTCAAATGATTTTAAGCACTCATTTGATTTATATCAAGTCAAGTTGAAGCTCCTAGTTGCATTGGTTAGTGTTGAGGAAACAGGTACATACATAACCAGCTGAGTAATTTCACCCGTACGAAATACCTCATTTAAAGTATTATCACAGCCAATTCGATCCTCTCAGCTGCCTTCACTTCACCCAGACCATATTTCAAAAGCATTGCAGCACTTAGTATGGTTGCCAAGGGGTTTGCTTTATCCTAAACAATCAATTTAAATCATTAATTAAAGAAACACATTTATAATTTCAAACATTAATTAATTAACTACCTGCCCAGCAATATCAGGAGCAGAACCATGGACATTTGCTTTGTCAACAGAACAAGGTTTGCCACTACGCTTACAAGACGTCTCAAATGCAATACAAGCAATGCGGTCAATCTAGTTAAGGAAAAGACTCTAGCATGTTTAGGATGTTCTTACTTGAATACAATGAGTTAATAGCAAAATATATATCTTTATACACAAATTACCTTTTAACACACAGTACACACACCAGGCGTTTTGTAACCTCTGCTTCTTTCTTTCGGACAGATGCCACATCGCCAAAGATAAAATGATGAGCTGTCAGCATCAAACAGAGTAGTGTCTTCTTCTCTGTCATACCTATGATAACAACCAGGTTAATTTTGAAAAAGGAGCTTTACTTTGAAGTAGTAAGAATTGATCAAATCACAATATTAAGAAGTATAACTCCTAGAGAGCATACAATGATACACTTCTTTAATAGATTTAATTCATCAATATAACTCCTAAAAAGTATTTACATGATGAGATCAGAACTTCACATATCTTGTTTGATTATTAGGGAAGATATCACACAACCCTTATAAGAAATAGTTAAAGTTGAGATTTGAGAGATGTTAGAACTAAAAGATTTGGTACTAAACAAAAACCTTCACCAAACAACAGTGAAGATTCGTTTATAAATTACCCCCTTTCAATGTAACAGCTGCAATGAACTATGGCACATATCTATATATTGCCAACCAATAATGAATAGTTGAATTAAATTTATACATCTTTGAATAAAACAGTTGCAATGCATTATGACACATATCCCTCTATGCTAATGATTTGCAACCATGCAAGCCAGGACTAGAAAGTTTCATTCTCAACTTTACGCTTTGCTACTGAGAATCATCGATTTGATCATGGTTAGAGCATATATATCAAATTATCAATCAAGACAAACTTGACAGAAAAATCTGGAAACCTACTTCAAAACCGGAACAAATTGTACTTAAGATAAATGCAAAGGATCCATGTCRATACAAGTAWCATTTTTTAGTAAGCATACAAATGTAGACATCATTTGCTAAGGCCTAAGGAACACTAAGGGCCTGTTTGTTGGAGAGACACAAATTAATAGGACTTGCTTGTCATGTATGTAATAACCGACTTATGCAATCATTATACTTTAGTTATTAATATATTTGGGATTGGCTTGATTTGTATTGTGCTTACTTGGGGACAATAAGCCTACTAATGACAAGATTCCCATCTTTTGCAACCCATCACTGAATCTTGATAACCAATTTACAGGAAAAAGAGAAAAGAAATGTATATAACAACTCACACAAATGAATTAAATTGTCTCAGAAGAACAAAAACTGACACAAAATCAACAAGAAACCATATGAAATCAACACAGAATAGCTTCGTTTCTACAAGAAACGCATATGAAAAAGAAGATGAAGAATAGATACCTGGTTTTGAAGCCCATATTCTAAATATTGAAAAGAAGGTCTTGGATAAAACATGGGTTAGAAAATTTAGGAAGAAAGCAGGAAGAGAAAAGGTTGGAATGAGTAAAAGAGTGAGTGTGGAAAGTTAAGAGGAATGTAGAATGTGGGCAGAGAGAGTGGGAGAGAGAAAAGAAAGAAAGAAAGTARTCAACAKAAGGCATGTCTCATGCTCTGTGTTAAATAAGAAGTTGAACAATTTTTTCTCACACCCTGCTTTCTTTCTCTTTTTCTCCCCACAAACCCCCAATTAGTTTGTGGATGAACAAAATCTCCATGAACCAATTAGTTTTATTAATCACCATTTTCATATTATATATTTTCCTTTAAAACCCATTAATTTAATCTTACAATGAAACTACTGTGGAAAACCAATCAAAAAAACAAGATCCAATTTACACCAAAAATTTACACCAACAAAGAAAGTGCAAAACAAAATAAAAAACCACATGTAAACAGATTGATTCGAGAACACAGTGTAAACAGAATTAGACATTAAAGTTATGCAAACCAAATCTCATTCTCAATGTACACATGACAACGGGACTGCCCCAGGATGGTAGGAAACTGCAAAATAGTTGCCTGGTGTTTTTTGGTTTACCAATAATGCAAATTGATGCCTGTATTTGTCCATTTCTAAGTGAGGAACAAGGAATTTATCAAATTAACCTTTGAAGAAGTTATTAAATCTATTCCAACATCACATAATCTCAAACCAAAAGAAGTGGACGAACTAATAACTCAAACAACCCTGTTCAGCTTCTTATGATTTCAAAACCGAATTAAAAAATGATAGGTGACATTCTCTTGACTTTAAACCGAATTCACCAATAACCATAAATCAAAACAAACCAAAAACTAACAACATTTAAATAAGTTCAAAAAAGTCTGATAAGTACAACAATTTCAGCCAACAAAGATAAAATTTTACCCGAATTAAAACCTAAATTTAAAGCRAACCAAAAATTGCGTGTTCTAACMTTAGAAAGCAGATGAAAATGCAATCACTTTACCTGGTGAAGTGAGCTCACACATGATTGTCGAGATGAATGGGTTTTACCCTCAAATGGATTACCTGCATTGAGTAATGAAATCCAACCATCTATATCAATAAAAACAAAATGTGGGAGAGAGAAGAATTATAAACCTTACAATCGAAAAAAAAACCACAAACGAAGAACAAAATATGTGAGAGGAGAAGGATTATAAACCTTTTGAAGAAACGAAGGAAGAAATTAGGGTTTAAGTAGGAAGAAAGAAACAATTTGAAGTCCTTTGGCTGAGGATTCAAGAAGGAAGCAAGCTTGAATCGACGTCTGGGGAAGGGAAGAAAGCTTGAATTGACGTCAATGAGAGCATGGGACTTTGAACCGTCACATTGGAATTGTGAATTGCTAGGGATAAAAATTGAGAGGATGTGCTGTGAAGTTGTAAATAGAGTTTTTAATGTTGTACATCAAGCTTGGAAGGGTAGCCAAGTAAAGGGGTGAAAAGTAATAGTATAGATAAGGGTATTTTGGTCTTTTAAAATTTTAAGTCTTTAAGACTTTTGGTAAGTTTGCTTAATAAGATAGTATAGATATATATATATATATATATAGGCAAATGATCGTGTGAGAAATGAAGTTATGATGATAAATGTAAGAAAATATCTGAACCCTTAATCATCACTTTTAATCTCATGTCCACCCATGAATTGCGTTTTTAAAGAGAATTGATCTAGGCATTTCGGTGAAACTCATTAGTGTTGACATTCAATTAGGATTGATCCAAGGTTGGAAATCTCTTCTTACGCTTCTGACTATAGTTTTCCTTCTCAACGGAACTCAACCCCATATATATATATGTGTGTGTATGTGTGTGTGTGTGTATATATATATATATATATATCTTCGGTTCTAATGAGAAACATACAAATGTTGACAATTAGAAAAACAATCTCAATCATTAGTATAATTTTTTAATTTTTATTCCTTTTTGTTTTACTAATTAAGATAACTATGAAAAAAATTCAAATATTCTGGTTTATTTCCTACTTTTCTATAATATTATTTGAATATAGATAATCATCAACTTCTTATCTAATTTCCCACTATGAAATTATTAGCAATTTTACAGTTTAAAAATCGAATTAAATGTCATATGTTAAAATGAACATCGTTGTTCTTTATTGGTTGTTTGAAATGTAACCAAACGCAAAATATCCCAACAAACTATTACCATATGGTTATAATTAGGTTTATATTGGTTCATATGTGAATCATAACATAGATTCACATGTGATTGTAATCATAACTTGTACGTGAATCAATCTGAAACTTATAACTGAGCTTATGAATCAGTTTAAGATTTTCATTTGTAAACAATTGAGTTCTTACATAGATTTGCATTTCAATCTTAATTGTAACTTATACGTGAATCAATTTACAACTTATAGAAAATGTTAGGATGAAAATTGATCCTAATTAGTCTAAAAGTTTTATTAAGCTATCTCAGCTAAGGATGGAAGGTTCAGAGATCCGCTGAGCTAAAATGACTAAGTCTGGAAGAGGACACAGAGGCTCTCTGGACGACTAAGAGGCTCTCCGGGCGACCATAGCTCGGGTACAAGAACATGGAGCTCACGCACTCGGATACAGAGCAAGCGCTCTCAAACATAGAGCTTACGCACTTGGTCTTAGAGCATGAGTTCTCGGATACAGAGGACAAGAAGACCAGAGTCATGCGCCTGCGCCTAAACGCATAGTACTCGGACACAAAGCACAGACACAGATCCTCTGCATAGTACATGTAGAGCCTCTGGGTCTTTCACAGATACAAAGCTCTTCTGTATGAAGGGTTCCTCTGTATAATCTATTCCTCTGGTTGGTCCATGCTTTGGAAAACTATATTTAGAGCAGCCTAGTGCATGCAGACTGAATAAAGAAGGATAGTGTTGATCCTATTTACGATAATTATTATTTCTATATTTATAGGATTCAGTTTCCATGTAAATATCGCCTATATAAGAGGTGATATAGGCATAGAATACAAGTGATGAAATACACTTTGAAATACACAGATACACCAAAACATCACATGAGAGTTGATTATGGTTTTTAGAGAGTTTGTATTTTATATTCAATAAAGAAAGCGGCGGCCAATTTCCATCCACCTTCTTCTACAAATCTCTCATTTTTAATTCCTTAGCCTAGTTCTACTATTATATCTGGGCCAACAAGTGGTATCGGAGCCAAATCGATTAATTTCTATCGATTTGATCTATGTTTCTATAGTAGATTCAAGATTTTTTTGGAACAATACTCATTCATGAACTGCTTCCTATTCGACTGTTGTTTGGACCAAAAATTCATCGATTCACCATATTCTTAATGTTTCAATCAAATTCCTTTTAAAGAATTTGTTCTTGGGTGAATACAAAACTATTTTGTTTATGAAAATTAGGTTTATTTGATGAGTTTCTTGGATTCAGTCGAACTTTTGGACTTTAATTTTGTCAGATGTACGCGAAAGCATTAAGCAGAAGTTAATGGTGCTCTTAGCCTAAGGCAATGGGCGATTTGTTTGCCAATTCTATACTCATTACTCATATCTAGAATATCTCTCATTGTGGATCTGGATCTGTTGGGTCATTGAATAACATCTTCTTAGATTGAAACGTGGCATTGGCTGCTATGCTATAAGGAAATAAGTTGCGCCTTCTTCACAAGCACAAGCAATTTCTTTTGGCGTAGTGGTAAACGCTTGAATCCTAACATGTGGTATCAGAATAGGTCACAGGTTCGAATCCCATGGAGTGCATAATAATGCCAAAGGCATGATGTGCAACCATTAACTTCTAGCGAAGATCTTGTTAGTGCTGGCAGATGCTGGGGGGGATTGTTGGGTCATTAACAATCATCTTCCTAAATCGAAATGTGACGCTGACTGCTAAGCTATAAGGAAATAAGTTGCGCATTCTCCACAAGCAATTGCTTTTGGCGTAGTGGTAAGCGCTTGAAACCTAAGAGGATCTGTGAGGGCTTAAAGATTTAGTTGCCTAAATTCACCAGTACTAGATGAATATGGTGATATTCTTACAAGTTTTTCCCTTAGAAGCATCAACAACAATATCGTCAAGATTTTAAAAGATTTGACTTGTTCTTTAGGCCATGAGCTTAATGATGATCCTTTTCTTCAGTTCTCAATTCCAATGGTGTCTGCTTTGGTTATTCAAGTTGATACCCCGTTAAATCAAGCTTTGAAGTTGAATTCTACTCAACTCGCGGTTCAATGAAATATTCTCTGTCATAAGACTGGTTACATTGTTTTGTCAAAAAATTCACACATTTATCTATCCCATAGTTGGATGAATTAGCTACTTCTAGGGTTAAGTGGCAATTCTGGAATTCAAAGTATGTGTTGAGTTTTCTACAGATTAAAGTTGCATTCTATGCAATCGGTGGTGCTACATTCACATTGATTTTAATTTTTATCTGAAAGTTGAAACTGAAGAATAAAGAGTTACATTCAGGGGGGGAGCTTGAATATTCCATCCATACTTAGCACACTAAATTTTTCTTAAAGAAAGAAGGCGGTAGAAGACCTAAAGAAGATGCTTTATAGAACTTTGGGAGGAGATTGTTAGGACCAAAATTGATCCTAATTACTCTAAAAGTCTTATTAAGCAATCTGGGCTAAGGATGGAAGATTCAGAGATCGGCAAGGCTAAAATGACTAAGTCTGGAATAGCACATAGAGGCTCTCTGGACGACTAAGAGGCTCTCTGGGTGACTAGAGCTTGGATACTCGGACACAGAGCTCGCGCACTTGGACACAGAGAAAGTGCTCTCGAACACAGAGCTCGCGCACTTGGGCTTAGAGCACTAGTACTCAGATATAGAGGACAAGAAGACCAGAGTCATGCGCCTGTGCCTAAACGCCAAGTACTCAGATACATAGTGCAAACAAAGAGCCTCTGCATAGTACATGCAGAGCCTCCGCGTCTTCCATAGATACGGATCTCATCTGTATGAAGTTTTCCTCTATATGAGCTATTCCCACGGTTGGTCCATGTCCAGACAACTGTATTCAGAGCAGCCTAGTGCATGTAGACTGAATCAAGAAGGATGGTGTTGATCTTATTTACGATAATTATTATTTCCATATTTATAGGATTCAGTTTTCATGTAAATATCGCCTATATAAGAGGTGATATAGGCATAGAATACAAATGACAAAAATACACTTCAAAATATGCAGATACACCAAAACATCACATGAGAATCGATTAAAGTTTTTTAGAGAGTTTGTAATTTCTATTCCCTAAATAAAGAAAGCGGCAGCTAATTTCTACCCATCTTCTTTTACAAATCTCTCATTTTTAATTCCTTAACCTCATTCTATTGTCAGATCTGGACCAACAAAAAATAATCTAAATCAATTTAAGATTTATATATGAATCTTAAAAGATATATCAACATCGATGTGATACTAAAGATACTAAAGTTATCTTTATTTTGGTATTATTTGTTTAAATAAAATATTGATTTTATTTTAGAAAATACAATTTAGAAGAAAATAGGTAATATAATTTTTATTTAAAAATTAAAATGGATAACTTTTTTTGAAAAAAGAGTAGAATAGTGATTTAATGGCTTAGATTAGTAATATAATTATATAAAGGTTACAAAATTCCCACATCAGTTTTCTTAGATTATTTAAATTAGTCTAAATCCTTACATAATTTGCTCTAAGATATTGGTCAATGAAAAATCTGATCAAATGGTTGAGATTTCTTCTCAGCTTCTCAACATTTTCGGCTTCACATTTGAACATTTCTCTATATACATACACACACATACATATATAAACATGTCATATACATGTACATGTATATATATGTATATATACATGTATACATATGTAGGGTTGGGTTCACGTGAGACCAAGGGTTTTTCGTGAGACCAGTAAGACCAATTTATGTTCATTGATCAACTTTATAAGCTAATGATCTAATGGTCTAAAGTTGCACGGTGGCATTTTTGTGATTATTGAGAAGTCTCGTGGCATTTTTATGATTATGAATGTTCAGATTGTAGATTTAATCCAAGGGCTAAGAATTGGTCTTACGAGTCTCTCGAAAAAACCTTGGTCTTACATGATCCCAAGTCTTCATATTTATATGTATATGTATATCTCTACTACATTAATAAGCATTTAGACAAAAGGCTTAATTACAAGTATTAAAGAATAAAGTACTACCAATTTATATAAGAGATTCAAAAATCTCTTAAGTACAAACTATTATGCATAATGTACAAATGCTTAAAACATACCATTTGTTTGGTCAAAGTTTCAGATTTAAGTAAGCCATATTTACACGAAAAAGATATGTTTGTCTTCCCAAAGTTGTTTGACAATTTATTTGTTTCCTATTTTGAAGCCAAATTCAAATTCAAAGTTCTTCTTTCTCTTGAAGTAAACTGAAATTTGAAGCAACAATATCAAAAAGGGTTTCAGATCATGCATGTCCCCACCCCAACCCTTCAACTTTATATGGTTTTGAAACTCAACATGTGTGCAATTATTTTTTCAATCGATCTTTCTAATACACCATATTAACCTTCAACTTTATATATTAGTTGACTTGTTAAATAACCATACAAACTCATGATTCAAGGCTAAAGTAATGTTTCAGAATTGTGATTCACCTACGCTGCATCGCGCGGGTACACCACTAAAGTGTGTGTATATATATATGTTGATCCTCTCTCATTTGATTTGATGATAATCCCTTGTACCCTATACGAAGTATTTAGGTTTCTGTTTTTCAGTTATAGCGATCATCACTGAGTCTGTTCAGTGATCGCTGAAGAACTTATATTGTAAATCCAATCAGCGACAATAATACTTCAAGAAGACAAACACTTACACCAAAGAACCTTCAGCGAAAGTCGAAGACTGAAACTGAAGATTAGAGACTGGCGAGTACGTGATCTGAAGCGATATTCAGTGATTACAACCTTGTCTATATATGTATGAAGACTGCCCAAGCCTCGGCGAATGCTGAAGAGACCTTCAGGTTATTCCAGCATTCAGCAATCAAAAGAAACTTGTTGAGCATGATTGATTTTGTCTTGTCCTTGCACATACAAAGGACAAACCCATACCCTTTCCAAATGTTAGTACGGTACGGAGCCGACTAGTTGACTCTATTACCCACCAACTTTGTGAAAGGAAAACTGCTCATGAATAGGCTTTTGTACTATTCACTGTAGCAAAGGACAAGCCTTCCCCTTAAGGCTTGATACGCATTCTAACCCTACTATGTTGCATTAAATGTACATTTAGTGCAATAGGTATAAATAGATGTATTCTATGTCCATGCAGAGATGCACATATACTCTTAACCCTTACTCTAAGCTTTCTTATGCTTAAGTAAAAGAACACACACATCTAAGAACAAATATGCTCATCTTCAAGAGCAAGTTAGAATCCCTGTCGAACCCAGATACTCATAATTTGTTGAAAACACTGTTTAAATAATGAGAATGAATGATTAACAGTGTATCAAGAATTAATAAACGAAATATTCAAAGTGAAAGTAAAAAACAAGTGAATGACTTCAATATGTCGAATGCTTTTATTGATAAAATTGAAGAACAATCAACGCAAAACGTAATCTCACAGAATTTATGTGTAGTATAAGTCGGTTCTTTCAGGTTATGTGAACATGAAGAGGAAGCCTCCTTATATACGCCTAGGTCTAACAAACTATACTATAAAATATGCTTGAAACTCTGAGCTGACTGGTCTGAATCCTTATCTTTGACTTCCCTTGAAAAGCGGAGCAGACTTGGTCAAGCCGCCTTAAATCTATTAGACGCTTGTGAGAATGTCTGGGCTAATACGCGCGTGTTCCATGGAGAAAGTAGCCAGAAGCTCTGCATGAACATACAGAAGCTCTGCATGTACTATACAGAGGCTCTGGGTCTTGGAGTTGTAACTTGGTGTCAAGATCTTATGCTTTTTGGCGCACAAGGCTTGATCGTCCACGAAGATAGAGCCCGAGCTCTGTATTAATGGAACCTTCACTCTTGAGTAAGAGCTCTAGTTCTTGATCTTCTACATGAAAGCTCAGTCCAAACCGCTTCAGTAGACTAAGTCCTATTCGACTAGAGTAAGAGACTTCTTACTTACACTTTCAAAAGTTGGTGTCTAACAATCTCCCCCTAAGTGTAAATAAGGCAGACTCTTACTGGAATTACAAAACAGAAAGTCTAATCAAAGCCAGAGGTTAAAAAGAACCTCTGAATTGCATTTACTATCTAAAGAAGTACAATACGATCGAAATGGAAATTACATCGAATCAAAGATAGAAAAGTACTTACAAAAGATAAGAGGTCTAAACATTTTGAAGTCTAATGAACATCCTAAGAAGTTCACGAAACTCTAGCATGTTGTGTATCGACCTTAGGATAATTCTTGCTCGCTTCTTTGCTCTTGGGGAGTTGTCTCTGCTTCTGACTAGATTGTCTCTTATGTAGCACAGAGTAGAGTTAGATTACTTGTAGTTCTAGTTGTCTCGAAAAAATATTTTCTTTTGTTGCGCGTTTTGAAACACCACTCCCACTTCTGGTTCCACCAATACAGTCCAAGAGGGGATGCTATTGATGCCCTGCAGATCTTTGTTTGGTGCAGCGACAATCAATTGATCCACTCCTAGATCCAGAGCTAGTTGGAAATCAAACTTGCATCTGAAGTCGAGCAGGTCTGTCATCGTTTGGTGTATAGCAGAGTTGGCAACAGCGTATTTGACCCCCTTGTCCTTCTTGTGATATGTGAAGTAAAATAGAGAAAGAAGATCCCACAAATTCAGATTAATAACATCATAGTCTGTGAACTAGCAGATTTGTTTGCGAGATCTCTCCACCATATACTCGTGGAAGATAATCTGGTTATGCGCGAAGGTACGCTTCTTGATATCGATGACTTGCTTGATTCCATCGATAAAATGGACTGCAGAGATGGGCTGAGTGTAGCAATCTAGGAACCTCTACTTGATGTGCTCTTGAACCATTGGATGAAGACTGATCTTTTGGACTGGTGTCTCTTCTCGTAGGTTGTAGAGGAATGATAGATATCCTCGCTATCTGCTTTGTCCTTAATTGGTTGATCAAGGGGTCTTGGCGTAAACATTGCATCCATGCTTTCTTTGATCTTTTGGACACGATCAGAGGGATGCTTTTGTTTTGGCCTGCTGCTTGCGCCTTCTAAGTCTGCTCTGGTAGGTTTGACAGGGACCCGCTGCCTCATAGCTGGTGTGACTACCCTGGTCCCTTGAGCAGGGACCCTAGCTATGTGTGTATGTTGTTGTGGTGGAGGAGCAGCAATAGTCACACCTTCTAGAGAAACGGCAACAGGAATGCGCAAAAGTGATGGATCTGCCACATTCACTGCTACCACCTCTTCTTCTTGTCCTCCAATTGGAGCAGCTGTGTCCTTAGCGTATTCCATTGATGAAGACAGAGCCAGGGCTGAACCATCTGATTCGTTGATAGATAGAAGATCTATCACTTCTGTATTCTTTTGTAGCCCAGCTGGCTCTGCCTGCGATGCCATGGGCATCTTTCCTTTTCTGAGCGCCTCTGTTTGTTCTTGCACTGGTTGGCTCTATGCCCTCTGCCTTGATTGTTGAAATTGGATGTGAAGTTCACCACCTTCTGTAGAAGTCTGTCAGCCAGAGCATTCATTGTGCTTTGAGTGACATAGTCTATAGGTACGTCGACAGGGATGATCGCCTGGGCGTCGTGAGAAGTGGACACCTCACCCCTCTTGCAAGGCCTCTGCATTTTGTGCCGTCAATTTTGTTAAAGTATCGAGACAAGAAGTATTTGTTGAAGACTTAGCTCTCAATACTGCCAAGGATGCTCGTATCTCATCCAGAGCAGATGCAGAAGGGGACGGCTCTGCACGGGTCATGATGAGTTTTAGCTCTTCTAAGGAGCACTGCCCAGAGGTGACAAGGAAATGGAACTCTTCCCTTGTGACATATGCTGATTGTGTAACCTCTGGCTCAACACATGGGCCAGATTGAGTCCCCGCTCTAGGGACGCCTTCATTAACGACTTGGTTGATGTTGGTCGGGGAAGGACTTCCAGCGAATCCTTGAGGATGTTCCCTGAGGTGTGGCTTCCCTTTGACGGTCATAGCCAGAGGCAGATGCGACCTCTGGTTGGTTTGGCTGGTTGAGGTTCGAGGTGTGCACCTCTGTTTCAATGACCTTCGTGTCTCGACCACCGGAGTCAGATGATTCGTTTGCACTAGGAGTTGGGGTGGTAAAACGAGTGTACTTATTTACCCTTGGCTGCTCTGGCTCGCCCTGAGGCAGAGCAACTTCTGCACCTCCTCCCTCTCCTCCTTCCTCTTCTCTGTCCTCACTCTTCTCACTCTCTTCTTCTTCTATTTCCTCACTTTCTTCTTCTTCCTCTTTGATCTCCTCACTAGAAGTGTAAGACCTAGCATCATCATTGAAATGCTTTTGGTCATCCCCTTGGTTAGGACTAGAGGATTAGGCCAAGTTTCGACGAGCTTCTTCCTCTGCTCTGAGTCTGGCCTCTTCCCTTAGACGAGCAATCTCTGCCTATCGAGCTTTTTCTACTTGCTCTTCCCCTGCTCGTGCACGAGCAAGTTCAGCCAATCTCTCTTGCTCTGCTTTCTCTACGTCTTCCTTTTTCTTTCTCTCCCTCTCTATTTTCCTTTTCTTTGCCTCCTCTCGTTTTCTTTGTTTCTCCCTCTCTTGCTCTACTCTCACTGCCTCTTTCTCTACTTGAGGCCTTAAGGTGTCCTCTGTTCACTCTTCCTCTTCGGCTGGGGTTCGAGACACTGGTTCTAGTGTCTCGCGTGTACGTCTGTACGCTCTCCTAATCTCCTCCGTCTTCATATACACATATAACTTCTTTGGAATGGGTCTTTCTATTGCGTATCAGTCTTTGTTGATTGTTGGCCTGTAGTGAGTGAGCTTCTCCTCAACGATTTTGAGGAGATCTTCGACTGCATCGCTAACTCGTCAAATCTCGACATCCGAGCGTAGTTGAATTTGGCCAGAGAGTGTTTGGCCTCCGTTGCTTCTGTGGCTTTGTTGTTGAAATTGGATGTGAAGTTTGCCACCTTCTGTAGAAGTCTGTTAGCCAGAGCATTCATTGTGCTCTGAGTGACATAGTCCACAGGTACGTCGAGAGGGATGATCGCCTGGGCGTCGTGAGAAGTGGACGCCTCACCCTTCTCGCAAGGCCTCTGCATTTCGTGCTGTCAATTCCGTTAAAGTATCGAGACGAGAAGTATTTGTTGAAGACTCAGCTCTCAATACTACCAAGGATGCTCGTATCTCATCCAGAGCAGATGCAGAAGGGGACGGCTCTACACGGGTCACGATGAGTTTTAGCCCTTCTAAGGAGCACCGCACAGAGGTGACAAGGGAATGGAACTCTTCCTTTGTGACATATGCTGGTTGTGTAACCTCTGGCTCAACAYATGGGCCAGATTGAGTCCCCGTTCCAGGGATGCTTTCATTCACGACTTGGTTGATGTTGGTCAGGGAAGGACTTCCAGAGGATCCTTGAGGATGTTCCCTGATGTGTGGCTTCTTTTTGGCGGTCGTAACCAGAGGCAGATGCAACCTCTGGTTGGTTTGGCTGGTTGAGGTTCGAGGTTTGTACCTCTGTTTCAATAACCTCCGTGTCTCGACCACCGGAGTCAGATGATTCATTTGCACTGGGAGTTGGGGTGGTAAAACGAGTGTGCTTATTTACCCTAGGCTGCTCTGGCTCGCCCTAAGGCAGAGCAACTTCTGCACCTCCTCACTCTTCTCCTTCCTTTTCTCTGTCCTCACTCTTCTCACTCTCTTCTTTTTCTATTTTCTCACTTTCTTCTTCTTTCTCCTTGATCTCCTCACTAGAAGTGTAAGACCTAGCATCATCATTGAAATGCTCTTGGTCGTCATCCCCTTGGTTAGGACTAGAGGATTAGGCCAAGTTTCGACGAGCTTCTTCCTCTGCTCTGAGTCTGGCCTCTTCCATTAGACAAGCAATCTCTGCCTATCGAGCTTTTTCTGCTCGCTCTTCCTCTGCTCGTACACAAGCAAGTTCAGCCAATCTCTCTTGCTCTGCTTTCTCTGCTTCTTCCTCTCTATTTTCTTTTTCTTCGCCTCCTATCGTTTTCTTTGTTTCTCCCTCTCTTGCTCTACTCTTACTGCCTCTTTCTCTGCTTGAGGCCTTAAGGTGTCCTCTGTTCGCTCTTCCTCTTTGGCTGATCCTATGCGTACCAGGGTTCGAGACACTAGTTCTAGTGTCTCGTGTGTACGTCTGTTCGCTCTTCCTTTTCCGTCTTCACATACACATATAACTTCTTTGGAATGGGTCTTTCTGCTGCATATCCCTCTTTGTTGATTGTTGGCCTGTAGTGAGTGAGCACGTTTACTTTTCACGGGGGTAGATGACCCACATCGATATTGTTGTCATCGAGAGCAGGCCTTAGGAGAAGACTCAAGAAGCGCGGAAACAACAGAGATGGCAATTGCCTCCCTTTGGCCACCTCTTTTACATTTCTTGGCCATGGCAGTCTTGAACTCTGTGTAGAGTATCAAGGAGTAATCAAGAGATAGATCGAAGAAGATGCCGTACAAGATTTGAAAGATGTTCGTGGAGCACATGTCGAGGCTCCCAATCTTCCCTGTCAGCAATCTGTTGACCAATGTGAGCAGCGTATTCTATATTGGAGGTAGGTATTGGCGACGATATTGTGACGGGTACTGGATTTCTCTGTTGTACCCCAAGAATTTCAAAAATACCACGATCTCATCCTTAGATGGGAGAGGGGCGTATCCATCAAGTCCAAGGTCTGTTTTGGTAGGTATCTCAAGAACGAGGGAAAATAGAGACCTTCATATTCGTCTGTTGTACCCCAAGAATTTCAAAAAGGCCACGATCTCATCCTTAGATGGGAGAGGGGCGTATCCAGCAAGCCCAAGGTCTGTTTTGGTAGGTATCTCAAGAACGCGGGAAAATAGAGACCTTCATATTCGAACACTTACGAATTCCTTTGAAGATAAAACATAGAAATCTCCAACAATTCCTCTTTGAGAGTCAGTAATGGCGTAAGATTGGCAGAATTCCTGGATGTACCTTTCAGGTACAAGGTCATTCGTGTTTGTCAAAGCAGGGTTTAGAAAGTGGTTTTGGAGGATGTTTATTGGGTGGAATTTTTGGTCAAAGATTTCAAGAGAGAGGTGGAGGGCATGGTTATTGGGTTTGATTGGAAGAGGAACCAAGTTTTGACTGGTTTCCTCAATGGTTTTTAGGGTTGTGGTGTATGTTTGGGAATTTCCAGACTCGGAAGATGACATAGTTGCAGGTTTTGGGTGAAAAAGAAAGGTTTGAAGAAAAACTAGGGTTTCAAGAATCAGTTCTTGATTTTAAAAAGGGGTTGAAGAAAGGGTTTATAGGACTTACTTGACAAAGGGGATGGAGTTTTGATTACTGCATGGAGTTCTGTAGACTGGTTTGAGAGCTTGAAAGAGTAACAATGGCGGTTGGAAGCTTGAAGACGACGAGTTCTCTTTAAATTTCTTTGTAAGCGTTAAAAAATTGGGGGTAAATAAGTTATTTAAATAGGATAATAAAAAGCACTCGAGTAATTTGCTCCCCAATCATCAGATTAAAACTGAAGCAGTTTTTACACAGCCTGTGGGGTGCGTCACGTGGAGTGCCAGCTACAAGTGGCGCCTCCCGTGTTTGAAAAATTAAGCTCACCGGCGGGTGACGCTTAGTTTAAATGATAGCTATTTAAAAATATTAAAAATAAAGAACCGTACGCCTTCTTAATAAAATAATATATTTTGAATTTTAAAAAAAATTGAGAAGTGTAAACACTCTGGTTTGTGTAAAATAGAGGTTTTGAAAAGAACCAGAGTACTACATAAAGAGAGACAACATACTTTAGGATCTCATACAGAGACTCATGAGTGGTCTATACATGTCCTCTGTAGAAAGCTTGCTATGTGGAGAGGCAGAGGCTCTGTATAGAACATAAAGAGGCTCTGTCCTATAAACGTAAAAGTTTTGAAGCAGAGGCTCTATATATTACATACAGAGGCTTTGTGTGACATATTCTTGCACTCCTCCTTGGCTTGATCTCTTCTTATCTGCTCCCCCTTGAACTATACTTGGATCATAGGTGATAAGTATTGCACATGCATGAGAACCAAGGTACAGAGGCTCTGTATGTACTATACAGAGGCTCTGCATTACAAGACAACTAGGACTTTGAGTAAGAGGCTCTGTATGTACAATGCAGAGGCTCTGTATGTACAATGCAGAGGCTCTGTTTCATGGATCAATACAATAAACAACAAAACAAAAGTACGCATAAGGGATGCAGAGGCTTTGTATAGTACATACAGAGGCTCTGGCTTAGTTGGAAATATTTAGCATACCCAACTTGCTAACCAAAAAGTTAAATCCCTTTTCATCAAGAGCTTTTGTAAATATGTCAGCAAGTTGTAAATCTTTACTAACAAAGAACATTTCAATCTTACCTTTATCTACATGGTCCTTGATGAAATGATAGCGAACATTGATGTGCTTTGTTTTTGAATGTTGCACTGGGTTGGCTGTGATTGCGATAGCACTTTCTGAATCACACAGAATTGGAATCTTCTCAAACTCAACGCCATAGTCTTTCAGTTGAGTCTTCATCCATATCACTTGTGAACAACAACTGGCTGCAGCTACATACTCTGCTTCAGCTGTGGAGGTAGAGACGCAATTCTGCTTCTTTGAGGTTCAGCTTATGAGCTTGTCTCCAAGTAATTGGCAGCTCCCTGATGTACTATTTCGATCAAGTTTACAACCTGCATGATCAGAATCTGTTTACGCAATAAGATCAAAACCAGAATGCTTTGGATACTAGAGACCCAGAAATTGAGTTCCCTTGAGGTATCTAAAGATTCTCTTCACAGCAGAAAGGTGAGATTCATTTGGGTTTGCTTGAAATCGAGCACAGAGACATGTGGCAAACATGATGTCTGGTCTACTAGCCGTGAGGTATAGTAGTGATCCAATCATTCCACGGTAAGTCTTAACATCCACCGATTTTCCAGATGGATCTGTGTCAAGCTTAGTTCCTGTAGCGATTGGTTTTCTCATGGTGGAAGAGTTGTGGACTTGGTATTTCTTTAATATGTCTGAGACATACTTAGCTTGGCTAATGAAAATGTCATCCTCCCTCTGTTTTACTTGCAAGTCAAGTAAGAATGTTAATTCTCCCATCATGCTCATTTTAAACTCGCTCTTCATCAACGCAGATAACTTATCACAATGCCTCTGGTTCGTTGAACCAAAGATAATGTCATCCACATAGATCTGTACTAAGAGCATCTCACCTTTATACCTCTTAATAAATGAAGTCGTATCGATTTTACCTTTTTCAAAACCATTAGACAAGAGAAAAGACGAGGGACGTTCATACCAGGCTCGAGGTGCTTGTTTAAGAACATACAGACCTTTGTCCAAGAAATATACATACTCTGGATGTGTGGAGCTTTCAAACCCCGGAGGTTGTTGAACGTAGACTTCCTCCTTCAGCTTACCATTCAAGAAGGCTGACTTAACGTCCATTTGATAGACTTGGAACCCCTTATGAGCAGAGAAGGCTAAGAACAAGCGTATAGCTTCTAGGCTTGGTACAGCGCAAAGGTCTCATCATAGTCTATGCCTTCTTCCTGGCAATAGCCTTTTCCTACGAGCCTAGCTTTATTTATCATGACCATCCCATCTTCATCCTTCTTGTTCCTGAAAACCGATTTACAGCCAATTGCAATTTTATCCTTTCGCAAAGGTACAAGACTCCATACCTTATTCCTTTCGAATTGTTGAAGCTCTTCTTGCATGGCGTCGACCCAACTAGGGTCTTGTAGGGCTTCATGGACTTTCTTAGGCTCTACCATGCTTAGAAAGTTTACGAATAAACATTCATTAGCCGTGGTAGCCCGTGTCTTTACACCGCTTGAAGGTTCACGAATGATCTGGTAAAGAGGATGATCCTTTGTCCATCTTGTTCTTGGGATAGACACAGAGGTTGGGGATGTTTAATCATGTTCCATAGGCATATTTGGCATTGAGCTTGTTGATGGCGAAGAAGGTTCTGCTTGCTCCCCCTCGGATGATGGTATAGAGGAACCAGGTGCAGAACCAAAGGTATCATGCTCTGGCTCTACGAGACTGGGCTCTGTGTAGAGCTTGTTTGCTCTGGTTGTGGATTGGCATGATCTCTAGAGGAAGCAGAGGTGTGTGAAGGACCAGAGTCAGGTGTACTTGTCGTTTGTGGTTCTTCACTTACACTTGCAGATTCATCTCTTGGTAAACGTACAGAGATGTCTTCATCACCATAGAAGACTTCAAACAAGAGCTTGAGTTGCAATTCCCTTGACTTCATTTGAGAATTGGAAGTCTGTTTGTTAAGATCGAGTCCAGAACTAAGGTACTCTGAAGTCACTAGTTCTTTATCATCGAACGAGACGTTGATGCTTTCCATGACCGTCTTGGTTCGTTGATTGAAGACTTTGTATGCCTTGGATTTTGTTGAATAACCAAGGAACTTGCCTTCATCAGCCTTCTTATCAAACCTGCCAAGTTGATCTCGATCATTGAGGATGAAGCATCTGCAACCAAAGACATGTAAAAATTTAACGTTAGGCTTTCTTTGGTTGATTAGTTCACAAGGCGTCTTCATATGCCTCTTTACCACCGTTGCTCTATTTTGAATAAAGCAAACGGTCGAGATGGCTTCATCCCAAAAACGGGTTAGAAGACCAGAGCTGGCTAGCATGGTTCTTGGTGCTTCAACCAGTGTTTGATTCTTTCTTTCCATGACACCATTTTGTTGTGGTGTCCTTGCTGCAGAGAAGTTCTGAGTTATGCCCTCTATGTCTAAGTACGCGTCAATCTTTGCATTCTTAAACTTTGTTTCATTATCACTTCTCAGCTTTTGAATTTTGCTTTGTAGAAGTACTTAAATCTTGGTCATCATCTTGATTAGTAGCTTTGGGACATCTGATTTCTGCCTTACAAACTCAATCCAAGTATATCGTGAGTATTCATCAATTAAGACTAAGATATACTTCTTACCAGACAAGTTCTGCACAGAGATTGGACCATAAAGATCCACATGAAGCATATGCAGAGGCCTGACACAAGACATATCTGTCTTGGTTTTGTGGGATGCTCTTTTGAGCTATCCCATTTCACATGCAGAGCATAGATGGTCCTTCTCAAACTTTATGGCAGGAAGTCCGTCAACCAGATTATTCTTTACAAGCTTCTCTATATTTTGGAAATTGAGACGAGACAGCTTATGGTGCTAGAGCAACGCTTCTTCACACTTACGAGACACGAGACAGAGAGTCTCTGAATTATTTCTTTGTGAGAAGTTCATAAGATAGAGATTGCTCTTTCTCTTGGCTCTTAGCAACTTCTAACATGATTCTGACATAATGGAGCAAGCTTCCTTTTGGAACTTGACATTGTAGCCAGAATCACATAATTGACTTATGCTCAAGAGATTATGTTTAAACCTAGAGACATAAGCAACCTTAGAGACAGAAACCTTACCTTGTAGTATATCTCCATATCCCTTTATTTCTTTTTGCATGTTATCCCCAAAGGTCACTTTTCCTCTAATCTTCTCTCTGTATGAGGAAACCTCTTATTGCTGGTCATGTGTTCTGAGCATCCAGAGTCAAGATACCAAATGTCCACATGCGGCTTCTGCAAAAAAAATTATAGGGATATAGGTACCCATTTCATAATGGGTCCTCGATGATTAGGGACAGAGGATAGCTTTTTAGGCTTTGGGAGAGGCTTCATCTCTTCACGTGAGTTACCAAACTTGGCTTTAGGAGCCTTCTTTATTTTCTGGGTCTACTTGGATTTAGTCCTTGATGACCCAAAGAGAAGACAGTTAGGGTCAGAGAATGGCAAAATGATTTATTAGATTTGAAGAACAAATTTTTACAATCATTCCTAGCATTGGTAGTTCTAATAAACTTCCTATCTAGATCTGATTGTTTTAACAGTGAATGAGTCTTCTCTGATTTCTTCTTCCCTACTCATTTGGCYTTCAGAGGCCTCTCTGAAATAGAGGAATTAATATTAGAGCATGCAACGGATTTTTTCTTTTGTTCCGGAATGAATTTAATCGGATTAGATTTGAAAATTGAGCCCTTTAATGCAGAGGAAACATACTTTGTGCTCTTAACCCTGTACTCAAACTTGGGAGCGGATGTAGTACTTGTTGCTCTGCTTACACGGCTAGAACCTAGGAGAATCTTTTTCTCAATAGGGGGTTTTGCAACCTTTGGTTCTTTGGCAACGACCTCTGTCTTAACTTTCTCTTTAAACGAGTCCACCTGTAACTCAGAGTCATAGTCAAGAAAATCCTTGTATGAATATCGAAATACAGAGGTATCATTAAGAACTTGAGATTCTCGTATGCATGAGCTAGAAGCTTCGTCCGTCTTTTGTTTTGTGGGACTTTTAAAAGTATCCGAGTTACACTCAGAAGAACATGTATGACCTTTAGGAAGATAATTCAAGGCCTCAAGCAAGTCTTGCTCGAAAACCTATCTTATCGTTTTTGTGAAGTAATCCAATATTTTTGGATCCAGAGATTTAAGAAAATTTCCTGTGGAGGAACTCTTGATTTCATCTGATTCAGGTTTGACAACCTCATTCTCAGTCTTAAGATGTTTGAGATTTGTAGAGCCAAAAAAAATAATCTCGTTTGTCTTCTGTATGCATTTTAAATCAACTTGCGGCACACATTTTGAAGAATAAGATATTTTTAAATTTCAACTTTGGAGCTCTGACTCTACTTTCAAGCCTACATCTTTTGAATGGTGAAGCTGTATGTAAAATAAGAAAATCTGGTTTTTGTTTCTCGCCCAACCTAAACACGGATTCAAGAGTATTTTTCTTCTTCCTGGTGAGGTCTAGGTCTGTATAACCTATCCCTGTTTTGTCCTGTTGAGAATTTACTTTTTCGTACACTTGCTGAGCATCTTCATATTTCTAAATCAAGAGCTCTTTTCTTTGTAAGCTCTGGTATAGGAACTCCCTTTCCTTTTGAAAATAGTCTTTTAGGGCCTCATAGTTTAATCTGTCTCGCTCTTTTTCTAGAAGCTTTGTTTCTTTTTTTCTTAATTGCCGCTTTTAAAGCTAAGCAATCTGTTTTAAGACTTGTTTCAATGGATCGTTTTTTTTTGTAAAAGTTTTTCATTTTCCACTGATAACTTTTGTTTCTCTACAGTTAGCAGCTCCGTCTCTCGTTCAAAAAATAGTTTTTCTTTTTCCAAAGATTTTCTTTTGGATTTTTCGACAGAGAGCTTTTGCTGTAGATTGATGAAATCATTAGTCAAAGCAGAGATACTCTCTTCCTGGTCAGAGTGAGAATAGCCAGAGATGGAACATACCTGGGAGTCGGAGTCAGATCCAAACTCTTCTCTGTCATTCTCGACAGCCATCCCACAGAAGTTGGTTTGGTCTTCTTCTTCAGACAAGGAGTCAGAGACTCAATTCTTCTGTTCTGCCATGAGGCTTCTTTGTGATCGATTGAACTTGTACTTATTTTTATAGTACAGTCCGTCTTTCACTAAAGGGCCTCTGCACTCTCTGGAGTAGTGCCCCATTTTTCTGCATCTAAAACATCGAACACCTTGCTTCTTCTGGTCCGATGGCTCTTCCTCCTTCTTGTTAGAAAAAGATGGAGGGTTCCTTCCTTAAAAAGATCTGCCTCTACTTCGATCATTCTGTCTTCCTCTTTTGTCGAAGACCTTCTTCCCAAACTTCCTTTGGAATTCCTTGGKGATCAGGGCCAAGGATTGTGCAAAGGCGTTTATATCGTCGTCTTCAGAGCTAGAAGCTCTGTCTTCTTCATCACTCAACAAGAAGAGAGCCTTCTTTCCCTTTTTCCTCTCTTCTTTGGGTCTTCCTTCTCTATGTGGTTGGCTTGATCCTGTCTCTTTTGAATCAGAGATAAGAGCCAGAGGTCCACCCAGAGCGACCTTGGTTTTCTACACCTCTTGCTCTTGAGCCTGCAGAGTCCCGTAAACGTTGTGCAACATCCATTGCTCCAGATCTTGGTTCGCCTAGATGGACATCATCAGGTTTCCCCACTCTGCGTTCAATCTCTTAAAGAAGAGCATGTTGTTCTCCTCTTGAGTTCTGATCACGTCACATGTGCGACATTTGTTGATTAGAGTATTAAAGCGGTGATATGTCTGTTCTAAAGACTCATCGGGAAGTGCCTGGAAGCTGTCGTATTCGTTCAGACATTGGGCACGACGATTTTTCTTCATCTTTATTCCTCCTTCCAACTGGTTAGGCAGTTCATCCCACCAATCCTTAGCGGAGTCGCAAGCATCGAGAGATTGGAAAACCTTGCTGGGAAGCGCCATGATCAAAAGTCTTTTGGCCTTTTGATCCACTTCCACTCTGCGTTTATCTTCATTGTTCCAATCACGACGAAGTTTGGGTACTCGCCTGGCAGGTACCTCAACTGTGTCACCAGCAGCAGGAATACGAGGAATGATGGTGGTAGGGACATATGGGTCATTTAAAATAGATTCATAAAGTTCTAGATCTAGACCCTCATAGAAGTTTATCATCCGAATCTTCCATTGGGATATTCTTCCCTAATGAGAGTCGGAGGTTTTGTCAAGGAACCGACACTATACATGGAGTTCCACGATTGAGACGACATTCTAGATCAAACTATTGAAAAGAAAACTTGACGAAAAAGATAATCGACAAAAACGATTTCCAGATTACGTAAAAGCAAACGTTTTAAAAACTAAGAAAAATATGAGTGAAATTCCTTTTAAAACGAATAATCAAAAAGAAATAAGAGTAGAATCCAGTCGGATATCGATCGACTAATCAATGAATTTGATTTGCAGGCTCTGATACCAATTGTCGGACCCAGATACTCTTAATTTGTTGAAAACACAGTTTAAATAATGAGAATGAACGATTAACAGTGTATTAGGAATGATTAAACGAAATATTCAAAGTGAAAGTAAAAAACAATTGAATGACTTGAATATGTCGAATGCTTTTATTGATAAAATTGAAGAACAATCAAAGCAAAACGTAATCTCACAGAATTTGCGTATATTATAAGTCGGTTCTTTCAGGTTATGTGAACCTGAGGAGGAAGCCTCCATATATACGCATAGGTCTAACAAACTATGCTATAAAATAGGCTTGAAACTCTGAGCTGACTAGTCTGCATCCTTATCTTTGACTTCCCTTGAAAAGCGGAGCAGACTTGGTCAAGCCGCCTAAAATCTGTTAGACGCTTGCGAGAATGTCTGGGATAATACATGCACGTTCCATGGATAAAGTAGCCAGAAGCTCTGCATGAACATATAGAAGCTCTGCATGTACTATGCAGAGGCTCTGGGTCTTGGAGTTGTAACTTGATGTCAAGCGCTTATGCTTTTTGGCGCACAAGGCTTGATCGTCCACGGGTATAGAGTGCGTGCTCTGTATGAATGGAACCTTCACCCTTAAGTAAGAGCTCTAGTTCTTGATCTTCTGCATGAGAGCTCAACTCAGACCGCTTCAATAGCCTAAGTCCTATGCGACTAGAGTAAGAGACTTCTTTACACTTTCACAAGTTGGGGTCTAACGATCCCTTTTATTGTATTCTAAACAAGTTCTCTCTCAGATAGAACTTACTTTCTTCTATTTCTTTAACAGCAAATCTTTTCTTTATTTGCTAACATTTAGTGTGTAAACTTTAGATTGTTTAGATAGGTTTTTCTTTCCTTATATTTCTGCAAACAATCTTGTAAGTAAAATCTGTATTGATCTTCTCTTGTCAATATATATTTTAAAATTTGAAAATTCTGTGTTTGTATTCATTCCCCCCCCCTTCTACAAACTGTTGTACACATCTTGTAGACCCTAATGGGACCAACAAGTGGTATCAGAGCAATGTTCTATCCTCTATAGTTGTTTGGTTGTTTTTCTGCATTATATTATCTCCTTTTGTAGATAATTTTATTGCTTTTAAAATGGCTTTACGAAACATAAACACACACTTTCAAGACAATGGTTCTCTTGCCAAACCTCCCTGATTTATCCGAGACAACTTTAGTCTCTAGAAGAATCGTATGTCCCTCTTTCTGGAAGGTGTGAATCCTGAAATTCTACACTACATAGGAAATGGACCCTATGTACCATTTGCTATTTTTTCGGCTGTTCTTGAAACAGCTACGACTGCCGCGATTTCTAAACGGCAGATTCCAAAACACCCTTATCAATGGAGTGATGTAAACAAGAAGAAAATAGCTATAGACACTCGTGCTAGGTCTATAATAGCTATGTCTCTTCTTGATGAGGTTTATCACTCTGTGATGAAACTCAGAACCTTTAAATCCATGTGGGACACTTTACGTGTTCAATATGAAGGAACCTCTCAGGTTCAATATGAAAGATTTCTCTGTGGAAAGACTGAGACGCTGTCTGAAGTACATCAACGTTTTGATTGTTTTTCTTATTGATCTTAGTACTGTAGGCAGTGAATATTCTAATTCTGAAACTTTAACTAAGTTTCTAGATTGTCTTCCTGAATCTTGGGACACTTCTACCATGTGTCTTAAGATGTCCAATGACATGTCCTCTCTTTCTCTTTCTACTCTCTATGGGATCCTGCTTAATCACGAACAATCTCGTCAACTGAAAAGGAATCTAATCAAAGATTACAGAGAAATGAAAAGCTCTTCGTTAACTTTGATCTCTATAGATGCTTCAGCTGAAACCCCTTCTTTTTCTTTTTCTTTGTCTCTTCCTCCTGTTGTAATTACATAGTTAGACTCTTCTAACTCTGAGGATATACCAGAATCTGATCTTACAGATTTTGATGAATCCCTGGCGTTTTTTGACGAAATCTTTTATGAGATTCGCCAGCAAAATCAACTTCCGCAAATCTCCCTCGCTTGCGTTAAAGGAAAAGCCAAAGTCTGATAAAATAGACAAGGCTTCAGCGATCTGCTACAATTGTCACGGCACTGGACACTTTGCAGGTGAATGCATATAAAAGAAGACTACGATGCCATCTTCCAAAACCCCATCCTCCTTCAGGTCCAGGGATGATAAATACCTGAAGCTAAAGGAGAAGTACAAGAAGATGAAGAATCACCAGTGAAAGGCTAAGGGTCCTATTGCTGAAGAGCATGATTGGGCTGATTCATCTGATGAATCCTCATCTGATAAGGAAGATACGACCTATCTTTGCTTAATGGCCAAGGATGTCAAAGAAGAAGCTTTAGAGACATCTACATCAAATGATCCCTCATCCTCTTCTCCTGCTCAGGATGTTAATGGCATATGGTATCTAGATAGTGGATGCTCAAGGCATATGACTGGAGACAAAACCCTGCTAATCAACTACAAGGAAGAAAGAGGACCTTCCGTGACCTTTGGAGGTAACGGAAAAGGATATACCAAAGGCTTTGATATATTAACCAATGGTGCAACCACGTTCAAACGAGTTGCATATATTGAGGATTGAAGCACAACCTCCTAAGCATCAGTCAACTGTGTGACAAAGACTACACAGTAAAATTCTTTAAGAATTCATGTTGTGTTTACGACAAAGATGATAAGTTTGCCTTGACCGGTTCTCTCATGGAGAATGTCTATATCATCAATATGAATTCTACTATCACTGAGAACAATTGTTTCTTCTTTAAAGTCTCGTCAGATATCAACTGGATCTGGCACAAACGGCTATCTCATCTTAACTTCAAGACACTCAGTGAATTGTCTATAAATGATCTTGTCACTGGTCTTCCTCAACACTCCTTTGCAAAGGAATCTTTTTGCTCAACATGTGAAAAAGGAAAATACACAAGAGCAAGCTTTAAATCAAAGCAAATCTCTCCAATGACTGCGCCGCTTCAGCTACTGCACATGGATCTCTTTGGTCCAGTCAATGTGCAATCGATCGCTGGAAAGAAGTTTACACTCGTCATTGTTGATGAATATTCCAGGTACACTTGGGTCTTCTTTCTCAGATCCAAAGATGGAGCACCTGAAGATATCATTTCGTTCATCAAAAAAATAAAAGTACTTAACAACATTAAAGTACGATCTATTAGAAGTGACCATGGTATTGAATTCAAAAACAGTACTATGGATAACTTCTTTGAGGACAAGGGAATTTCTCACAACTTTTTCTTCAGTGAGAACTCCTCAGCAAAATGGGGTCGCTAAAAGGAGAAATCGAACAATCATAGAGGCTGCTCGATCAATGCTCAACGAATCCCATCTCCCTACTCAATTCTGGGCTGAAGCTGTCAACACCGCTTGTTTCACTCAAAATCGGTCGCTGATCGTAAAAAGGTTCAAGAAGACAGCTTATGAAATTTTTCATGGAAGAAAGCCTTCTATTAGCTTTCTACACATCTTTGGTTGCACTTGTTATATTCTTAACAACCATGACCAACACGGAATGTTCGACCCCAAAGCTGATGAAGGAATCTTTCTTGGATATTCTTCAGTATCCAAATCCTTTAGAGTATTCAACAAACAAAGACAGACGATAGAAGAAACTATCCATGTCACCTTTGACGAATCTCAATCAGCTAATTCAAAACCCATCTTAAATGATGATGATGAATTAGAAAACTGGATGTTCTCTCACAATGGACAACCCGAAGCTTCCTTCAGCGTTCCTCTCAACACTGAAGCCCCTGAAGCTGAAGATGATCCACTTATCATTCCAGTTGTAGCTAGTCACTCCAACGTATCTTCTTCAGAGATCGCTGTTGTGCCCATTAGCTGTATTCCTCTTTCTACTTCAAACACTGATCAATCAGTGAATGAAATGCCTTCAGCATCTGAACCAATTTCAGTCGTTGAATCTGAGGCTTCTTTAGCAATTGTTCCTATTGTTGAAGACACTGCAGCTGAAACCTCATCTTCTATTCCTTAACTTCCATAATCAGATGATAATTCTCTACCAGCTTAGCAATAGACTAAAGACAATCAAATTCATCAAATTCTTGGTGATCCAGATGCAGGTATCAAGACTCGTCGTGGTTTAGGTAATATTTGTCTCTATGTGAACTTTCTTTCCTTAGTTGAACCCAAGAAAATCAATGATGCTATCTCTGACCCTAGTTGGGTCCTTGCCATGCAAGAGGAGCTCATTGAGTTTGGTAGGAACAATGTCTGGTACCTTGTCCCACGTCCTTCTGACAAAACAGTGATAGGCACCAAGTGGGTCTATCGCAACAAGTTGGATGAAGAAGGTGTGGTAACCCGTAACAAGGATTGGCTTGTTGCTTAGGGTTATAGACAAGAAGAAGGGATCGACTATGACGAAACCTTCACAGCAGTGGCTAGACTCGAAGCAATTTGACTCTTCGTAGCCGTTGCTGCCCATACTTTAAAGTCTACCAAATGGATGTAAATAGCGCTTTCCTTAATTGAAAACTTCAAGAGGAAGTTTATTTTGAACAACCTTTAGGGTTTCTTGACCCTAAGTATCCAAACCATGTCTATCGTTTGGATAAGGCTCTTTATGGGTTAAAACAGGCTCCTTGTGCCTGGTATGATACCCTTTCCTTATTTCTGATCTCTGAGAAATTTGTACGTGGAAAGATTGACCAGACCTTATTTCTTAGGAAAGTTAAAGGTCACATCATTCTAGACCAAATTTATGTCGATGATATCATATTTGGTTCCCCTAATCCTTCTTTGTGTTTTCGTTTCGCTGATCACATGAAGAAAGAATATCAGATGAGCATGATGGGAGAACTAAACTTCTTTTTACGTCTCCAGATCAAACAGTCAGATAAAGGTATCTTTATCAGTCAAAGTAAGTATGTTTATGACATGCTAAACAAGTTTGATCTATCAAATAGTTCATCTATGAAGACTCCAATGGCTCCTATATTCTCTCTCAACAAGGATCCAAATGGAAAGCCTGTAGACGTAACTGTTTATAGAGGAATGATCGGCTCCCTGCTGTATATCACAACTAATCGACCAGATATCATGTATTCTACTTGCTTTTGTGCACGATATCAATATGAACCTAAGGAATACCATCTGATTGCTGTAAAACGCATCATCTGATATCTTAAGGGAACTCCTAACTTGGGTCTCTGGTACCCTAAAGGTTCAGGTTTTGACCTAATATAGTGATTTTGCAGGTTGCAAAATTGATAGGAAAAGCACCACTGGAGGCTGTCAGCTTTTAGGTGGAAAGTTGGTGAGCTGGACAAGTAAAAAACAAAACTCAATGTCCACATCAACCGCTGAGGCTATTATGTAGCCGCTAGTAGTTGTTGTGCCCAAATTCTTTGGATGAGAAACCAGCTGAAAAGCTACGATCTTCAGTTTTCAAAAGTTCCTATCTATTGTGATAGCACTAGTGCTATTGCTATTGCAAATCATTCCAAGATCAAACATATAGAGATTCAATTTCATTTTATCAGAGATCATGTTATGAATGGTGACACTGAACTTCACTTCGTTCCAACTGATTACCAGCTCGCTGACCTTTTCACCAAGCCTCTTTGTTAGCTCTCATTTCATTAAATGTAAAAGTATGGAAAAAGTAATACTGCAAGTGTTGACAGAAGATGATCTGTCACAGAAGACCACAGAGGACCAACAGCAGAAGATGCTCAAGCGTATGTCTCAAGTGACAGAACCTATGTCGTGTCTCACAGAGGTTCTGGAWGATTTCCTCTATGTCAATGTGCTTTCAAGTTATATCCAACAGAGCCTCTGTGATGTCTTACAGAGGGTCTGCAGTCTGTCTTCTGTGTGGATCTTCTTTAGCTGTTTTACTTAGGTTTATTAGCTGCTCGTGCTTATCACGTGTTCTTGTCTGTAATCTGTGTTGAACGAACGGCTTAGATTAATTTACTTTAGGTCATGTCAGAAAACGGTTGCTTGCTTGTATAAATAGCAGCGTAGACCCTTCTATTTCAGTGTGCTTCAGTATTGTAATTGTCAACATTTTCATTGAATTGAAAATCATTTGAAGCTCTCTCTTGTGTTCATCAATCTTCATTACTGTGTTCTTATTGATTTSWACTTTKGTTGATTCATATCTTTTCCGCTGCATTATCACTGTCAAACAGATCATCCAAGTAAGTAATTAATACCAGGAAACCGAGTTAATCGATCCTACAATTGGTATCAGAGCCAGGTTTCAAATTTTAATTTGATTTATTATGTTCTTGGTATTCATCCTTATTCGCTCAAGAACACACA
>NC_037530.1:15681550-15715941 GCF_001531365.2 Cynara cardunculus var. scolymus
GATACATAAATACATCGAAAGGAAAAAGGGATTATCAACAAATCAATGAGAGAGAGGATCAACAAAGACGTTTGCGCCATAAAGAAATAGAACAAGCAAAATAATCCAAAAAATTAACTTCATTAATAACGTTGGGAATTACATCAATTATGGAAATGGAAAAATCAGAAACTTCATCAGATGTGGCTAACACATTACTGCCTACTGACTCACTAGGTTCGGCTTCTGTCACGCCCCGATTTTTTTTCTTTTTGTTCGAGTGTCTTGACGTCATTCTTAATAACTTATGTCATAAACAAAAATACGAACTTAAAATTTCAAACACACATAATATGTTTAACATAATTCATTATATAATTACGGAAGCGTAAAATATTTTAACATAGTCAATGGTAATTAAAATATCTAATCAAGCATGATTCAAAACATAGTCCCGTCTTTCTTCATTCAACTCGTCTACTGACAAATGACACCTAAGATATATACATGTATAGTATAAGCTAAAAGCTTAGTGAATACAATATGGTTTCATGATCACATGCACATATAAACAATATTTTAGTGTATTTTAGTTATTATCTTGCAAGTGAGGCCTCAGCTCGTCACTTTTCTTTGCGTATGTGGCGTATTCTATGGACGAGGACTTCAAGACCTCGGAATTGCAAGCCCTCCTTTCATGTCCAACCCACCCCGTACGATGGACGAATCTTGCCGAATCATACTAGTTGCATATCATTTATTTGCAATACTCACTCATTAATGYAAATCTCATCGTGACATGCAACATACATCTCATGCAAGTGACAACATAAATCACATATGCATCATCGTCATTCTTCACATTATACACATACTTGAATATCACATTGATAATATCAAGTCATCATAATCTTTCATATCATGCATATACTTAAATATCATGTACATTAATACTTTCAAGTTATCATCATATGCATATAACCACATCAAGCAAAATATCATGGATAAAATACTTTGTAATAATCATATCCCATAAAAATCGCATAATGTACTCACCTTGAATCGTAAACGTTCGATAGGTCGTTCTCTCAAAAACCGCAACCTACATGATAATTTATACCATTCCTAATCATCTTAAATAATCGTAATTAAATTGATGATTATTCCTTAACAATCTTAACACGACATTTCTTAACATTTTTCTATTGATCAACCCCCTGATACCATCATGACCCATGTTTCGCTCAAATATTTTCTTGAAATATTATTAATAATGTGACGTCGTTATAATATTAATTGTTACTTGTTTATTTTATAAAAATAAGCAATACACTTCCCATTTTCTTGAACAATAAGTATTTTACCAAAATTACTAAACTAAATAGTTCACAACGTAAATAATGTTTTGTGACCAAAACGTCTCGTTTAAGATTTGCAAGTAAATAAAGGTGACAACATGCCACACACATATAAATAACGGTCATTAATTAATACTTGAAATAATGTTTAGAATACCAATTTTTCCAAGTCTAGAGGCATTTCGGTAATCTTAAGAAGCCGAATACCAAAGGTATAGCTTTAACCAATTCTCTAATTTAGAACATTCTTGGTATATTTCATAAGTCGAATATTAAAATTATGCTTAAAAAGTCCAATCCCAATCGTAGGGGCAATTTGGTAATTTTATTAAGCAATTCTCAAAGTAATGTTAAAATACATATTCCCTAACTGTGAGGTCATTTTGGTAATATCATAAGGATAATAATCAACACAAAGCATAGATACCAATTCCCAAGATATATGGTCATTTTGGTAATTTATAGGGCAAATACGTAAAGTATCGCTAAAATACCGATTTCCATATTGTGGGGTCATTTCGGTAATTTCATAAGGATTTTATTCAAAATAAAACTTAGATACCAATCCTAAGATATAGAGTCATTTCGGTAATTTTATAAAGCAAATACGTAAATTATCGCTAAAATACCGATTTCCACATTGTAGGGTCATTTTGGTAATTTCATAAGGATTAGATTTAAAATAACACCTAGATACCAATTCCCAAGACATTGGGTCATTTCGATAATTTATAAAGCAAATACGTAAAGTATCGCTAAAATACCGATTTCCAAATATAGGGTCATTTTGGTAATTTTATAAAAACAATAATATAAAAATGAAGCTCATAGATCAATCCCCAAGACATAGGGTCATTTCAGTAATTTATGAAGCAAATATGTAAAGTATCGCTAAAATACCGATTTCCACATTGTAGGGTCATTTTGGTAACTAAACGAGATAAATAATCGAAATTGGGTCAAAGTTTACATTTTACAAAATACAAATAAACTTGATGAAAGTTTCATAAAATTTTATAGATAAAATTATATTTCTGAAACTAATTTCTGAAACTCAAACGTTTAGTACATATTAACAATATAAGTGTGTAAAGATAACAAAATTTATAGTTAGTTTACTGGTTAACGCATCAAAGCCTTAAGGCTAAGGTCGCGGGTTTGAATCCCGCCCTTACTGCTTTTGTTCCCATTTTTCTAAAAGGTAAACTGACGCGGGTACTGGGTCGGCCGACCCGGTCCATGACCCACGTGAAAACAACAAAATAACAACAGTCGTGGCTGCACAATTTGAAGCTTTTCAACCTCGAAAATAGCTTGTTTCTTAACATTTTTTCTCATTCTTTTTGCACCAAACTCTTGGTAATATTTTTACCAACACTTTGACATAAAGAACACAAATTTTTATCTAGAAATGAGTTACGTTTACTCATTTAAAGTTTTGTTTTTATAACTAAACCTTAAAAACATAAAATCGAACAACATAAACACAAATATGAGACATGAGGCTACTGGGGTTTGATAGAGTACTTAAAAACGAAGTCATAGACATAAAAATCAAGAGATTTGGTTAAGAATCTCACACAAAATCGGTGAAAACCGAGATTTTTGATTTCGAACTTCAAACTCAGATTTTCTCTCAAAACTCAACGATTTTTCTAGCTATTTGAACCAAAAGTATCCTAAGCCAGTGCTCTATATTTATATGCAAGAGTTTTGGCTTATTAGTTGACGAAATCGGACCAAATCGCGAGATTTTGGCTGAGGGATCGTTTTCTTCAAACCGTTATGTACTATTGGCAAAACAGGTCCCTCATCTTTGAAAAAGATGACATTCGGCCCCTCAAGTTTCTGACATTTACAATTAGACTTCTCCTGACGTGATATATAACATTTTTGGTCCAATAATAAAAGAAAACAATTTTTTTGTCTTTCTTTTCATTATTTATTTAATTAAGATTTCTATATTTATTTTCTTTAATTTATTACGTAAATATTATTACACTTCAAATGAATTTAAAAAAAATATTTAAAGACTCATATAATATTATTTATACATTTAAAAAAAATGGGTTTTACAGCTTCGCCTTCTTATTATGATCATCATTCAGGTTCAGGCGATACATACCCAGCTGGAAGTATTCTTTTCCAATGAAGGTCTTGCTCTTGTAAATCACGAGCTTTCTTGCCTCAATGTTCATTCCAAACCCGTTTTCATCGAGCTTGTTTGCAGAAACGAGACTCTTATTGAAAGAAGACATGTGAACGACATTTCAGAGAGTGATGGTCTTACCGGAAGTGAACTTCAATAGCACGATACCCATTTCAACGACATCAGCACGGCCGTTGTTAGCTACCATCACTTGTTTACCCTCTCAAACTGGTCTATATTCAATAAACGACCTGAAGTTACAAACATGAACAGTGACTCTAGAATCCAAGTACCAGCCTCCTTTTCCAGCCAAAATCCTTGTCGAGGCCTCTGAAATCATACCAATCTCCTCTATGTGAAGATTCACCACAAGGTGCTGAATCCCTTCAATAGAGTTAGTAGCAGGTGGTCCAGACATTTTGTGTTTGCACTCATGAGCATAGTGTCACGTCTCTCTTCACACGTGACATTTTTTGACCCTTTTAAAATGTTGCCCTAGATTTGATTGATGACTCGATCTTTTGAAACTCTTCTTTTGTGGACCCAAGTTCCACTTTTTATTTGGACTTCTGGCCCTTCCCTTACCCTTGACTCCAACATGCACGTTGTTAGCATTTAATAGAAACTTGCCTCTCTTATCCCGATTATGTGCCTCTTCCTCGATTCGAAGATGTTTTAGTAAATCATCCACATAATAATCTTCGGATTTGTGCATCATTCTTTTTTAAAAAATCTTTCCAAGATGGGGGCAATTTATCTGTGATTGCCCCTACTTGGAAAATTCCACGAATAAGTATGGAAAGCGATTTCAGTTTGTTTACTAAAACTTGGAGCTCATGCACTTGCTTCAGAATCGGTTTATCATCTACCATTTGAAATCTCAAATATTGAGACACAAGATATTTATTTGTACTATCTTCTTGTGACTTATATTTGAATTCCAATGTTTTCCAAAGTTCTCTTGGGCACGTAATCGGGGAGTATAGATCATATAGCCGATTTGACAAAGCATTTTTTATGTGTCCACAAGCAAGGGTTTCTTCTATATTAGGGATTAGTCTCAGTTTTTCAAGATCAGTTATTCTTTATCTATACGGTTCTTTTCCTAGTTCAGGAACCAGATTTTTGGGAATAGCAGGGAGGTCAGGGTCCAAAACATAGTACAACTTCACAACCATCAACATGAATTTGACTTTGTCGGCCCAATGAGTATAATTGGTCTCGTTGAACTTCTCAAGTTTCATCATGTCTTGGTTTAAGATTCGGTGATTTTTTTAGTCCATTGATATAAGCCTTTAAGATTGTTGAAAAAATATTGATGTTAGATAGATAAAACAATAAAGTTTTAATCTTTATAAACAAAGTTTAACTCTTTTATATCTAAAAGATAAATAAACTATAAAAATTAAACTTTATTATAAAATACGGTAGCTTTAATATCCGAAATCAGAACCCCAAATTGATCAATACCACACAGAATGAATCTATCATCCACAATAGAATCAATGAAAGAAGGGAGTAGAAGCAGAGTTGTTCACTTAGTGAACAGAAAATAAATACGATACTTGAAAATAAAAACCAACATGTTTGAAGTAACGTTGAATCGGGATCTGCAAGATAAAACATGTCCTTAAAGGTTTTATACGACCACTCTTGTATGTTGTTAGTCTACTAGTCGCAAAGCCCTAGGATTTGATGTAGTATCGTGTTTCATTTATCAACAGCTTTGATAACGAAAAAGAAAGGCAAGGTGGATACAAAATAGATGGTGGTTTCACACTGATTGAAGCAGAAAAACGAGAGAGCAAACAATTTTGGTAGAAGTTTGAGAGAGAGCAAAATGATTTTTGGTGTGTTATTTGAGGTGATTTAACCCAATATTTATATTGGTTAATCACCCCATGATCACGCATAAATCCCTGTAAACTCAGGATTAGATAGAAACCAAGTCTCTAACTGATTTTCATACGTTTTAAAAAATTGGTTTATCCAATTTTAGATTGTAAATTTCTCAAACAGATAATTATATAACCAGTAATTATCTCTCTCTCTCTCTCTAATTTGTACCAAAAAGAAGTGTGCCTCCTCGCATATCTCGTGCTCTTAGCCCTCAGTGCACGTGTGTTACGTCTTCTACTCATGACCCCCACCATGAGTCCATCAATAAGTTCAAAGCCCAAATGAGAGGAGAGCCTTATATATTTTTCTATCTACCAATGTGTGATGGAGGATAAATTTTCAACCTCACTAACATTTCCAACAAGCTTTAGGATATAGGTGAGGTTGACAACAACAAGAGGGGTTTTGGTTTATCAATATTTGTGATGGTGGTGGAAGCCATTGAGAGCTATTGGGATGATCGGAAGAAAAGAAAAAAAATGAGAGCTATATTAGCTCCGATACCATATCAAGAAGGAAGAATATTGAAAATGACTTAATATTCACGAGAGATGGGGATACAATTAGATAGTACAAAGAGAACCTATCTAAAGAAACTGCATCACCTAACTAAAGTAAGAGAATCGACAATACTAATTTACAGGAATATGATTGATATGCTAGCTAGATAATTGATACAAATTGATTACAATCAATCGTCATCTCTTATAGCCTCATCCCCATCCCTTGTTTGTAACTTTTGGAGATATATGTTCCTATTCCTAGTTTTGAAGGGAATCCCCGGTCCCATGAGGCCGGTACACTGGGTTCCCCAATAGGGTGGATCTCATTCACATGCCGAACAATACGCTTATGAAAGACCTTTAAGAGTAATCCCGAAAAAAATCATGGTGGATCAGGACGAGATAATAAGTGGACCCGTCATCATAAAGTTTGTTCCAATATGACATATAGAAATCTTTCCATCTTGTACTCTTTGTTGAATCAAAGATTATCACAATGAATTATTAATGACATACGAATAAGAATACGCGTACCCGTCTCCATTAGTTAGGCTTGAGTATGAAACGTAGATCCGAAATTACGGCTTTCCTCAACGCAAAATCCTTGATGTTCTTCCAATGGGGAGAGAATGAACGTATTGATTTTGATGTGTGGGAACCATAACCCTAGTCGTATTTATATAGAGTTGTAATTAGGGTTCCCATTAAACCCTAATTATAACCTAATGGGCTTCCTCTCATTAAGTCCATACCAAATTGGGTTCTAATGGGCTCTCTTTAATTAATCACATAATTACCCCATTACTTAAATAGTGTAAATAATTATATAATAACATGTAAGCCCACTATTATTATTGGATTTATAAATAAATCCCAACAATCACTCCAGTTCAGGACACCAGTGTAGGTGTACCTCTAATACAAGACAACACTGAAGTTCCTCCACCTATTGAACAAACTCAACAAGCTCAAGAAGTGTCGTTAAGGAGATCCACTAGAGAAAGAAGAAGTGCGATTCCGGATGATTATGTCGTTTTTCTTCAAGAACATGAAGAAATAGGCATAAGGGAAGATGACCTAATCAACTTGGCAAAAGCCTTGTCTAGTTCGAATTCTCAAAAATGGATTAATGCCATGGAAGATGAGCTGAAATCCATGAAAGACAATGATGTTTGGGATCTTGTCAAGTTACCAAAAGGTGTGAAACCCATTGGTTGTAAATGGATATTTAAAACCAAGAAGGATTCAAAAGGTAACATCGAAAGATATAAATCTCGTCTTGTCGCAAAAGGATTCACTCCAAAGGAAGGCATTGACTATAAAGAGACTTTCTCTCTAGTTTCATCGAAAGACTATTTTAGGACAATTATGGCATTTGTAGCTCATTTGGATTTAGAGTTACATCAGATGGATGTAAAGACAGCGTTTCTCAATGACAACATTGATGAGACAATTTATGTGGTGCAACCTGAAAACTTTGTGTCATGAGATCCGAAGTCTATGGTGTGCAAATTAAAGAAATCTATTTATGGTCTCAAACAAGCATCCCGTCAATGGTATCTCAAATTTCATCAAGTGATCACCTCCTATGGTTATGAGGTGAATTTGGTGGAAGATTGTGTATATCATAAATCCAGTGGGATTAAATTTATTTTTCTGATATTGTATGTTGATGACATACTAATTGCCACTAACGATTTGGCTTTATTGCATGACACCAAGAAATTTGTCACTAAAATTTCGAGATGAAAGATCTTGGTGATGCCTCTTTTGTATTAGGAATTCAAATTCTACGAGATCGTTCTCGTGGCATTCTAAGGTTATCACAAAAGAGTTATATTGATAAAGTCCTTGATAGATTTGGCATGCGGGATAGCAAATCAGGAGATACACCCATAGCAAAAGGAGACAAGTTTAGTCTCAAACAATGCCCCAAGAATGAACTTGAGATAAAGGAAATGCAGAAGATTCCTTATGCCTCGGCTATAGGAAGCCTTATGTATGCTTAAGTTTGTATTCGTCCTGACATAGCTTTAATAGTGGGAGTTTTGGGCAGATACCTAAGTAACCCGGGAATGGATCATTGGAGAGCAGCCAAACGGGACATGAGGTACTTAAAGAAAACAAGAGATTACATGTTCACATACAGGAAATCGGACAAACTAGAGATCATTGGGTTTTCTGACTCCGATTTTGGTGGATGCCAAGACACTGGACGATCTACATCGGGCTATGTTTTTATGGTGGCTAGAGGAGCCATTTCCTGGAAAAGTGTCAAACAAACACTTGTAGCTTCTTAAACCATGGCAGCAGAATTCATAGCTTGTTACGAGGCATCCAATCATGGAATATGGTTGCGAAATTTTTCCACGGGGCTGCGTATAGTTGAGGCCATTGAAAGACCTGTAAAGTTATTCTGTGACAATAATTCGGCTGTGCTATATTCAAATAACAACAGGAGCTCTATAAAGTCGAAACATATAGATATAAAGTTTCTGGTTGTTAAAGAAAGAATCCATAATGGTCAAATTATGATAGAACACATCGGGACAAACTCAATGCTTGCGGATCCACTAACCAAAGCCTTGTTGGCCAAGGTTTTCATGAGCATACTGCTAGCATGGGTGTTGTTTTGGATGACACTAAGGTTTAGTGAGAGTTTGTATTGGTGTTTTAAGTTATTAACAATAATTTGTTTATTTTCTGCAGACTTCAGTTTATGGATTTTTTTTTATCATTCCTGAATATATGTAATTTTCTAATTTGTTTATGTTTGGAATATTATATATATATATATATATATATATATATATATATTGATCTCATAAGGACTAAAGTTGAACCAGTTGGAAATAGGCATGATTGTAATCACATTGCATGTAATTTCCATGCCACTCATCCATGCTTGATCTATGTCAAATATGTTGGTATGGTGACCATGGAAGGTTAAATTACATTATTGAAGTGACAAAAGCCGTCATGATCTCATACGAACATAGAAGATGGACAAGATTGTACCTTAAAAGGGGTTCTAATTAAATAAATAGCATAAATTTGCGCACTAAGGAAATTTAAATATAATTGATCAAGAATAACATGTAGCCCAAGTGAGAGATTGTTGGGATTTATTTATAAATCCAATAATAATTGTGGGCTTACATGTTATTATATAATTATATTATGCTATTTAAGTAATGAGCTAATTATGTGATTAATTAAAGAGAGCTCATTAGAACCCAATTTGGTATGGGAACCCTAATTACAACCTAATGGGCTTCCTTTCATTAAGTCCATACCAAATTGGGTTCTAAAGGATTCTCTTTAATTAATCACATAATTAGCTCATTACTTAAATAGCGTAATATAATTATATAATAACATGTAAGTCCACAATTATTATTGGATTTATAAATAAATCCCAACAATCTCCCACTTGGGCTACATGTTATTCTTGAACAATTATATTTAAATTTCCTTATTGCGCAACTTTATGCTATTTATTTAATTAGAACCTTTTTAAGGTACAATCTTGTCCATCTTCTATGTTTGTATGAGATAATGGCGGTTTTTGTCACTTCAATAATGTAACTTAACCTTCCATGGTCACCATACAAACATATCTAATGACATAGATCAAGCATGGATGAGTGGCATGGAAATTACATGCAATGTGATTACAATCATGCTTATTTCCAACTGGTTCAACTTTAGTCCTTATGAGATCAATATATATAATATTCCAAACATAAGACAAAAAATTAGAAAATTACATATATTCAGGAATGATCAATATATATAATATTCCCTTATGCCTATTTCTTCATGTTCTTGAAGAAAAATGATATAATCATCCGAAATCGCACTTCTTCTTTCTCTATTGGATCTCCTTAATGGCACGTCTTGAGCTTGTTGAGTTTGTTCAACAGGTGGAGGAACTTCAGTGTTGTCTTGTACTAGAGGTACACCTACACTGGTGTCCTGAACTGGAGTTGTATCTTGAGCAATGATTGGTATAATAACATAATCATCACTAACAACAGTGTTGGGAATAAAAGCATCTTGAACTGGAGCTTCATCATCCTCAAAGACAACATTCCTTATTTTATCTTCCCCCCCAAACTCAACATCCTCAAGAAACCTTGTGTTTCCCATCTCAAAGAAGGATTTGGTAGTGGGATTGTAAAACTTAAAGCCCCGAGAGCGTTCTGCATATCCAACAAAATAGCAACTAATTGTTCTTGAGTCCAATTTCTTTTCAAGTGGTTTGTAAGCCCTTGCCTCAGCTGGACATACCCAAACATGCAAGTGCTTTAAAGTAGGTTTCTTGCCAGTCCAAAGCTCATACAGGGTTTTAGTCACTGCTTTTGATGGAACCCGATTAAGGATGTAAACTGAAGTCTTTAGTGCCTCTCCCCAAAGTGATTCAGGTAAAGAAGTATGACTAATCATACTTATGACCATGTCCTTAAGAGTTCGGTTTCGTCTTTCCGCTACATCATTCATGCTAGGGTTACCTGGCATAGTGTTCTGTGGGACAATTCTACACTCTTTTAGAAAGATGGCAAATGGTCCTGGACGTTGTTCTTCTGATCCGTCATATCTGCCGTAGTATTCACCACCGCGATCAGATTTGACAGCCTTAATTTTCTTGCCTAATTGTAACTCAACTTCGGCTTTGAAATCCTTAAATACGTCCAATGATTGAGACTTCTCATGCATCAAATATAGGTATCCATATCTAGAGTAATCGTCTATGAATGTGATAAAATACCGTTGACCATTCCAAGAAGCTGTAKGGAACGGTCTGCATATATCAGTATGTATCAATTCTAAGGTGTCTGTAGCTTTATTGGAACCTAATTTCCTTGAGTTTGTTTGTTTCCCTTTTATACATTCAACACATACTTGAAAGTCGGTTAAATCTAAGGGATTAAGGATTCTTTCATCATCAAGCCTCTAAATTCTCTGTTTAGAGATATGTCCTAAACGCTTGTGCCATAAGATGGCAGAATCCTCATTCAATTTTCGCTTAGTACTTTTAGCAACAGAGTGCAAAATTTCATTATCTAAAGTAATAGTCTCAAGCATGTATAGTTTATCAATTAAAGAACCAGTGCCAACCAATTTCGAATTTAGATAGAAACCAGCTTTATTGTTTCCAAAAGAACAATTATAACCAAATTTGTCCGAACATGATATAGAAATCAAATTCCGTCTAAATGACGATGCAATAAAAGTTTCAACTAAATCCAAATAAACACCAGTTTTAAATAAAATTCTAAAGGTCCCAATAGCTTGAACTCTAACTTTAGTGCCATCGCCCACATATATAAATCTTTCATTATCATTTGGCGGTCGGCTCCACAKGCAGCCCTGCATAGACATACTTATGTGAGCAGTAGCACCAGAATCTACCCACCAAGTATTCAAAGTACAAAAGCTGAATTAACTTCAGAACAAACAAAAATGAGAGTCTTATCATGTTTCTCTCGCCAAGCAGCATACTTAGGACACTCTTTCTTCATGTGTGTAGCTTTCTTGCAAAAATAGCAGGTGAATTCCTTATCCTGCTTCTTATGCATTTTCTGTTTTGACCCTTTTTCTGCAGTTTCCTTAGCTCTCTTCTGCTTCTTATCCTGAGAGGTTGATGCCAAGTGAGCACACTCTATCTTATCTCGTTTTAGTCGTTCTTCCTCTTGCACAAGATGTGACATGAGCTAATTAAGAGTCTATTTATCCTTCTGAGTGTTATAACTCACCACAAATTGTCCGAATTGTGCAGGAAGTGATATGAGAATCAATTGAACGAGCAAGTCTTCCGAAATCTCTAACTTTAGTTCCTTGAGTTTCCAATTGAGATTAGACATTCCCATGATGTACTCCCTTATGTTCCCCTTTTCTTTATACCTCATGGTGACGAGTTTCATCAAAGTGTTACTCGCTTTCACTTTTTCATTTTTAGCAAAAAATTGCTCAATTTCAATGAGGAACTTCTTAGGATTAGTGCTCTTAGTGATAGAGCCCCTAAAGCCGCTCGGAATAGAGCGCTTCATGATCATTAGACACATGCGATTAGAGCGATCTCACTTCTCAATTTTATCCGTATTTGGGTTTTCCGCAGTGGAAATGGGTCGCTCAATCCGAAGTGCATGGTCCAAATCCATGCAACCGAGAACAATTTCCACACTCTCTTTTCACCTTGCATAATTTGTCCCAGTCAGGGTAGAAATACCAGCAATTGAGCAGATACATTATTAGCATTAGCAACTATATATTAAACAAAACAAATAACATACTTAGCAACTATGTCATATCGGAGGAAAATACGTGCATGTATGACATAAATAATTCGAAACATTGGTCCCATTAACAAGATACCTAACACAACATCAATATTTARTCTTTGGACTAAAATATTAACTTGTAAGTGGTACTCTCAACGTAGTAATCAAATATTGAAAATAAATCCTATCAAACAATACCCTTCCTTTAGGCCAGTCATTGCTCACATGGAAAACTTTATAATAATCACATATTTATTACCACATGTATATTAATTATCTGGCCAAATAATAATTTTTCTTTGGGCCAATCACTATTCGCATAAATAACAAATATACTCATCTTTATAACTTAAAATAAATTAATTGTCACAACATAGGTTACTTTGGCAACTATATTATGTCAATCAATTTATTTTAAAATACAAGACAATTAAGTGCAAACATAATAAAAGAGTTTGAATCTTGATATAATTTAACTCCATCAAAACTAATGTTTCAAACAATCTACACTTAATCTCAATGGAAAATATTATTTATTTCTTAATAGCCCAACTAACAAACAAAATCCTCCGAAAGCCATAACATAATCTTTATTGAACGAAAGAAATTATCTTAAACAAAAAAAACTTCTTTTTCGTTGACAACAACGAATAACAATAATAAAATATAACAATTGTCATGGTAGTAATCAGTTTCACCTAAAAAAAGAGGTACGTAATGAATACATAAGCATCCAATATATAACGTTGTTCTAGATATATAAAAGATCCAGATTATGAATATTACAAGAATTTATATGGATATCACAATATATATATATATATATATATATATATATATATATATATATATATATGTATATATAAACAATTTATACAATATATGGTTGTCAAACTTGAGTTCTAGAGAAACGAAAAAACAATAATAATCACGAATCTAAAGAACAATAAACGGCGGCAAGAATCTCAAACCATTGGTATCCATTAAAAAAAATCATCCATCGAAATTGTTTCACATGATTACTCTAATCCAAAAAAAAAGTTTTTTTTATTTATTCGAATCATTGGCGACAGAATAAAAAATTCTTTTAAATCCCCATAGCAAAACGATTCACCTCACGAAACAATTATACTACAAAAAAAACTAATTATTTCTAATAATTCAATGTGAAAACGTGGCTCTGATACCACTTGTTGAATCAAAGATTATCACAATGAATTATTAAGAACATACGAATAAGAATACGCGTACCCGTCTCCATTAGTTAGGCTTGAGTATGAAACGTAGATTCGAAATTACGGCTTTCCTCAACGCAAAATCCTTGATGTTCTTTCAATGGAGAGAGAATGAACGTAATGATTTTGGTGTGTGGGAACCATAACCCTAGTCGTCTTTATATAGAGTTGTAATTAGGATTCCCATTAAACCCTAATTATAACCTAATGGGCTTCCTCTCATTAAGTCCATACCAAATTGGGTTCTAATGAGCTCTCTTTAATTGATCACATAATTAGCTCATTACTTAAATAGCGTAATATAATTATATAATAACATGTAAGCCTACAATTATTATTAGATTTATAAATAAATCCCAACACTCTTTTCTTTAACAACCAAACACTTGATACCAACCTAGTTTCACTCAATAAAGCTTTCATTGTTCAACTGACTTATGTTCACAATATGGCTTAATTAAGCGGCCTTCTAATTAATGACTTCCAGCTTAAGCATATGGGATTTTTTTTTTCAAGTTTATTCTCAAGGACTTCTAAAATTTTGTTTATCACTTATAATTATCATTTTTTTTAAGAGTTCTATGAATTTGGAGAATTTAGAGCATTTTCAATAGCTATGTTAAATGATATGCTAAAGTAAAGAAAAAAAGATAAGGTGGAAATTTCAAAATTTAGAGAAATCTCTACAACTCTATAGAAAAGAGAGAAATAATATTTTTATTATTTCCCACCAATTGGAGGTATTGAAATTATATGTGTAGGAGTGAGAAATAATTTTATTAAATATATTGAATATTTTATTAATATAGTTAATGTTAGAATTGCTAAAATAAAATAGTCATTGGAGCTGAATCTAATGTCTTTTAGAGATTTAACTTTCATACTCTATTATATGAAAAATTATAGTATAGTTGTTGGAGATTTTTTTACACTCACATATTTTCTCCTTTTTGGAGTATCTGTTGGAACAAAATTTTGTCCAAAATCTCCATTTTTCTCTATTTCATATATGAGATATAGGTATCCACAACTTGAGTAATTGTATACGCATGATATAAAATATTGTTGGTCGTTCAAAGAACCTAAGGGGGTGTTCTTTGGTTCATGGATTTTGAAGGAACTCCAAGGAATTGGAATGGATAATTCCTTTGACAAAATTTTAAATCCCATGCTTGGTTCACATAATGAAAATAAAAGAATCCTTTGAATGCCATTAAATTTCAATATTCCACAAGTTACAATTCATCATTCCTTGGCATAAATGAAGGAATTGAATTTCATCTCTTTGCATCAAATTTAATCAACACCCTTCCCCCCTCCCCAACCATGATCAAGCTACCATTCTCAATGTCACAGCCCCAACCCTTACCCCCAACCACACCACTACTGTCGTGGTCGCAACTGCTACTCACTCCTACCCCCAACCCACCACTGACCACCATGTCACTATTGTCCTTGTCACAACTGCCATCCCTAGCCCGTCATCTATCCGTAAACCACTCCTGACGGCTAGGGATGGTGATTTGCCCCGACCCGGTGGGGAACCCAGTTCACCCGACCCGAGCGGGGACGGGGATTCCCCTCTAAAACGGGTCCCGGGGCCGGGGATCCCCGGTAGACACAAACTGGGGATGGGGCCGGGGACGGGGGATGTTACTCAAACCGGGGTCGGGTTTGACCCAGGATTGACCGGGGTTTTACCAAGTTTTGACCAGGGATTGTTAAAGATTTGACTGGAGACGGGATAATAATCCCTGAACCCGTCGGGGCCGGGGGACGTTACTACAAACCGGGGTCGGGGCCGGGGATTACAAAACCCGCCCCATCCCTGGCCCGTTGCCATGCCTACTAACGGCCCCACCCTACCACCCGACCACCATGCCACTACTATCATCATCATAACGGCCACCCACCATCCAACACCACTGACCACCATGCCACTGTTGTCGTCGTCGCAACTATCACCACCCACCCTACCCCTACCTAACTGACCACCATGCCACTATTGTTGTAGTTACCACCCACCCTATCCACTGACCACCATGCCATTGATATCGTTGTCACAACAACCATGAGGTCGAGGGTGAGGTGGTAGTTGTGATGACGATAGTAGTGGCACAGTCGATGGGGTGGGGGTAGAGGTACCACCAGGCCACTACTGTCGTCATCACAGCTCCCACCCCCACCCTCTCTCAAAACAAAGATGAATATTACAATTCTTTTGAGAGATTCCATTCCAATTCCATTGAACCAAATTGTGTTCAAATCAATCGAATTTCATCCCAATTCCTTCAAAATCAAATTCCTTTGATGGATTCAAATTCCATCAAATTCCATTTTGCAAAGCAAATGTCCCCTAAGAGGATGGTCCAAAATATCTTTATATATCAAACTGTCAATTCCAATACGTCCAATGATCTGTTGGCACCTATTGCGTGGCGTTTGGTTTGCATAATGGAATCTGTCAAAGGAACTATAATCTAAAGGGAATTGGAGTGGAATTCGATCATGCATTTGATTGGTAGGATTCAAAATGGAATTTGTTTATTTGGTTCGTAGAATATAACTTCAGAATTGTAATGAAATAATAATAAATAACCAAACTACAATGTTATTACATTTTCATACTTTCTTACTTAAATTATAAATATCATAAGATGATAAAATTTAATAATATTAATTAATTTGTGGTGGCGCTAACTGTGGTAGTGGCAACAACAATGATGGTGGTGGTGACGACGGCTATGACAGTTGTGGCTAAGGTGCTAGTGGCAGTGATGATAGCAACTAGAACGACGGTGGTGGTAGTGGTGGTGTTCTAGTTGTGGCGTTGACGACATGGATAGTGGTGGCGACAACGATAGTGGTAATGGCCGCGGTGACCTCATCGATGGTGGTGGTGGCAACAAAAATGATGGTGGCGGTGGTGGCTACACCGGCGTGGTTGGCGACGTCTATGGCAAGGGTGATGGTGATGACAATGGTGGTGGTGGTGAAAGTGGTGGTAGCAGCAACACAACGTAGGTGCGGATGTGTTTTTATGTTAGGGCTCATAAAATGGGGGTAGGATTTTCTTTTCTCAAGTCTTGGTACGGAATGAAATGTCCAATCTTTAGTAAAACCCAAGGGATAAGCAATTATATGAATGAAGGAATTCAAAAGGAATTAATAGATTCCAATGAATTTCAAAAACCAAGCCCGAAAATGGAATTTGTTCAACGAAATTGACTATTCGAATTCTATTTTGTTGAAATCCAATGAATCAAGCAACACATTGGTCTTGATTTTGGTTTCATTTTCCCTTGATACATGCAACTAAAACATTTAAGTAATTAATTTTGTGGGGTATATATATATATATATATATATATATATATATATATATATATTTTAGTACTTAATTTTCATACCTCTATCTTTTTAGTATTTAATTTTGATAGATATAATTTAGGGGTCGTTTACCAAACCGTTTACAGGTGACTGCACCACCTTCACTTATTTTATTACGTAACATTCTTGACAATCAAAATGGATTGCTGGTAAAATGTCTTTTACCCGATAAGTGCTTATAATTACAGGGGTAGAGCCTTCTCCCACACTAGGTAAGATCATCGGTCTTTGCTATAACCCCTCATTGAACAATGGACAACACGACTCTTTTGAAAAAATTAATGATTGAAATATTAGTCTTCAGAAGAAATATACGCAAAATTATAATATTTCAACATCGATTCCTCGATTGATGATGTTTTTGTTTTCCAAAATGCGATAACCGGATAGAAAAGGATGTTTGCCAATGTTAATGTTTAAAGAACGAATCAATGTACAAAATAATGTAAACAAGTTTTTAATAAAAAGTCCGACTAAATAAACACATGTTAACTATTTGACTTTAAGATTGATCTTTCCACGAACATTGTTGTACAGATTTAAATCCAATGCATTGAAGACATGGACCTTGTACATGGATAATATATCAAGCAAACTAGCCTATTTCTGTACTCGTTAAATGTCAAGAACCGAATGAATTTTATGACCTCAAACGACACAAAACCGAAGTGGGTGCAGCCGAGGTTGACCACCTTTTTCCGTTGTGTTGATGGGATGGATGGCCATGATGATCAGATGTGATGCATCATTGATTTTCTGCTTATTTACGACAAGAATGATTTCTAATAGAAGTAAGTGTTCTTTTTGTGGCTAGAAGTGCCGGTGTCTTTGCAGAGCATCGAGCGGAGTTCGATGATGGATCTTGGTGGTTCAAGGTCTTTCTCTTGAAGTGCATGGCCAAGCAGTTTTTGCATTTGGGATGCAAATGTATCATCCAAAATCTGCAAATTTATCAAATAATGACTACAAATAAGCATATATACATACATGTAGGTATGTTTTTATATACAGAGAGAGGAAAGTTCTATTAGGAATCAAAATTGATTAGAAACCAGGGAACCGTCTACAACGCGTCACATGTCCTCTTTAGGATGAATATTCATGATGAATAACACGTCCACATTCATGATTCATGATGACTATGGATGTATTATACATCATAACTATACATCCATACAATATTCATGATAAATACGTCGTGATCCCCCGGTTCTTAATCAAAATAAGGTTCCTAAAGAACCTGCACCTTTATACATATATATTATATATATTTATATGTATATGTGTATATGTATGTATGTATGTGTATATATATGTATATGTATGTATGTGTATATGTATATGTATATATGTATATATACACGGACACACTTCATATATATAGACTTGGGATCACGTGAGACTAGCCTGTTTTCGTGAAACCCATGAGACCATTTTTTTACACTTGAAACTTCACAGCAAAACGCTGTGAACGTAACTTCACAGTGTTTTTGTTGTGAAGGTTAGGTTTTTTTTACCTTCAGAGCGTTTTGCTATGAAATTTCAAGTGTAAAAAAGTGGTCTCACAAAAACAGGTTTGTCTTACGTGAACCCAACCTCTTGATATATATATATATATATATCATGTATATATATGTATGTATGTATGTATATATATATATATCATGTATATATATGTATGTATGTATATACACACACTTTATACATGTGTATGCATGTATGTATTCCACTATGCGTTATGCACCTATGTATCATGTATGTATGTAGGTATTTTTGCATTCACTCATGATGTAATATGGGATATAAGGTCATATATAATGTATATTACTATGTTACTTCTCTCACCCGTCTCCTTGTATTTTTGTTTTATTTTGCAAGCCGAGGGTCTTCACGAAAACATTTTCTCTACTCTTTGGGGGTAGAGGCAAGGTATGTATACATTCTACCCCCAGTCAGATGGGTGGGGTAGGGGCCCATGAGAACCCATCTGGTTCTTAACGTTGTTTATCGTGTGGAATAATAATAACTAAAAGTAGGGGGTGTTCATCAAACCGCCAAAACAATTGCAGCGCGGTTTTATTAGGTTTGCGGTTTTGATTTTAATCGCAAACACCACACCGTGAAAGGAACACCCCTAAATAAAAGGATAATAAAAGAGAGGTACTCACAGATACAGCAACTCTTGAGCCTTTGTACAATGATCTGTTTTCTTTCCTGTTCTCAAGGAAATTTAAAATATCCTGTAGCAACATCATCACAAATTTACATGTCAAATTACCAAACAAGATTCTCTTTCTATCTCTCTTTTTTTTAAATTTTAAGAGTTGTTTAAATACAAATAATATAAAACTCACCTGTCCCATCCGATCCCAGTATCCACGACATGTTGCGATGAAAACGTGAGTCTCGAAGATGGTGTGGAGATGAGTCACAGTGTTCGTAAGCTGCTCAGTTAGCGGTTGCATTCTGCTTCGAATCTCGGATTCTGACACACTTTCCTTTGAATCTTGAATAATTTTCTTTAGTCTTGTACTACTTTGAAGCCTTGTCTGTTCCACACAAATATGATGATCCGTTGTAAAGGAACAATACTCTCATTGGAAACAAACCATCGTTCTTACGGAATGCAAAAAGAAATTTGCACTTTGCAAGAATAAGCAATTTTGGAAATATGACAGCAATGATGGTATAAACAATGTTTCGCAGTCAAAGACCTTCCAGCCTAGTGGTAAAGGCTTGGGCATGGCATAGTCATGAACCCGAGTTCGATCCCTGGGAGGGGAATGTTGGCGACATTTAAGTGGGGCCATGTTTAGTCTCCAAATTTGCCGGGGATTAGTCGGGCTTTGGCCCGGACACCCTTACAAAAAAAAAAAACAATGTTTCGCAATCGTAAGCTACCTTATTTTTTAAGCTTACTGAGAAAGCCCAGCGGTTAGCTATAAACTAGCTTATAAGCTAGCTTTTTGAAACAATAAGCTTTAGAGGCTTTTTTCCCATTTTTTCCAATTATGCCCCTATTATCTTCTCGAAAGTCCTTTTAGGTCATTTACAGTGTTATCTAGCTTATCGGCTAGTTTTTACGAAACGTGACTAGTTTATTAGCTAGCTTATGAGTCAACAAGTAGCTTATTAGCCAACAGTTAGGTTTTTCAACCAACATCTAGCTTATGTATGTATTCACTAGTTTGCCAGCTTTACACATGGTATTGCCAATTCTTGTGTAAACTATAGTTTTCTTTTAGCATTTATTCAAGAAAGACGTATACTTTGCAACAATAAGGCAAGTACAATCTTTTATGAAGTCAAATGCCTTTAAGAGAAAAAATTCATAATACTTGACTTTTTATCACAAACAAACCATCATTCTTGAACAGAAAAGAACACTAATTTAGTAGAGAAGGGGTGTTTTTGGAAAAAATGTAGAATATTTGACATTTTTAATCCATGTCACTCATTCTTGCAAATGTAGTTGTTTCTTTGCATTTTAGCAACAGAATGATCTGTGTGCAATATAAAACCACGTACAATGGTTTTAGAAAGTTAATTACTCAATAAAGTAATAAGTGGCACTCACATTCTCAACAAGTTTCTCAACAACTGCTTGAAGATAGTTTCGGAACTTTGATCTAAGCATCACCGTCACTTCGCTTAAACGCTCTCCGGCTGCGGTATTTCCTTCATCCGGAATGCAACATGAACCCCACGACCTCAATTGAAGTTCAATCTTGGGACGCAAAACATCTAACATACGCTTCATCGAGTTTAAGAGAATGCCAAGCTGAATCAAGAAACGAACCCAATCATTAGAGTTGAATAACCAATTACATATGTCCAAAATGGAGATGCAATTGAAAGCCAAATACACGAATTTTCAAATTAGAAACCGAAGATATGAACGGAGATTGGAATGTTTCTAAACTGAACTCACTTATTTGCACATTTTCATCATTACAAATAAAGCGGAGATTTCTTTTATCGTCTTCTTTTTGTAACTATGGGTGTCCAAGCGAGCTTATATGCACCTCGACTAATCCCATGGAGGAGCCCCAAGCTAGTTGAGTTGGTCTTCAAGGTTTCTTTTATCTTATTTTAAATATGTGGCAAATGATCTAACACATTCCTTAAGCAATATGCCAAGGGAAACGTTACATTTTTCATGGATATTGAGGGTGTTTTACTATCAGAAATGAAACTAGACAAACCTCTGGAGGCACCACATAAGGATTCGTGGTTCGCTTGGCAAGCATTTGGACATACTTCAAGCCAAACTTCTTTGGCGTTAGGTTCTCTTTTAAAGGTGCAACAACATCCGCGTATTGTTTGTCCAGAGACTCGATTACCGCCTTTTCAATGTCCGCAATGGCCTATTTATCAATTATCAAAGTAAAAAAATATATATTTTTTGGATTAGAAGAGAGCCCAACATAAAGCTACTTATGAACAACATTTTATATTGTGGGTCCCATTTAAATGGTCGGGAGGAAATAAAGATATTTAGGAGAAATAAATTATAAGGACATACATTCTCCAAAACAAAGGTATACTCCGGCCATCGGCATATTATGACCTCATAATCATTTAATGTTTCTTTAAGACGGTCATACATTTCATCCACAAACGGGGTTGTTGAATGTTGCGTCCCGACTCCACACCATTTTACCTGCAAATTCACAAACATTTTTTTATCATTAGTTGCCATCCTTTGACTTTTCAAACTTGTATTTTACTGAATTTATAGTTATTATACACTCCACATTTTTAACCCCTACTCTTTTTCTATTCGTAACATTTTTTCCCTCCCTGATATAGTTTAAATACTCCTTCAACCCAATGAAAAATGTCATCTTTGACTTGACATAGTTTAAATAAATGTTTTACTATTTATCAAAGGCTCAGTAACAAATGGACACAAATAGAAGAATCTTTGAGAGCCAAAATCAATGCCACAAACTTCCTGTTTTTGTTTCATTGACATTTCTAATAGTGTACACTTTAAGAAACCATACTTAGTTTGCAAGTTCTTCAAACACAAATTATAAATTATAAGCTTGATTCGATGTTCCATTACTTCAGAATATAGGTTTACAAAAAAAAACACTCGTTGACTACTGTAGGTCCATAAGGTTGCCGTTTTGAATTCAGACCTCTTTCCTATCCTTATCCTAACCTCACCTTTTAAAAAAATGAGATACTCTTATCAAACGTGTTTATATTATATAACAGCAAACTGTAACCATAAAATAGAAAATGCAACTGTCGTCAAATGAGAACAAGACTCGTGAAAAACATTGTGGGAACTTGGCACATACCTTGTCTAGTTTACACGTCTCAAGCAATGATAAGCGCTTATCTTGAATCCAAATGATGATATACAAATGGAACAGTTCTTTTGCATCAACCCCACCTTTAACGGGACTGAGAAAGAATTTGAATTAAGTTGTGCAAAGAACAATTAGCAAGAATATGATGAGGGGACAAGATTTATAAATTAATTACTTGATATTCCAGGTTGCAAGATCCTTTTGGAAATCTGCTGTTGCAATTACAAGATCTGTAACATGACGAGAAGGACCTTCTGGAGGGCAGGCAACAAGGAAGGATCGTAATCTGCTGCACAGTTCAGCATTGTATATTGCAGATGAAAGATTTGGTAGGTCAATGAAGCTGCAAAATAGTGTTCACAAACTTTAAGGATTGTAACATGGTTCCGTCGTAATGAAAAAATATTAAGTTTCCTGAAGTGTACCACCGTATTGTTTTGTTGGGTGCCCACATATTTTTTTGAAACTAAACCATTAGCACAAGTCTTTAATGGCAGAGTTGGTAAATGTTGCTGCCTTTTTGCAAAAGGCCTGGGTTCGAGTCCCACTTTTGTTTAGTTTTCTACTTATCTTTTTGGTGTGTTTTATATCTTCTGTGTTTTTAAAAAAATTAGAAGAGTGGACTTGAACGTGGGTTCCTTTTGTGCTGTGACAAGGAACCAACCAATAGATCTATACTAATTATGAAAAAATTCTATAGATTTTTTTCTTATAGTCAAATTGTGCCACCAGTTTAAATCTTTTCTGTTTTATTAGATAGCATTTTTGTCCAAAAAACACAACAAAGCAATTTGACGGCAAAGAGCAAGTGATTATACAGTACAATTGTCCACTACAACTAAAGCAGTGGATGTTCACACTGAGTACCCAAAATCTCGATTTGCATTTTCCAAATACTTCTAATTTTAAACTTTTCAAGTACCAGGCTTGACATCTAAAGATAGAGATGGACGCTTATTAAGAAACAGAGCGAGTATATTCTAGAAAATGGGAGTCGATATCAAGAGCAGATACATGAAATCTATTATTTAATTTTGACATTACACACTTCCATGCCAGATTATTGTTCAGATGTTATTGATGCATCGTAGAATTTCGGATTGAAGTAAGATTCCCATCTGATGATACCTTATATTTTGGAGAGAGTGCACTATCCAATCAAGCTATTATGAACTTAGATAGGCCTATCAAGCATGGAATTATCACGGATTTTGATAAAATGGAAGAGGTGTGGGAACACACTTCCACAAACGAGCTTCATTTTTTGATCCCAGTGAACATGATCTAACATTACTGAGGCCGCGAAGCCGCTATAAACCACCCGCTACAGACAAGGAAAAATGGTTCAAAGAATGTTCGAGAGGTTCGCATTTCGTTAGGTACTTGTGGCAAAACAACTTGTTCTATCCATGTTTGTCGCTAATTGGCTAACAAGTTCCTGTTGGAAATCGGGGAAGGTTTGACCCAAATTGTCCAGTTTTACAAGGCGCTTGTATGAATTATGGCCATGTAACTGAAGGAATGGGTGATTGTGATCTCAGAAAATCTTGTGAAACTATTCAGAAAACAAGCAGCACAGAGTTCACTGAGGCTCCTCAAATGGGGGACGTCAATGACATTAAAGAGATGTCCGGGTAAGTGACCCAAGACTTTAAGGCTGAGAGTCAAATTGTCCAACTATAGAAGTACGAACTACATGATGGAGTATGGGTAAGACTTGAATCGGAGAAGTATAAACGCAGCGAACATCTTTTTCGGCCTGAGGGAATACAGGGAGATGATAGTAAATGTATTCATCATCTCGTCATCAAAGAGATCACGCAGTCTCCCAGAATTGTGCAGAAGATGGATCGTCTTAGAAGTATGGAGAGGAATATCATAATGGGTGGAGGTTCAACCTCATTTTGTGGCTTGGCTCAACGTTTAAGGAAAGAAATGGATGATGCTTTGAACGGAGAGGGGAGGATGAAGGCTTTACGAAGGAAGGGGAGCCAAAAATGCCTTGATAGGATGCCGCATGCTCTCACTATTCAGGAAGTCGCGTAATAGAGCAAGCATGCGGCCTCTATCAAGGCACTTATGGCTCCTCTTCCTTTGTAAAACTTCACGATCTCCTCATCGTTCAGAGCATCCACCATTTCCTTCCTTAAACGTTGAGCCAAGCCACGGAACAAGGTTAAACATCCACATTCTGCACAACTCTAGGAGATTGCATGATAGCTTTTGATGACGAGTCGATGAATACCTTTACTGTCATCTCCTTGTATTCCCCTTGGCTGCAAAAGACGTCCGTCGCATTTATTTATACATCTCTTATTTAAATATTATGCATACTCAATCAGGTAGTTGGTACTTCTCTGGTTGGATAATTTAACTCTCGGCCTCAAAATTTTGGGCCACATACCCGAACATCTCTTTTTAATGTCATTGACATCTCACCTTCGAGGAGCCTTGGTGAACTCATGTGATTGTTCACATAGCAATTTCGCTAGATTGTCTGTGAGATCACGACCATCCGTTGCTTCAGTTACAAAGCCATCTTTCACACAAACGCCATCATAAACTAGAACAATTTGAGTCAAACCTTCCGCGATTTCCAATGTAACACCTGTTAGCCCAATTAGCAGCAAACATGGATAGAAGAGGTTGCCTAGCCACAAGTATCGAACGAAATAAGAACCCCTCGAATTGTTTGAACCATTTTTCCTTGTCTACAGTGGGTGGTTTATAGCAGCCTCGGTAACGGTTAGATCATGTTCACTGGATAAATATGAAGCTCGTTTGTGAAAGTGTGTTCCCACACCTCTTCTATCTTATCAAAATTTTGGGGATGATTACATTGATAGGCCTAACCAAGTTCTGAATAGTGATTGGATAGTGCACTGTCTCCAAAATATAAGGTATCATCAGATGGAAATCTTACTAAAAATCTGTGATAGAGAAAATTACCTTGGAAGTACATTGCAATTGTGAATCTCTATATCTGTAAAAATCTCATTCCTGATGTTTAGACAAAGGGATTTCATTTTCTGATAGGCTGTAGAGACGTTAACAGGATCCATCAAATTTCCTTCCCCATTGGTACTAAGATATTCATCGGTATCAGCCAAGTGCCTTCTTGATCTTTTCTTGGAAGCAGCCTAATATTAATTGCAAAAATTTGTTAAACTAGCATGAATTCTAGAAACAAATAACATAACATCGGATAAAAATTGCAACAGTGTACAAGATACATAGTTTTATTTTATATTAGGGTTTAATTATTTGTCTGGTGTCTAAAATGTCCTTCAATGATGACAAAAAGAGCAAATCTCATGGACCGAAATCAATCCGACGAATAATTTTGGGGCATTGCAAAATGAAAATTGTTGAAACTTTTATGAGATAGGGGAGTATTAGTTACTTAAACACAAATATTGCTATCAAATATGGTGGAGTCGTGAACCTGGAAGTAGCTGTATAATTTATTTTGTGCCTCGGGAGATAATATATCATGAAGAAGTTTATACAGTTTCACAGCAGGTTCCAAAACCGGTGCTGCAACCCCAGTAGCCGGCCTAAAAACATCCATGATGCCAGATGGAGACGCCTCGTCCAAGGACTTGTAGTTCTCAAAAACAACAGCAAAAATCTGTTCAATTTGCTCTTCAATCTCACCCAATATTCTATTCTGCCAAAAGCATAAAGTCACGGTGCTTAGTAAACCAAATGAGCCCAGTATGTCTCATCCAGAGGTGGGGTGGAGGGGTAAGATGTTAGCAGATCCAACCTCTACCAGAAAGAGTGGAGTGTCTTGCGAACAGTGCTTAGTGTAGGACACAAATTAAAGACACTGTGATCAAGGTTAATTACCCCTAGACCACGCAAATCAAATGGCACATGTAAGTTTACCTCTTGATGACTGAGGGTGCTCTTAGTATGTCCCTTCATTATAACAGGCAACAACAAGTCGTATACTAATGAGAGACAATCATTTGTTGGAGTTGCAACGTCCATGATGTAGGAGAGGTATCTGAAAAATCAATCATGTAGATACAAGGTTAGAATCACATTTTTAATGTCATAAAGGGGACATGGAATTTGATTTGGACTGTAAACCAGTCTACAACTATCATGTCTTATCCATTTACCAACTTTTTTTCTTTTGTTAATCGTGGGTGCCAGTCCAACTTCTGCACACCTCTACTAATCACATGGGACCCCTGGTGACAGCCAAGAAAATCACGAGTGGCCTTAGAGAGACTCAACCATACTTTTGGGGAGGAGCCCCAAAAGGCCAAAGCCTTATTGCCCATTGATCTGTTGAGCTATCCCTCAAGGTAAACTGGTTTTCTACTGATAATAGGGTATTCATTCTTCTATGAAAGTAGTACCAAATTTATGAATAATATATAACAATCTCAGCATCAGCAGTGGATGTAAGCAAAATACTTTACCTTGCAAAAACTATGACTTTTAGTTTCCATTTCCTTCAACTATAATTGTGTGGGAGAAGAAATAGGAATTTACCGGATAACATCTCAGTACCTTAGCTTTGTGTAAGCATCGGAAACCCCGTAATATGATGCAAATTCAGTGAGTAACCACTTCCATGGGTCATTCAACAACAAATTTCTTTGCTGAAAGTTCTGCTCCTTCATGGCAACCTCCATGGCAAGATCATATGCCATTGTTTCAGCAATAGAACCGCACTGTCAACCAAGAGGATTGCTTGGTCAAATTATTCTAGATTTAGTCAACAAGAGATGTAAAGAACTTGCAATGGAAACAACTATTCCCACACAAAAAAGAACAAATCCTATTGTGTGATGCCCCTAACATTCTTGTTCTGATAATATTTCAAGCTAAATGTGCCCATTGTAAAAGTTACGAAAATATTGATGATATGCATCTTGGTCCCCTAATATCGAAGGATCTTTTAGAAATTTGACGGTCAACAAGAAGTTCGAATAGTCAAATTGAGTTAAATTTAGAAAATAAGAGATGCAAAGAGACTAGCACCAGACACAACTACTCCCCCAGTCCCAAAAAAGGTACAAGTATAATGATTTCTATATTGGTATGTTCCATATAAATTGTCATGTTTTCTCCTATGAAAATTCCTGCTAGAATTACCTGTTTGCACATTGTGGTTAGGAAATATTGATGATATTGATGTAGGTCCACAAGATTCCGACTATTAATCATTCTTGAAGAGTATTTTTACAAATGACAATCAAACACATCTATCGAAGTTGCAATATTTTCAGGAAGGGTGTACAACATTAACAATGGGATAACTCACCTTGAGGCTATTCTCATCTAAACTTGTTGTATAATTTATATAGAGTTGAATTTTGCCGACAAGCTCATGCTCCGGTTCCCGGTATATAGACCACCATCGTAGTTTGTCATTCTGTATAAAGAGGTACAAGTTTTCCTATAAACAAAACTCGACTGGTATTTAAAATATGATAAAAGGGATGTCAAATCTTTACCTGATCTTCAGAAATAGTGGCCACTTGGGCCAGGACACGACCATAATGATTTCCCTTAGAGTCTTGCACTTCCACAATCAAATCGTCCCCGAGGCTATCTGGCAAACTGTGATTTCATGAGTCAGTAACTATTGTAACTTAGACAAACCACATAATAGATGCAACAAGATTTGGGATTCAAAGGATACATACAATATATGAGTTTCACCAGAACCAGGTTGCATTCGAATGGCATCTCCTTCGACTGAACTTTTAAGTCTTAGCAGACAAGAGTATGACTCTGTTTGATATCATGAATAATCGCAGTTAGCTACTACTTTTTGCTTCAAATATTTCAAAACAACAATGAGCTCCGTAAAATGCAGCTAAAAGAAGCTATACCTATTTGAGGCCATTCTACACAAGGACAGAGCAATGGCTGGGTGGAATCATGATGTGTTTGCTCCTTTAAATTTAACAAAATTGTATATTTCCACCCATTGTTGAACTTAATAAGAGCCCTATCTTACATTTTGGATATTCCGTAAACTTCAAATATTTCTATAGATGAAGAAATGCATACATAAACTCAAGGTTTTAAGTGTATTTTTTATAAAAGAGATTGTTATAAAATAAACAATCATAACAAAAAGAAAATGGAAGTTCGTAGAACATAATAAAATTTATAATGTAACTCGATCAATAAATCACAACCTGGGTTTAGCATTCTACTTTTCTCATAAAAATGATTTCTTTAAAATAAACACTCATAATAGAAAGTAAAGGAAGATTGTAAAACAAAGAAAACTTGTCTAACTCAGTTCTTGTTCTTTTATTTTCCTTTATAGGCATTGTGTCAACTGTTTAACATTCTAACTCTTTTACCTTGGCCCACCCTAAGCCATTGCTAGATCAGTCCCTAGATTTCCACACAGTAAATGGATTCTTTTGTCACATTTGAACAACTGGCATCATGTAATCCAGCATATATCGGCCAAATTGTGGTAGAGAAGATATAATTTTATCAAACATAGTTCAAAGCCTACATATAAGAAATAATTACATAAAATTCACAAACCTTGTAATTCATAGCCAGCTGAACTACTGCGTAGAGTTGAGACTCCAATTTTAAGAAGGCCAGAAACTTGTTTTATGTATTGAGTACTTGCTTGCATGTATGCCAAACTATGGCGAGAAAAGGAACCATGTGCAGGGACACGAGGAGCAAAATGAATACTACGAACTGCTCGCCATCCAGAAGAGACTTTATATTGTAAATTAGCAAAGTGGCGTCGAACGGTTTCCAATTTCACTTTTGGTGGTTTTATTGACGAAAAGCTACATCCTGTAGGTGGGTCCAACGCCATTTTCACTTTACGGACTGCACCCATAAATAATATAAGTTATGATTATTCTTAACCACTTCAATTTTGTCAAGTGAAGTAACATACACACAAAGACAATTCTCTAGTGTTGCTAGAAATACCTTGCACTTTCATCTTCCCAACCATTTTCTTCGTTTTTTGGGCAGCCCCTTCACTACGAACTTCAGAAGAGCGCTTAACAAGCAACTCTTCCTCTGACTGTAGCAACACTTGTTGCAAACTGTTCAGCAAAGATCAATGTTAATGTAGAAAAACAGGCAGACCCAACAATGATAATGTTTTTTAGCAAATGGATATTAAAAATCCAGCATTCATTTGCATTTAGAAAATTTAGTTTCGAGTCTTACTAAAAAAGGAAATGTTGCTTTTTTGAACAATTCAAAATAGAAAGTGTTTGTATTTAAAAAAGCAAGTATAACATAGACCCACCATTCCAAAAATGCACACACTTTTTTAAATTGTCCTTAGAAAACAAGATTTCCTTTTTAAGTAACATTCGAATCTAAAATTTTAATTAAAATTTTATTTTATAGCCTTTTCCAGTTGGCTTCTTTTTTCACTGAGAGATGTAGAAAGCATTAAGATTTAAATCTGATCTGAAAACTAAAATCTCAGTGCAACTCATTTTACTTTAAGTAGTTCATGAATTATGAATTTCTAAAATTTTTGCTAAATTTATTTCCAACATTCAAATATCCAGATAATCTTTGCCGATTTGGAAGTGGATGTCAAATCCATGGTACATCTTGCTCTCAACTTGAAGGCACTGATAAATTGGATATAAGAAATTTTAACTCACCCAAAGGTTCTTCGCAGCAAATCACATTCATTTTCCAAAAAAATAGGGGCCTCCATGCAACCCTTTGCCCAAGCATGTAGGCAGAGCCGAACACATGCATCATACGCTATCACAGCATGCCAAGGCCCAAGTGAGCTAAATTCAACAAACAACATATAAGCTAAACAAATAGTTCCTAAAGAAAGATTAATGTAACCAATTTCAAGGAGCTTATGTGGCATACCTTGCATGAAATGTGGGAAGACGAGTAGAAAAAGGGACTGAAGCCGTTTTGGCACCAACACTCCTATCACAAGGAAGTACAAGATAAGAATGAATGTCAACAAAGAGGTATATAAATATGGCAATGTGTGCCTAATTAGACTCACTCACACTCCTCGCCTTTGGCAAGGCTTGAACCCTTGACCTCTAAGAAGGTCGGCTTACTAGGTTTGTTTTATTTTTATCTGAGCTTATACGAATTAAACCAATCCTACACAAGCAAGCCATGGATTGAGCTCACATGAACCAATACAAGCCCGTAAGAACTGAGCCAATGCGAGTCTAGTAGTAGCTAAGTTTCCAAGTCTAGCAAGTCACAAGCCCAGCCAGAGTCTACCAATCCTGGATTGAGTGTGAATATTGTTATAGTTTACAAAGGTTGAATGCTTTGGTAAGTAGACTAGTCAAAGTGGACACATTTTGAGGAAGTGCAAACGAACCTAGATGGGTTTGACGTCTCCTGTTTATGATTCTCCTTCAAATCTACAGCAGGGGTCTTCTTCTCTATAGGTGACTTGGCTGCCGAATCATGTGAATCAACTCTAGATGACGTATATTTCGCCTTAGAATGTGAAGAATGCTCCATTTCTTGCTTGATTTCCCCTGAAAATGGAGGTGCGCTGGGAAAATCTTCCTTGGATGACCGCCGTTTCTGGATATTTCTACCATGTAACTCCTGCAACAGTTGACTCTCCAATCAAACACGGAATCAGAGGAAAGTAAACTTCTTTTCACCAAAGTCTTCATACAAATAACAGAACTGAAAAAATGAGACACTGAGCAGAACCAAACTGGTAGGTTTGTTTGATTTTGAGACCATGTGGTATGTGTTCTAGTTCAAGAAATTTTCAAACTGATAAATTTAGTGGGTACGTTATCCTAGATGTAAACAACCAAAACTAAACCATTCATGTTGAATAATATTGATTAACCTTGTGTTAGAATTTCTTATTTATCATACTACACAATTTGAAGTAAATACACAACATTTACTATTTAGTAAGCAGTCACCAAATGGTGTTTAAGAAATACCCAAAAAACCTATCTCAAAACATCATTTGGGTGCTTGTAAAAAAATTTCCGCAATGGCCGTTGATGTGTTTTTCTTCTATTTACTTTTATTAAAAAGGATTAATATCAAAATTGGAACGAATGTAATGGGTTTTCACTTTTCACCACTTGGTTTGGTTCAAAGACTATGACACTAAGTAGAGATGGTTCAGTTTGAGGTTCTGGCTCAACTGAACCAACTGGGAACCGTTTATGCTCCTAACAAGACTTGAACTCCACAAACATAAAACAAGATGAAAGTCAATAACCAAAGGGTCATTGGCCCAATGGTATCCAGATCCTAGCGTGCGTGAGTATATAAATATCATAGACATCAAAAAGAAGATGAAAGTCAATAGATTTATACCGTTCTGTTGACCTGTGATGAAACATGAGATGAATAACCATCCGAAGTGTAAGCATCTTTACGAGCCAAATTCTCAATGCTGGCCCCTACTTGTGTACTTGAAAACTCCGAGCTAGCTGCAGAATCATCAGATTCATCCTCTGTATATACACTGCTTCTAACAGGATACCTATGAGCTCCCCTCATCATTAATCTATCAGCCACATTCCCTTTCCCTCTTCCCTGAGGCTTCTCAATCGAAGAGCTCACATCACTAGAGTACACATGATACTGTGGGCGCCTTTGCACAGGATCGTGATACCTCTTATTACTAACGGAGGGAACTCTATCATCTTGGGGAGAGGAATCTAGTGAGTATCGTCCACCATACACCTCTCCGTCTGAATCTGTTGACATGTCTTCAGAAGTGGAATTAATATCATCTCGCGGTAAGACCTGAGATATTGGAACAACCACAGGCAGATGACCACTTTTGAATTTTGAAGGTGGAGGCAGTCCGAACCCTCGAGTCCCATTTCTTGAAGAGATTGAATCCATTCGAGTTTGTTCATTTGATATGGAGTGAGGAATTTCCTTTTTAGGATTACCCGATCCCTGCATTCAAAGCATAAATATAAATTCAGATCTTGAAAACAATAGTGCATATGATATGGAAAACCCACCAAAATTAATGCTAAAATTTTGAATTTTGGAATCCAAGAAACAAAAATTAACAAATACCCAGATGTTGATGGAGAATAAACAAGGAAATAGTTGATATTCAGTGAATTACCGATGAATTTTCTACCATAATCAAGTTCAAAACACACAGTATATTTTGTCTTGTGAATAAGCAAAGAGTAGGGGTTCAATCACCATTCAAGATCCAGTAAGTTCATCCAAATTATCACGAAGGGAAAAAGCTAAGTTTCAACTTAAAAACCCTAGATACAAAACCAAGCATAAATTCAAGGATTAAATGATTAAAAGAAATGAATTAACAACAACTCAGATACATGTTCAAGATAACCTAAACATGATTTCAACGAAAAAACTAAAGAATCAATTACAATTGCAAGTGAATCCTAGAAACCCCCGAACGAAATTCTTAACATTTGCAATCTGAAGAAGTTGGAAACCAACCTCCTTTGCCCATCTAACAGCATCTGTATCCAGTCCTTCTGTAAACATCTTGTGCTTATCACATCCAACCACCACAACCAGAAAGAAATTTAAAAAGGGGAAACTTCAAGGTATACGATTCTTTAAATATAGGTATAAAGAAAAAGGAAAGTTGCAAGTAAAACTACGAGTTCAAAGCTGAGTTGCATACTATAAGAAATTTAAGTAAAAAAATGGGCTCTTTCGCTGCTCCAAATACCGACTTCTGAAGGTGTAGCAGTAGAATGTAGTGATGGATAGATAGAGACGTTGAATAGATAGAGAAAAAGACGTTGAAAACAAAATTTGAAATATAGAGAGAGAAGTAAAAAAGGGACAAAAAGGAAATCAAAAATTCAAGAAACAAGAAAGATGCTCTCAAAAATCGTCACTTTTGATTGTTTAAGTGTATTGCAGAAAAACATTGCTCCTCCTCCTAAAGTGATTATTTATATTAGAGTAAACTATAAATTGGTTCATGATATATTTATTAACCTATTCTAGTATAATACTGGTAATCAATATTTTTAAGGTGTTTGAATAAATAACTTATACCGGTATAAAACCGGTAATAATTTTTTTTTGAAAAAGTTAGACATTTCCAACTTATAATAAGTTGATAAGTGATTTTGTAGAAAAAATTAAGTTGTTGCAAATAAGCAATCCCAAACACCCCCTTATTATTTTGCTCTTATAGTTTATAACTTCGTTAACAATCTTTATTAAAATAAACAACGGTTTAATCATTTTAACTATTTTTTTTAATATTCTTTAAAGAAAAATATAATATGTAAATTATATATTATATTTTTTAAAATTTATATATATTTTTTATATGTATATATGAATTGATATATTGTTTCTTATTATATATTATATTTTCTTAATTTATATATTGTTTCTTAATTTATACAACTAAAAATATTATAAATGTATGTATAATAATAATATATAAATTTGAAAGAAAATATAATATAATTTAATAAATAATATATAAATAATATATTTGTTAAAGACATTTAAGAAAAATAGATAAAAAGACTAAACCGTCCCTCATTTTAACGGATATTATTGACGGAGCTAGTGATCATGGATCATTTTCAGAGCAAAGCGAAAACCATAAGAATGTCTTTTGGACTTATTATTGTCCGGTCCTACTTTCAAATATTTCACTAAACCACCGGCATCAAAATTAAAGTTTACTTTTTATATTACTACTATTTTATTTTGTTATAAAGTAAAATATACTTTTTTTATTTTATTTTTAGTTATAAAATACAAAAAATTATAAAAACATTGCGAAAGATAAAAAAAACTGGGTGGTAATAAGTTAAAAAAAAACAGAAAAAAAAATTATAGATTTTGTTCCAATTATTTAATAAAAGCTTTAACTTTAATGTAATTAAATCGCAAAAAAAAAGTAATGATTTTTTTCCTGAAAATAAAAAGCATATTCTTTTTAAAATAAAAGGTAAAAGATTATGTTGTGCACAAATATTTAAATAAATAATAAAATAAGAAAGGAGAGAGTTGAACGTTGGAGTGGAGACCCATTTGATAGCGTTTCCCGCTTGTTTTGACAAAAAGGCGTCACATGATGGGTTGGGCACCACCATCATTCTTTCAAAAACAATTTATTCGTATTTGAATATATAATCAAAGGAAAGGCTAATGACATCTTTAACATATGCTAATGACACTTCTACAACTATTGTAATGATTATTTTTTTCTTTTATGTTTTTTTTTGTTTTTTTGTTGTTTTTATTTTTTGTTGTTTTCTTATTTAAATTATTAATTAATTTTTTTAGTTC
>NC_037530.1:15716357-15720782 GCF_001531365.2 Cynara cardunculus var. scolymus
ATAAAAAATGAGATTTGATATATAAATAAGGTAACATAATTTATATTACATTTTCACTAATTTTAAAATAACATTATCTGTAGTACAATTAATATGTAAAAGTTGTCTGTACTTATTTATTCGATCTAAATAAGGGGTAGTCCATGCAGCAGCAGAAATAAAAAAATTGTGGAGTAATAGTAGGGATCGGGTATCCTTCTGCCTAGTATAGTTTCACACAATGGTTACGATTAATGTACCCAATTGCAAAACTTACATGTTGATACCACGGTGGCGGAGTTGACCTAAGCGGTAAGTATATTGAACAACATGTAATATCTATAACGTGTAAGGTCACATTATACTTTGAAACAATTAGGACACTAATTTCAGGCATTGTCATCTATAACCCATGTTTTTAATGCATTTGTTATCTCTTTTATCTTCCTAAGAAAACTAAATTATTATCGTGACAAGAATATCATTATCGTGATTTTATCATAAAACTATCATTTATCCGTATTCCGATAATATTAATTGTTGACATTTGTTTTTGTGTGTATTCAAAAACAGAAAAAGATGGTAAGTGGTCTTGCATGTTTTTTCTTTCTTACTCCCTAATGTTCTTTGCTTATATTCTTCTTTTTTTCTATCATGTAAACTCTCTGTTAAATAGAAGTTTAGAATCCAACTCACATCTGTAAATTGTAAAACGAAATGGGAGTAATTAAATCAAGAAACATAGTGTCTAGGGTTAGGTCGGGAGGGTCTCTTAACGCCTTCTTGAAGGAGAAGGAGGAGGAAGAGAAAATGATATTAGTGTTAGAAATGAAATAAGGTATGGATAATATGTAAAGGATAATATATATATATATATATATATATGTATGTGTGTGTGTATATATATATATATGCAGATATATGTATTAATGTATATATATATATATGTGTGTGTGAGTGTGTATATTAATTTATAGATTAAAATGTTATGGAAAAAAGATGTATAACATCTACTTAGAAATATTATCCGTCCAAGCTTTGAGAGATTTGAAATACTACTTATCGTAGAAATACTACTTATCGTAGAAATACTTACATTTTTAAAGTCACTATATTTTTAACATAATTTTAAATATAATATTATAATTACTGAAAACAATTTAAAATTAATCAAAACTTGTATTTATATTATRTTYATAAAAAATSAYTTTTAWATTGAMRTTTTTAAAAATATTTAAATAAYTAGGATAWARTTCTAATACTAATGCATATATATATATATATATATAATAAAAATATAAAAGTATAAATAAAAATTATGTATTATATATATATATAATAGTTATATAATATAACTTAAAATCATAATTACAAATAATAAATAAATATATATATATATATATAAGTGTGTGTTTATGTATATAATAATAATAATATATAATATATTATTGTTTGAATTTGACATTTGATGGACTTAAAGTAAATATAGTTGGGTACCCGCGCAATGCGGCGGGATGCAAAAGTTCTATTAAAGATAAATTCAATTTTTAGATACCACATAAAGTTGAAAGCAACATAATAAACTTGGTGTTGTAATCCATGAAAATGCAGATTGAAAACAACAGTAAAAAGCAAATTCAGTTTTTGAATAATATTTACATCTCAAGACAATGTCATTAGAAACCAYTGTTGCACCAACATATATATAATTCAAAGCAGGGGTGGGTAATAATAGTAGATCAATTTTTAAACATCTTCATTATTATCCACCAAATCATCGTCCACATTTGTTCCAACCATCAACCAACACTGGTGCCATTGATTTTATTACAACTGTAGGTGAACACAGTTTCRTATGTTCTCGTCARTCTAAAAGACTGAACCACTTTKGTTTTGTGAGAATGTTGAACCACAAAYCYACCAAAATCTTTCAGTTTGGCTATCCACAGTACTCRRTGGTCTCAATATTAGAGAAGTAGTTTGGGCTTYAGGTTTGGATCMTACCTTATACATTTTAACTCTACAACCTTTCAATCGAMATTAAAGTCATCRAATCCAAATGATTGTTTTAGTATAATTTCAAACTCAAATACTAATTACATTGAACTACTACTATTCATATGTATGGGACTTTGGATTTTACATTTTAGGTTTAATTTAGACTTTATTGTAATATTCAACTCATGATTTTTTAACAGCATTAATTAAGGAAATTTCCTTATTAGGAATATATTATATACATAAAGCAAGTATAAATAACATTATGACATCAAATCATCAATCTCTTAAAATTAATGGGTTGTGAGCAAAACCAAATCTTCAACAACAACAAAAAGATCATGCATACACTCTTAATAAAAGCTTGAAAAAGGAACAAATAAATATACACAATCGCAAAAACAAAAATGAAATGATGGCACATAGAAGTCAACAGAAATTGACGACAAAGATAAACTTTAAGAAATCTCCAGATCCCCAGATCAGTTCAAGCAACTTCATTTAAACATTAAGGAAAGCTTTTACATTTAAACATTTGGTATTATCATGCATTTGGCATCTATGTAGGTATGAGTTTAAAAGAAAGTTCTTACATCTAAACATTAAAGAAAATAATAAAAATTAAAACCAATCAATAATTCATGAATATAACCCGACTATTCGAGCAATTGTTTGTCTCATCAATAGCTAGTAATAGTCACCGATACATCTTCACGTAGAAATACATCTTCATGTGAAATTTCCTAGAATTCCACCAACTACAAAGGTTCAACACGTGAACACGATAAATACAACACAACATCAACCAATGTACTCATCCATCATTTGAAGAACACGTGAAACAATATATTATATGATATGAGAAAATGAAAAGATAATAAACATCATATCCAAATTTTTGGATTGGTCTAAATCCACTGCCAAATCATTAGATAACTATAAGTAGTGTAGTAACAATCAGCCATTTACTAAACGTTCACCAGATCCTGGTGCATTTCTACTRCCGAAATTTCAAAAGCCTTTGCACATAAACCAAATCAAATCATGCTCAACAAAAAGAACATTAGCCCATTACCTGAATCATTCATCAAGCCACAACTTGTAAGATCTATCTTCTCTGAAATCCAAAAATAGAAAAAGTTGAATAAGCCTACTCGGAAAGTCTATCCCTCAAACAATCAAATTATAAACCATGAACATGTGTATAAACCCAACATAAATGAAAACAATACTATATGGACTTTATAGAACCCAATTGCATGTATGTTTGTCTAAAAACATTTTGGATTTCAAAAAACAATTTGGATTTCCATCCTGAAAGGTTTAAAGTGTGCCAACCATGCGAAGTAGCACATAGAGATAAAGACGGTAAACCGTTGGGACATACATTTACACACACAAACACTTAAACTTGTTAGAAAAATGAAGGAATCATGCATATAAACATAAGAATAAATATGAAATGGGTACATGCATACACTCTTAATAAAAGCTTGAAATAGGAATCATGCATATAAACATAGAAAAATGAAGGATCGAATGTTGGTTGGGCCTTCCACACAAATGCAAACAAAAAATCAAATGCTTCCCTTACAACTTTTGGTTTGGCAGCTTCCACAGAAATGTTGTTTGATTTTGTAGAGGAGACACCCAAACCTGAAAAGAATTCTTTTATGTCACTACACACTCTGGTACCGATTGCTATACRTATATGAAACRTAGAGGCAAACAAACAAACAATCAATTGCAATCGAAAATAAAAATTAAGCAATGGACTGAAGATGTAAACCTGTAAATCGAAGCCCCTTGACTTGGAAGAGATTCAGGGCCTGCAAAAGAGAAAGATTTCGACAACAATMAAAAATTGGAATTTGCAACAAAGAAAATGTATCCCCAAACTTTACTTTGTGACCTAAAAACTTACCAARTTTTCTTYTGGTGGAATAAAAAATGTTGTAAATCATACACACCAAAAAAAGATTATTGTAATCTAAGAATACTATGTTCACATAAAACAGAGGCAGAAAAAACTAACAGGAACAATTCAATAGATTGGAATAAGAACTAAAGGAATAAGAACTAAAGGAACAAAAAAGACTCAACCAAAAGTGGTAGTAGACCAAATCTTCGATTCCCTAACCCTCCACCTGATGATTATGTGCATTCATTCAACAAAATATAGCAGAAATGACACCACTCTTCACCATAGAGCACATGGTTCTTAGTTCTCTAGGAGGATCTGGTCAAGCTTATGTTCACTTCCATTGTAGTCAAACCCTTATAATACTTTTCTAATGTTCAAAATATGAAGAAAAAAAAAAGCATATTAGGATCACTTGGGTACAGTTAGGGCTCCTCCGAATTCCATGTCACTGAATCGTCGTCTTGAATCTGAGTTGTAAAAGGGAATCGTAGTATAAATCGTCACTGGTGGGTATGAATCTGAGT
>NC_037530.1:15721297-15722325 GCF_001531365.2 Cynara cardunculus var. scolymus
AGCGCAGTTGTAACTTGGGCTATTAAAGTTGTAATTAAGATTAAGATTTTAGATGGATAGATGGATGAGGGTATTTTGGGTATTTATAATTTTAAGACTTTAAGACTTTGAGGGAATCTGCTTAATAAGATAGTATAGATAATTCCCGAGACATTCACACACCCCCTATTAGGGAGTGTCATTAGCGCTACTCATAATTAAAGGGATTGTTAATGGCATCCCTTAATAGAGGGTGTTAATGTATAAAGAATTGGAATTGCTTTAATTTTCATCAAATGTCAACCTCAATCAATATTATATTATATTTTATTATTATTATTGTTACATATTTATATTACATTAATAAACATTTAAACCAAATTCTTAACTACAAACTTTAATGCATTAAATACAAAGTTTTTAAAGCACAAAAAAAAATCTCTTAATTACAAGGTTGTATGCATGATATATAACTTATTAATACACCAATTTTTCATCACAACCAAAAATGGAGTCCTAGACTCCCTTTTTTTCTACAACAGTCTCAACAGCTCCCATTTGGTATAAATTTTCTTTTCTCTCCTCCCTATAAAGCTTTCTTTTCTTTTCTTCAACATCCATTTTTACACAAAAAATACCCACTAAAACACAATATACAAGTATTTTATGCATGTTTGAATTCTTTAAAAGCTTTTGGCCCTTTTTGTTTTCACAAGAGACTAAAAATTCTGGTTGTTTTCACCTTTTTGGTCTAACTCTATCGGTGCTCTGGCCCCAATACCATTTACCTTTCTTTTTTATATTTTGTTTAAATTTCAAAATTAAAATGGAAGAACTAGTTTGTCATTATTTTATAGTCTCCTGGTGATTCTTGCCCATTTCAATTTTGCTTACCGGTAAATTACACGAATACACTGCTAATATATATATATATATATATATATATATATATAGAGAGAGAGAGAGAGAGAGAGAGAGAGATGAGCGATCAAATAAAAACCACTACAATTTGTAAAAACCATGCAAACCACGCTCATCCGTCGATTTCA
>NC_037530.1:15722785-15727312 GCF_001531365.2 Cynara cardunculus var. scolymus
TTTAATATGTTTAAACTTGTAGAATGCAAAATTAATTATTTAACTTGTGTACAAGTTTGATTCATTAATATGTAATTACATATATTTTTAATTTATACTATTATATATATATATACTATGTTCGAATCTGTGTATTACACGATGTATTTTATAAGAATTAAATGAAAGCAGTATGTATTTTATAAAGAATTAATAATAAGATGAGTAAATATTAAGAACTTGTAAAACAAAATTTATAACAAAAAAGTAAAAGAAATTAGGCAAAGGTAAGTAGTTAAAATATTAATAAAATAACAACCACGTATCATAGATTACTAAATATTTCTTTATATACAACATTCTTTATTCTATTGCCAATAATACCATCATCATCTATAATTAATACTTTCAAACATTGTCTGCTTTTAACTCTAGATAAAACAACATATAACTGACCATGGGGGAAGACCGGTTGTCTTAGAAATAAACCAATTTTCAATAATGACTGTCCTTGGCTTTTATTTATAGTCATGGCAAAACATATAGCAATTGGAAATTGCCTTCTTCGAAATTTGAATGGAATATTTTTGTCTATAGGTGTCAAAGACATTCTTGGAATAAATGTCCGGCTTCTAATATTGTTTCCAGATATAATCTCTGCTTCTATAACCCGGGTTCCTAATGATTACACCCGTAGTCTAGTTCTATTGCATAATCCAGATTTCTGATCAATATTCCTCAGTAACATGATTAGAACACCGACTTTTAGTAATATCTTATGGTTTGGTATACCTGATAATTTAAGACCATTTAAGACATCAGGAGAGTACAAAGTTTTATCAAACCGGTCGTGAAGTTGCTCTGATTCACATAGACTATTTGAACTTAAGTACTCCTTTTTGCCTCCTATGAACAATGATAGCAAACAGTCATTTATTTCTTGAACGACTTCATGTTTTGGTGCAAGTATTGCCCTTTCCTGAAAATAAGATGAATTGTTGATGTTTTCAAGAATTGAAGGATAGAAAAATTGTATTAATGTAGATATAGGATCCATTTAATCGGTAATGAGAAGATCATGAGGTATATCAATAACTGCCTCACCATTATTATCACCACCAACCTTGTCTTCTCCTAAGTCCAAAATCTAGTTTGCGAAAACCGTTGTTTGTGCAATTTCAGAAGATCGACTGTCAGCAGTTAACCTTATGTTCTTAGTCAACTTTAGGACTTTGCATTTTTCCCAAATGTAAGATGAACTTAATGACGCATTAACAATGTCTTGTCTACTTGCGTTGAGAATAACCGACAGAATTGTCTGAAATCTCCTCCAAAAACAACTACCTTGCCACCAAAAAGCATTTGTGAGTCACTAATGCGTCGACTATTGAAAATATTGTTCATACTTCTATCCAATGCTTCAAATGCATGTTTATGAACCATTGGTGCCTCATCCCATATAATCAAAGTAGTCTTTTTTCATTAACTTTGCAATATCACTGTCACACCCCGTTAAAGTGGAAACACGAGATGTAACAGGTAAGCGTGTCACAGCAACAAATAATAAATAACACCATAAGTTTTACAAGATTACATCCATAACCAAGTTGGTGTTTGAATAMTTCAAAACAAAKTTTACAAAATACACAAAATCATTGTTGTTACAAATATGCTCCAAAAACTTTACTTTTTTACTTATTTCCTGAAAAGCATGAAACATAAAACAACGTCAACTACAAGGAGTTGGTGAGTTCACAGGTTTTCATTTAAAGATAGAATCTCTGTCGATCTTTGAGAAGTATACAGCACCTTGGAGTTGATCGAATAAATCATCGATTCTAGGAAGAGGGTATCTATTCTTGATAGTCAACTTGTTAAGTTCCCTATAATCAATGCACATTCTCATTGACTCGTCTTTCATCTTGACGAATAGAACTGGTGCACCCCATGGTGAGAAACTTGGTCTTTTAAATCCTTTATCCAATAACTCTTGGAGTTGGCTTGACATTTCTTGCATTTCTGTTGGAGCCAATCAGTATGGTGCTTTTGCCACTGGGGCAGCTCCAGGGATTAAGTCGATACCGAATTCGACTTGTCTTGGCGGGGGTAGTCCTGGTAAATCCTMGGGAAATACATCAGGAAACTCCCGAACTACAGGGAAATCATCAATACATTTCTCTTTGACCTTCTTATCAATAACATGTGCCAAAAATGCAAAATAATTCTTCTTTGAGTACTTTCACATTTTCATGCATGGTACTATCCTAATTTCTCGATCTGACTCGTCTCCTTGAATTACAATTGAGTCACTTCCTTCTTGAGGAATTCGGATAACCTTTTCCAAACAAACTATTTCAGCTCTATTTTTGGATAGTTAATCCATGCCTATAACTATATCAAAACTTCCTAGCTCAATCGGAATAAGATCTATGCTAAAATCCTTTTCGGCTAAACTTAGAGTGTAGTCCATGATTTGTCCCTAGCTCTAATTTCTTGACCATTGGCAAATTCTATTATATAAACTTCTTTCAACCTTTGGGGCTTTAAATTAATCTTCGGCTTAAAATCTAATGATACAAACTTCTATCTGATCCTGAATCAAATAATACTTATGCAAATTCATTATTCAAAAGAAATGTACCTGTAACCACATTTGGATCATGCCTAGCCTCCTTTGCTCCGATTTCAAATGCTCGACCCCATGCTTGACTTTTTGGGTTCCCTTGATTGATTGGTCGGTTTTGGTTAGCATTTGTTCTTTGTTTTCTCCTTGGACATACATTCCTCATATGATCTGGACTTCCACATTCATAACATAATCGCTTTTAACAATCCTTTGCAAGATGACCCCTTTGGTGGCATATTTGGCAAGTGGTGCAATTTCCCCAGTGCGGATATTTACATTTATTGCACTTGGATTTGTTTCCTGGTTTTACCATTTGGGTCTGTACTCCAAAATTTCCTACCATTTTCCTATTCTTGTCAGATCTTYCCCCAGATCTTTGGCTCCTATGTTCCTCTATCTTTCTCTTTCCCTTGGCAAATTCTTYAGACCGAACAACATTATTTGTAAGTTTGGTAGCAATATTTATCGCCTCTTGAAGGGTCTTTGGATTTGTCGAGGTGAAGTTTCCTCTAATCTCCGGAGACAAACCCCAAATATATCTCTCAATGCGGACTTCATCCGGTGTCACTAGATGTGGTACTAGATTTGCTAACTCATGGAATCGAGCCGTATATGCAGCTATGTTTTCCCCTTTCATTTCATGATTCCATAACTACATTTCTAACTTTTGGAGTTCATTTCTTGGGCAGTACTCATCCTTGAGTAGTTTCTTAAATTCTTCCCAAGAAAGTTGGTTAGCCGTTTCCCGACCCCTAGTTTGCACTAAAGTATTCCACCAAGTCAGTGCTCGACCTTGTAGTAAGCATGCAGCATATTCTACCTTGTTTGCCTCAGTGCATTTACTGATATGGAGGATAGATTTCATACTCTCTATCCATGTCAATAACTCTACAGCTCCCTCAGTTCCATGGAATTCTTTTAGAATGCAGGATCTGAAGGATTTATAGGTGCATTCTCTGGGTGTTCTAGACTCAGAATTGGTTGGTTGGTTAGCGTTCAGTCCTGTCGCTACCTGGCTGACAATGTTGGGGAGTGCGGCCAAGAGTTTTTCTGACACGAGTCGTGCAACCTCAGGGTTTTCTCTTCTTGGCGACATTTTCTAAGGCCTAAGTTAGAAGGGAATTTCGTCATTTTCATGGCAATATCATTGATAATAACTTCTAGTCATTTAAATGATGCAAAGGATATTCATCTGGTGGATAACATTCAAGCATTTACATAATCGAACAGAATAATTTATATTCAACCATGGCTTGATGTAGATAAGCATTTCTCAAAAGACATCATAAGTTCATGGTTGTTTACAGCCCACCAAAACAAGATCTTAGGTTTCAATGCAAAAAGTGTAAATATTCTATCACTAGATATCATTTCTAGAGCAACATCCAACCGATCAGCATCATCATCCCACTTACCACCAGGCACTTGTACAATCTCCTAATCTCCCGTCTAGCAGCGATGACGGCATTCGAGGTTCTCATCATACGCTGGTGGTGCATTTCCATCACATCAGATAGGTTGTTCAAAATGTGGTGGTGGTATCCCAGCCGGGTCTGGTGAGTTTGAGTATCTGATGTGATTCTCCGCACCCACTCTCTTTCAGCCAGATTCATGCCCTGAGTGTAGGATGCAGGTACTCTTGTCACTACCTAAGAGGTCCTGCTCCCATGCTGTGGTTGGGATGACTCCTCTCTAATTCTAGTGGAATTCTCAAAAGTCACCCGCCGAGGTAGTGGAACGCTTTTCCTAGACGTGACTCTAATCCTTAGACCATGAAAGGTTTGAGGTGGAATATCGGGCACTGGCTCCGATGGGGGCAATATGGATGCAGGTGATGAAGCAAGTGCCTCGCTAGTCGATGTGTCCTCATGCTCATATGGGTCTACCTCTTCATTGATGGATGAGTTCCTTCTAGATCGGCG
>NC_037530.1:15727412-15729278 GCF_001531365.2 Cynara cardunculus var. scolymus
CCCCCCCCCCCTTCTACAAACTGTTTAGTATTCTTGTAGACCCGTTTGGGACCAACATACTCCTTTTTCTAAAAAAATGATAAAATAGCATCTTATCTTTATATAATTTCAACAAGGCGGTGGAAGATATTTTCAATATAGAATTCATAGGCGGTGGAAGATAATGATTTAAGAAGTTTTGAGATTGAAATATATATAATAATAATAATATTCCAACATATAACCGCCTATACTTGTGTATTGCTTCCAAATGTATGCATAACATCAATTTACCACACATGCACACATAATTCATGCAAGTATTATCATCATTGTGCATGCTATCACATAATTCATATAATAAACACATAAGGTTACCTTGACTCATGTTTGTAGAAACCTGGTTATAACAGCACTATACATACAGAGCCTCTGGGTCTCTTTCCCCCTTAGCTTGCGCACAAAGTTTTCATGGAGAATATCACAAGTGTTCCAATCAGAGATCGACATGTGTGCATAAACAATTGCATCTTTCAAGGATCTTGGAGGCTAATGATTCTGGACGCGTTAACAGATTTTATAGCCTAAATTATAGAAGATTCTTTTTTGGGAATGGCCTATAAAAGGATATTTCCTCTAAGAAAATATAACCTGAGAATTGTCAAATTTGAAGACGCTCCTGCTAGAGAGAATAGCTATACACTTGTGCGATTTAGATAATCGTTGAGAGTTTTTCTTTACACATACTCAAGAGTGTTCTTGGTGTTCTTGTAACTCTTTTCAATCAATCAATACAGTCGACTTGTTCAACACATCCATCTTATTTGTGTTTTGTTCATTTTTGTTAACCTTCTAATATCATAGTTGTTGCTTTCGTTCATCTATTGACCTAAGCTGTGATTATTAGTACATTAGAGGATTCTGGGTTCCTACAAAGACAATTAAAACGTTGATGTACTTCAGACAAAGATTTAGATTTTCCATAGAGAAAACTTGCATATTGTCTTACTAAATTAATCTTCCTCGATCCTTGTACTTCAGATGTACCTTCATATTGAACACAAAAAGTGTCCCACATGGATTTTAAGGTTCTTAACTTCACTCGTCAGGAAGAGACATGACTATTATAGATCTAGCTCTAGTATCTAAAGTCATTTTCTTCTTCTCTTCGTCACTCTATTGATGAGGGAGCTTCGAAATATGCCTTTCAGGTATGGCGACATGTAACATCTCCCTTGAAACAAACCCCAAACTACCAAATTTATAAAATCTCTAATAAATATAATTTACAGATTATTAGGACCAAAATTGATCCTAAATATTCCTAAAAGTTTTGACAAAGCAATCGGGGCCAAGGATGGAAAATCTGAAAATGTTGCTGAAAAGAAAAAAAAACTAAGTCTGGAGGAAGACCAGAGGCGATGCATCGGTCCAGAGGCAAAGAAGGACCAGAGGCATGAAGGACCAAAGGCATGAAGGTCCAGAGGGGCAATGGTTGAACCAGAGGCGAGACTATGAAGGACCAGAGGCGATGAATTGGTTCAGAGGCCATGAAGGACCAGAGGGGCAATGGTTAGACCAGAGGCGAGACTATGAAGGACAGAGGCGATGAATTGGTCCAGAGGCCATGAAGGACCAGAGGCCATGAAGGACCAGAGGGGCAATGGTTGGACCAGTGGGGCAATGGTCCAGAGACGATGATAAACCAGAGGCAACACTTTGAAAACACACAAATCTGGGAATAACACTAAATAACCTCAAAATATGGGATATTAATTTCTAGAAAAACATTGAAATATCCGTTCTATTTTAGTAATAAAACCACCCAAAACACGATTCCAAACCGGATATAACGGATATTTACTTACAACCAAAATTAAGTAGTCA
>NC_037530.1:15731147-15732436 GCF_001531365.2 Cynara cardunculus var. scolymus
GAATCTTTCTTTTTGTCCGTCTTCTTTCCTGAGAGAGGTTGCCACTTAAATGGTAAGYCAACGCTTAGTGAGTTAAATAGTTAAACATTACATATTGATATCACACAAGTTTATAAACATATATAATAAACTTTTATCAATAAAAGAGTTCAAGCCATCATCCAGATGCAAACCGAGACTTACAAGAAACCGAGTGAACAATTACGTATTGGATGCCAAGATCATAGGATTCCATATTCAAATCACCATAGTATACCATACCATTGATGCTCAATACAACAAGGAGACAGCATCAACAACCAAATGTATTCAACAATGTTAGAATACCAATAATTATCAAAAACCAAGAGATCAAATTGGTATACATAATGAAGACAGTGCATCACCCCGTCCTTCACCTCCCGGGCACATGCCAAAGTCTGAGTCAGAATCATACATTACGGGAAACCTCGCACTGCCYGCCTTCCTCTACCGGGTATGTGCCAAGGTTCCCTACTCATTGCTATTCCTCCTCTCTGAGCAATGAGTATTCACAACCGCAGAAAGTCTCACCCGTCCAACACGGGATCTTGACTTTGCCATAAACTTCCGGCGTGCCACACGAAGTAGTACCCGTACTATGGCGTACAACACAAGGAACAAAACAAATAAGTCTGGATCTAGAAAGCAAACCGATGTACCGAGATAGTAATGAGGAATCGACTCAAGAGACGGAATCAAAGACAAATCAAGATCGTGTGACTCCATTCAAGACTGAAACATTCATATGAAAATATATATATGTTCAAATCAATATGTAATAATTAACTAAATAACTCACCGGGCAACCRTGTAATACCAAAAAGCTCCGAATTGAGCTCACAAAGCAAGTCCAATCCACCACACTTAGATTGCTTCCAAAATATCAAAACATGTCCTAATTACCCCCTGGAGTAAATGTACAAAATCTCATAAGCAACCGATATAAGAAATCCATGATATACAGCTGCTACATGCAGAACTGTTTTGCCCATTTTAAGCTCGAAATCATGCCTTGATCATAAAATAAGAAATAAATTAGACTCAAATATCTAACTAAGGAAATTGACCTCACCTGATTTGGATTTTTTCTATGATTTTCTACATGTTTTCAAAGTCTGCACACTTTCAAAGCATTCAAAAGTCGAAATTCTCATCTTCATACATTTTTCTCAAACCATTTCGATTCCAAACCATTCCAACTTCTGAATCTCAACTTAATATAACATATTTGACATAAACAACCAAAATCCAACCTTTATTTTATCATT
>NC_037530.1:15733111-15743484 GCF_001531365.2 Cynara cardunculus var. scolymus
TTACGTATCCATTTGACATGATATTTTCCAAATCCTCTAATATATTCTTAAGAAATAAAATTCTAAAGCTTCAAACCTAAACTCCCACTAAATCATAAGCTCTCTTTAACCCAATAATTAAATATACTAAGCAAATAATTGGGCATATTAGAAATTGGATGTTACACGACAGTTGTATCAGTTGCAGGAACTACTGGAGAGATTGCAAATGAAACATAAGGTCCATTTTCAATATAGTATGGAATTTAAGGATCCTATCCACACCTTCCAAGAAAAGAGACATCCGATTCTTCCAAAGTATGAAGCTGTCTCTGATGAACCGAGGAGGTTTGGCTAGAGAGCTATTGTCGTAAAAGTTGGTTCTTGTGTTTTGCAATGCCATTTCAGAATGGTAACTAAATTATCTAGAGAAAGAAGAGATAATAAAACATTGCTCTGATACCACTTGTTGGTCCCAGACGGATCTACAATAGTTTAAAGGTAACAGTTTGTAGAAGGGAATGGATGAATACAAACACACAATATTTTTCACTTTTTATTGTTCTTTATTAATAAAGAAGATCAATACAAAAGTTACAGACCTTTGGGGAATAAGATAAGATACAAAACTTATCTAAACCAATCTAAAGAACACACAATGTACAAAAAACAAGAAAGAAAAGACTTGCTAAAAGAAGAAACAATAACCTCGCTAGAGAAATAGCTTAGTTGGTATTCTTCACTTGAAGTAAATATAACTTCGCAAGGTCAAGAAGTCTGTGCTTGTGAGGGTGTCTCTTCTTGGGTATTTTGAGATCTTGAAGACTGTTTGAGAAGAAGTGACTTCTCATCTATTTATACCCATTGCATTAAATGCAAGTCAAACAGTACAAAGCACATCACAAGCTTCTAGAGGTGAGCTTGTCATTTGTTTTCAGATATACAGGCTTTTGGCTGTATAGGTAAGCACGTTTGGAGACAATAGGGTGACTCCGTATGAGTGCTTTACTTTGAGAGGTATGAGTTTGTCCTTTGTGTGTTGGAGGATAAGACAAAAACTAATCTTGATCAATAAGATTCATTTGATCACTGACATTGGAATAACTCTAAGGTTTCTTCAATATATGTTGAATCTTGAGTAGACTTCACATATATGCATACATGCTTGTTATCACTGAAACTGCATCAGATCACGATCTGCTTGTCTTTATCTTCAGCTTTATCTTCGATATCACTAAAAGTTGTTTGTGTGAGTTTTGTCTTCTTGAAAAATACTTGTTCAACGATCACTGAACAGACTCAGTGATGATCACTGAAGCTGAATAAAGAGAAATTACTTTTTGTTAGATAAAAAAAGGATCATCATCAAATCACTAAGAGAGGGGATCAACAATTTTTTGAAGCTTTTGTTAATACAAATTGATTATGGGTTTAACAGAAAATCACATAATTTTCCTTTTTTTCTTTTCCCTTCTCTTCTTTAAAAAACTCAAGAACACAACATTTTTTTCTACTTTCTTTTTCCCCCCTTCATTTCTTTTATAAAAAAACTCACACTGTGTTCTCGAAACTTTTTTTACGATGAAAAGGAAAGGAAAAGAAATGGAGAGAAAAAAGAGGAAATTAAAAAAACTCATGATTTTGAAACTTCTTTAGAAAGAAAAGAAAGAAAAATAATGATAAGACTTTTTCCAAAACTTTCCTTCCAAATATGAAAGGAAAAGGAAGGAAACGGAATTTTTTTATTAAAATTACCAAAGCAACCAAATACTTCGTTCTAAAATATATATATATATATATATATATATACTACATTATTAAGCATTTGATAAAAACTCTTAAAAACCGTTTTTTATGCATGAAATACTGTTTATTGATGCATATTACTTAAAATTCAAGATTACAAGTAAGTTGTGCATAAGTACAATTTATTAAAGCTTCATATTTGAATTCGTGTAACTAACCGCCGATAAACATAATTAAATAGAAGATAAATATCGAATTTTAAATATAAAAAATCTAAACTATAATTAGGATAATCATTGAATTTTATCAAAATACTTAATTATTATCTCTATAAAATATTATATTATTAAACCAAAAATAAGTGACTTCATTACTACATCTAAATTAAATTATAATAAAAAATTTAAATTAAAGAAATCACAAAAAACAATACTTTGTAAATATTTAATTTAATATTAAAGTAGATACATTTTTTCAAAATTTTATGATACCTTTAAATTTTATACTTTAATTAAAAAATAAAAACATATTCGTTTTTTCGTTACCACATAAAATTGTATCATAACATCGACGTTGAAAAAATAAAATAAAACATCAAAATTAAGATGTATTTCGTTGCATTACACACGTACTCTTCTAATATTAATTAAAAATGACACATTTTTTTTATCATTTCTCTCTTTAAAAACATTAAAGATTATTATTTTTCATTTCCTTTAATTTTTTCATCTCTGAACAAACGCAGGTTTCATGATACGCGTGACATGCACGTGACCCGTATGAATCTCTTCCCTTTGCGGAGACACTGAAAGCCTTCCCTCCCTCCTCCGCCATTCTCACCTCGTCGAATTGCGACCCCACCACCAAATACCGCCACCCTGTCGCTGCTCGCTTCAAATATACTCTTCTCTTCCGCAGGCAACTCTCCGAAAGTTCATAGCTGTGAAGACTGCCATCGCATTCTCTCTCCTTCATTCTTCGTTATCTTCGCCAAAGGTATCTTCAAAACCTAGGTCAAGTTCTTTTCGCTCTCTGTTTAGATAATCTTTTGTGTGTATTGTTCCTTCTTTGTATATTTTTTCAACTTCAGTTTTTTATTTGAATGGGCAGTTTGGAATGAGTTTGTTCAAATTTTTACTGTTTATATGGTTTATTGTAGTACTTTCCTCTAGACTATGTATTCTGATATAATATAGAATAGGAAATTGGGGTTTATTTTGCTGGAAATTCTCGAGTTAGGGTTTGTATAACAGAACACTTGTTAGATAATAATATTGAAGCATAAATTAAGTAATCCGGTGTTTCTAAGCTCACACATTGTAAGAGAAACTGAAGATGTGCAATTTTCATTGAACATGGAATCACTCGCAGATTGTAATTTACTGATATACAGGTTTACTGAATTATGCATCATAATTGATTATAACCAAGCATATATTCCATATTTTGAATATATACTTGTTGAAACAAAACTGTGAGCTGAGTGAGTTACACATGTCATGTGTCGATTAGTCGTTAGCAGTGCAGTGGATCTATAAAACGGCTGTTAAACGTCATCAATAAGCTTGTGACCTCCTACCATACGACAAAAACTTTTTCTTGAAGGAAATAAAATAATAGTTCAGGCAACATTTCATTAGTATTCGAAGTAAAAGACAACTATAACATAAGTCGAGATATTCTTACTGTCATTATGAATTATGACTATTATTATGTTTTCCAAGCAGGGATACATTTCCACCATGAATATATGAAGTGTTCCACTGTCTTCGTAAATTCAGTTTTCCCATGTGTCCTTACCATTTAAGATTTAAGATATAGAGAAAGATAGATCGACAGTCAGTTTCTTTCGATGACCAAAAACCCTTGTATAAAAATTGTGTTGAGTAATTGGTCGAACTTGGCTCCCTTTAGATTTTTACGGTCCTCTTTGGAGCTGAGGGTTTATTGTATGTCCATACTTTGCTATTATGAACAGTCATTTTGAATTATCTCTTTTTTGGTTGGATTTGATAGTTTTCTGGATATGTCATCTCAATTAACGCCGTCCAAGAGGCCACATGAGCAGAGTGATTCAGAGCCCAATGGAAAAGGGAAGTTGCAGAAACCGGCTTATTTTACTTCCCAAAATACATCATTTAAAATTACTCCAGGAAGCATTGTTTTTCGAGTGCTTTGTGCTGCTTCTAAAACTGGAAGTGTTATTGGAAAAGGGGGTAACAAAATATCACAGATACGCCTGGATACTGGTGCAAAGGTGAGGGTTGAGGAAACCGTTCCTGGGTGCAATGAGAGAGTAGTTGTTATCGCAGGATCTGGGATTGAGATTGGAATTTCTACTGATCAGAGCAAGGATGCAGATGAAGAAACTAAAGAAACTCAAGCAACTGAAGAGACCAATGATGCAGAAAAACCTGATGGGGATAGTACACAAAAACAGTCTGTTGCAGGGGAAGATTTGCAATCCGAAAAGGTTGCTTCTTCTGTGCAGAAGGCTCTGTTGCTTGTGTTTGAAAGAATGGTTGAAGGAGAACAAGAAGAACCAGAGATGAATGGAGGGGATGCAGATCCTAAAAAAGAGAACACAACCATTGTTGTGAGGTTACTCGTACTTTCTACTCAAGTTGGCTGCCTTTTGGGAAAATCTGGTGGCGTAATCAAACAAATGGCCTCTGAAAGTGGGGCACAGATACGGATTCTTCCTAGGGATAAACTTCCCTTGTGTGCATCTTCTTCCGATGAATTGGTTCAGGTAACTTTCACTTTTTGGTTAATTTGTCGTTAAAGATGTCAAAGCTGGTGCCTGGTGGTATTTGTTCTCGGCCAAGTTTTATTTATATATTAATCTTTTATATTTGTAGTACTTCAAACTTGCAAATCTATGGTAAGTACCAATGCTATTATCAAACTCATACGATACCTTTATGTAAAAAAAGATGTAAGGCAATACATATTCTTTCCCTTCATAGTTATACACTCTTTTCAGAAAAGGAAAAAAATGTGAGGGTGGTGGTAGCATTGGTGGTTGCCATAGATTTACTCTATTTAAATATTCTAACTCTTCAGTTGGATCTCACCATGGTATACTTATGGTTGATCTGCCAGACTTTCTATATCATGCATCTTGATTATTTACCATGGTCGGATCGGAAGTGCCTTTAGGAAATATCATGGCCATGGATCCAACTAAGGAGCTTCAATCTAAAGGAATTAAAGGAAAACCATTGTTTTCTTTTCGTTCAGTGCACCGTGCACATGAAGTGAGATGTAATAAAGTGATGGTATCAGGGTTATAAAGATATATGCTGTCACTGAACATTTCTCTTTTGTTGTTTATAATTGTAATCAACTTCCGTGACTCCTCTTTCATGCACCTCTCCTTTCTCATTTTTGTCTCTTCTCTCAACTTCCTGCAACTCAACCACAGATCTTCCCCTTTGTTTTCTTTGATCTCCCTGCTCCAGTTCCCTCACCACCGATCTTGCCCTTTTCCTTTTTCCTCTTCGCCCTGTCACTTGGATCTATCTACAAAAGCATTCTGGATTCTGCATCCGGTTGTCATGTCTTGCTGCAAGTGATGCCTAATGATAAACATAAAGATAACGAGGTTTGTGCTAAATTATACAATAATGTTGGTTATACCAGAGGCTGGGGTCTCTCAGGAATCATTCCTGAGACTTTACATGCAGCTGGAAGATAGTTTGGATAACGCTTTTCTCTTTTCATTAGCATTTAGAGAGAACTCTTGAGAAGTACTACATGTTCTATTCAGTGATTTAATGCTTCAACAAACGTTAAGCATTGGTGATCAGAACTTTTTGTATCAATTATGGAGACCCTATTGCATATTTGGAACAAGAAACTATTATCAGACTAACATGCACATTCCAGCTAATAACATACTTAAGGAGGCTCCACTACCCTAAATCTCCAGTTACGGATAAGAGTTACAATGATTGATTTGTTGGAATGTGGAACGAAACAATACTAACCTACACATATAAGAAATCCTCATGACCAAGCCAGATTTTAAATCATCGAACTCATGAATCAATTACATGAGTTATGGAGATTATACATGCATCTGAATTTGACACTAGTAAATAATGTATGCTAATTTGTTGCAGTTGAAAGAAATGTGTTTTGACATAGTAGTTATCCCTGAATAATTAACGAATGACAACATATTGCACTTTTCTGATAGTAACTTTCTTGTTTTCTGAGTGGCCATGATTTTATTCGAAGGTTTGGTAGTACGATTCCATCTCTGACCCAGACATCCTGGCATATTAGGCAAAATGAAATGTACAGTAAATGCTGTGTCGGTGGATTCAATAACACAACTTTGTTTCTTACATCTCTTTCTCCACTATTTGTATCCCCTTCCTTTATTAGTGCATGTATATGTCTGTATAAGGGTTACAACTATTTGATTTCTGGTACATTTGATTTTGAAATTAGCAATTTGTGTTGCTTTGCTGTAGATATCTGGAGAAGTAAACGCAGTTAGGAAAGCACTTCAATCTGTTTCACAGCAGCTTCTAGATCATCCACCTCGAGAGAATGATTCTTTCTCTGCCAACAATAGCGGTTCATCTCATTCCTTTGGTGGTTCTTTTTCTCGGCAAGACTCACATCCTCCTTTTCCTTCTCATGGAGGACCATTACCTGCAGGGCCTCGTGATGGTGGAAGTGGTACTTTTGGGCGTTTTGGTTCTCTCCAAGACATGCTAACCTACCGTTTGATATGCCCTGATGAGAAGGTGGGGGGTGTAATTGGAAAAGGGGGAACTATTGTGAAGGCACTTAAGCACGAGACCGGATGTGACATTAAAGTCCTTGAAAGAACTGCAGAATCAGATGACCGTGTTATTGTCATATCTGGACCAGCGGTATTAACTGAGACTTGTCTTTGTATCTGCTATATCTATATTCTGTCTCCTTGTTTTAATTTCAACTTCTAATGTATCAAAAAGAGGCAGTGCTTAACAATCAATTAACTGATGCAGCACCCAGATGAGAGGATATGTGCTCCCCAAGATGCAGTTCTTCGTGTACAAACAAGGATATATCGGGCTGCACCTGAGAACAAGGCAGTGACAGCAAAAATCATAGTGTCTGCACATCAAATTGGATGTCTCCTTGGCAAGGGTGGTGCAGTTATATCTGAAATGAGAAAGACAACTGGGGCTTATATTCGTATATTAGGAAAGGATCAAACTCCACAGTATGCTGCTGAAAATGAAGAAGTAGTTCAGGTATGGCTGGGACTTTTGACTTAAGTTAGTTCATGCTTTCTAAATGTGCAACGAAGGTTTGGGGATTTTTTAATTTTCCATGTTCTAATCAAGTAAATAGAAGAAATACTTCCAATCACAAATGTAAGATACAAATGGTTCACATTTTTGGATGTTCAGCTACTGCAATATCTTCCATCTCTCTCTGATTGGGAATCTTCATTGAGCAGGTAAATGGTGACTTTGATGCAGTCCATGAGGCTCTTTTGCAAATAACCACAAGACTGCGAAATCATTTTTTTCGAGATGCATTTCCTTCTATGAATCATCCATCAAATCCTGGTTTCCCAGATCATGGTCCACCATTTCCATCATACATGGGTAGGAGGGAGCATTCACCACCAGGAAGGTACTCCTCTTTTAACCGGTTTGATGCTGGTCCCCCTCCACATGGTGCGTTTCACCCGCATGATGATTGCCCTCCATTTATGAATGATCGACCAGGCTTTCCCCACCCTATGTCTGAAAGATCTTCAGCACCATGGGGTCCTCAGGTATCACTCTGTCTGGAAGATTGTCTTGATTTGTTTTATGTGGTAGCTGAGGAAAATATGAATAATACATCTGATAAAGCCAGAAACACTTTATGCGTGTGTAGTAGTATAAATGTGCATCGTTATTCAAACTTATTAGGCAAGATATGAACATGCTCTCAAACATTTTATATGATGTATGTAAATATTAATTTATGCAATTTTATTGCAGGTTATTGAAGGTCGTGGTGGGTTTGGTGGACCTCTAGGCTTTTCTGACTATGGAGGAGTCCCCCAAAGGAGAATGGGTGGATTTGGAGGGTTTGTACCTCTTTTATACGTACAAATGCCTATTTCAACTATAGTCCTTCAAAATCAACATTGCTTGCTAAATGATTATACTTGTGTCAATGTAGAGGAAGCCACCAAGCTATAATCACAAATACCACTGTGGAAGTTGTTGTTCCTCGTACTGTTGTACCTTCTATATATGGAGAGGATGGTGGATGTCTAAAACAAATTCGTGAGGTATCTACTCTGACCTTGGATATTATTGGCATATCTGCAATTTTGGATCATTTGATTGTTATTTCTTGCCAAAGGGGCTGAAATTATTCGGTCCATTATTTCGCATTGAGGAAGGATTTTCTATTTATGTAATTCTATTGATACTACCTCCCGCATCTAGGTTTTTGGTCTCTTATATGTCTATATGGAAGTAAATACTTGGGTTTATTCTAGAATTTCGTTGTTGCTTAAATGATAACCATTGTTATTTGTATGAACAAGCTTGAAAATATGTTCATGTTGCCTAAATGGGAATCAGGAGGGTGAAGTAGGTAGAACTGAGAACAACATTACTTACCTATTAGTCGGTGCCTAGTCTTGGTAAATCCGAAATACTATATGTTGGTTAGGAGTTAGTAGTCCTTCTCGTATGTAGGATGCTCTATAATAGGATGTAATTGTTGATCCCAGATCTCTCAATAACACTAATAATTGAGTTAAGAATAACCAAATTATAGTGTTTTAATGAACAAAGTGATGAACACTCAAGAATAAATTATGAACATTAAAGAACAATCTTGAGTGTCAAAGGTTTCACTTTGTTAATAAGAAAAACGTAAAAGCGACATTTAATACAATAGGCCTAATCATCTATTTATACTAGTAAGCTAATTAGAAGATAACTATCTAGTGAGACTATTTAGCTAATCTTCTATTAACAGATAATGTTTATCTAAACTATGGATAAGCTATAATTTTAAGATAAACTTGAAATCCAGCTGTCGACTTGTCATCTCCAGCTGTCTATCTCATGAATGAGTTGATTCCCATCTTCTCTTGGCACCATGATTTCTACCAAGTCTTTCTCTGATGACTTTCTGAAACCATTCAAGTGTATCAGTTGAATACTTGAATGCCTCAGTTAGTCTGAAGAATTTCTTTACCCCGAACTCATTCTTGTAGACAAGTCCAAGCTCGGGTTGAGTTAAGATTGAGGCAGATCTCTTCTCCTGTAGCCAGGGAAGTTTTCATTTGGTGGAGCGCAGGAGAGTCTTTCGATGCCTAAGTGAAGAGCAATTTGAAAATCAATCTTGGCTCGATGCTTCACCAGGGTCTCCATTGTCTTCACAACCGCTCTGTTTGCCATCCCAAATCTGATGCCATGATCCTGTCGTTGAGTCGTGTATGCATAAAGTTAGATCAAGTCATAGGGATTGAGGTTGATCAAGTCATTGTCATTGAACACGCTGATTTGACCATGTGTTCTTTCCACTGTGTACTCGATGTATCTTATGGCTCTGTTGGCGAAGGTCCTCACTTTTAGGTCCATTACCCTCCTTATCCATCATTTGAGAAGACAACCTGTGGTGCTTGGGTGGTTTGTCTAATAAACCTATGGTGTAGGAGGTCCATGGATTCTGGCGATAGAACCGGAGGATTGAGAGTCAAACCTTTATCGCGGTCGTGATACAAGTATTGATGGATATTTTCCATCATTATGGGTTCCCTGGGTGGCAGCTTTGGACGTCTCCTTAGCGACTCCATGTTCTGGATTATTTCATCGACTAGGCTCTGCAGAGGTTGCCTTGACGAAGAGGGAATGTCCGCTTGCACCGTGGTTGGTTCGATTGGGGTTTGAGTTTGGGTGATGGGTTGTGTATCGGTTGGGGGTTGTGTTTGGGTAGTGGGTTGTGTTTCGGTTGGCAATGGGATGGTTTCTTGGGTTGGCTCTTTTTGGGGTGGTGAAGGTTCATCGGGTTGTGTCTGGGGTTGAGGATGTTGAGGTGAAGGTTGGATGTGTGTTTGTTCGGGTTCATCGGGTAGGTTTATGAAAGGTTGTGTTTGGCGAGGGGTTGGTGATGGGGTTAATGGTAGGTTTGGAGGAAAAGGTGGGTTGGTTTCTGTTGGTGGGGTGGATGGGTTTTCATCGGCTGATGAACTCAACACGATGGGTTCAGGGGAGGCTGGAAGGGGAACATGTACATTTTGTACATCTTCAGAGGGCTGAGCCTCTGGTTCCCTTGCTTGGGTTGATGGGGATTGTTGTGTTTGGGGTTGTGGTGATGGTGCAGCGGACTCCGTTTGTTGGGCTGTGGTGGCCTGATTCTCCCCCTCATGAGGACCGAGACCCTGGTTATCGGGGTCTGGATTCTCATGCTTTCTTCTCTTGAGGGGGCGGCTTGATGATCTGGAGGCCCTTGTCCTGTTCCTCTTCCATAGCCGGATGTAATCGGCTAAGGTGCGCACCCGATCCTTGTTGCGCCGTTATCTTGGTAGAAATCATGGTGCCAAGAGAAGATGAAAATCAACTCATTCATGAGATAGACAGCTGGAGATGACAAGTCGACAGCTGGATTTCAAGTTTATCTTA
>NC_037530.1:15743544-15760555 GCF_001531365.2 Cynara cardunculus var. scolymus
TATAAATAGGTGATTAGGCCTATTGTATTAAATGTCGCTTTTACGTTTTTCTTATTAATAAAGTGAAACCTTTGACACTCAAGATTGTTCTTTAATGTTCATAATTTATTCTTGAGTGTTCATCACTTTGTTCATTAAAACACTATAATTTGGTTATTCTTAACTCGATTATTAGTGTTATTGAGAGATCTGGGATCAACATAATGGTTGACTAAAAAAGTAGTGGAAGATGAGAAAGAAAGCCTATACTTGATAATCTTTATTGCTTTATAGATGATGATTTTCGTCCATGTTTTCAAGGTGTTTAAGCAATGTGAGAAGGTGTCCCACCTAGGCATTTGTCATCATGGTGCTTACGAAAAGAAATAAAATTGTAGAATTCATTTATATAAAATTTAGTATATGGACTTTACATATCTTAATTATCAAGTTTACTATGAGGTCTATTTATAGATTTTAGAAGTCGGAACTAAAAATAATTTACTGGGTCTGTTTGGACTTCTAGAAGTTGAAAGGGTTACCCTTCAATTATATGGTGTGGCTGACAAACAGGGTTCCTAATTAGTTAGGGAAACCCTGACCTATATCCAAATTATAATGATATATACCAACAAAAATATGACGACAAAGTAAACCTTGGATTATATTATCTGATCCATTGAACTCCCATCTTCAAAGTACTCTCGATTTTAGCCATGTTTGTTGTGCATGGCATGCTATTTGAGCACAAATTCTAGATTTTGTCTATGCTGAACTTGTGTACAAAATAGGGCAACAATCATTCCTAGGCTGAACTGATAGTCGATAAAGAAAGTTGAGAAACAAGGATTCGTTGGAGATTACAAGTAGTTACAACTGGGAAGTTGTTAGTCAGGCAACAACCATCGTTAAGGCCATTGCCGTTGCCACTACCGCTGCTGCCGTTACCATTGCTGCCGTTGCAACCACCTTTGTTGCTAGTCTTCCATGGTTCATCATCGGCGTTGTCTATTTTTAGGAATGACTGGAAGTATGTTCAAAGAAAAACCAAGGGTTTGTTTATCCTATTGGACTTTAAATGCTCCAATGAGTCCCACATTTATGTCACTCTCTTGAGCCCAATAACTGACTTTAACTCTCTCTCAAGCCCTAAAAGCATCAACAGTACTCCACTGCCTCAAGCTTCTTCACAGTTTGGTTCCTCTATACCTAGGCAAGCATTGTGCACATAATAGGGTTTCTAGCTTCACTATTTTTATGTTCCATCTCAAGCTTCTGGAAGGAAAACCTTCTATGCAGAAGGAGCATATTTAATTTGATAAGAGGACATATTCCAAACTCAGTTTTTTGGATGCTTTAACTTTTTCCAACTAGAGGACAAGGTGGAGGTTTGGCAGGCAGGTATTGTTACGCATATAGATAGTACGGGTAACTGTGGGGGCTGGTCAATTATTCAATACATGAGATAAGTGCTGTTAGGAGTAGTATAAATAGAATGAGCAAGGAAGAGATTAAGCATGTGCTTGTATTTTGTAATTGACGAGAGCCTCTATGGAGAGTATCCAACCACTAGAATGTGTTACAAACTACTAACGGTTATCAAGGAAACTATGGTAAGATCTGATTATTCACTCATAACCGAATGCCTCTGGCTTTAGAGGCCAAGAACTCTCCCAAGGGTTGCATCCAATTGATTACAAAATTCATACCTAATCGATACCACCTTCCTTCTATTTATACTTCTTCTAACAACTGACTAACCTCATTTATTGACTAATTGATCAAAGCCCCACAATTGACTTATTGACCGGCCCACTATTATCTATATGTGTAACAATGCCCGGCCCCCAAACATCCACCTTGTCCTCAAGGTGGAAAGAAAAAAAATAAAGAAATTGATTTGTTCTTCTTTCATCCAACTCCTCTATGGCTCAATGATCTTTATACCCAAATGCAACAAACTTCTCTTGGATTGTTTCTTTCCAAAATTGCATCAGATGCCGACGCTTGAACACTTTCAGCCTTCACGATCCACCCATTCAGAACACCAATGCGTCAAGTCTTTTGCCTCGAAATCTTAAACTTCTCCAAAATTGGTATTTATACTGTTTTTTCTGGTTTCCTCATGTCCAAATCAACATGTTCATCCGCTTTGGAGCTCGTGGTTGTCCTCTCTGACGTATTTTCTTGCAATTTGGTCAACACTTCTCTTGGTTTCTTCAAGATAACAAATTTTCTTTTATTGACTTGGTCACAACCTGCACTGTTCTGATGCTCCTCTTCTAAAAATTTCCCAAACTCTCCCTTTCTATTAAGTGCGTGTCCATTGGCTGAATCCATTACCACCCACTTTATTTTCTCAGATCCACCGGTAGCCACCTTGCTTTCTGGAATTTTACACTTGTCAGACCCTTATTTTTTCCTTTCCACATAAGTGCCTCTTGGATGTTGAAAACTGCCATAGTAATTGGATGATCTTTCACTTTATTGTCGTAGATGGACAACAAGCACACCATCTTCAACAGGTTCCCATCAGATTCTTCGTCCTTTTGCATTCCTGTATCCCACTCTTCGTTCAATCCAAGCATAAACAACGAAAATTTGTTCTTTGAAAATCGATCAAGATTACTAACCTGATTGGTTGGCAATTGCTTTTGTTTTATCCGTTAGGTTGATTTGGCGAGTATTGATTTTTTTGGTCGGTCCAAAGTAGACATGTATTGTCTGCCCAAACTTGAAATCCTAAAAACCAAGGTTTCGGCCCCCAATTCAGCAACCACGACATCACTATTTTTTTTTTTCATTTCCTTGATTTACGGCCTTCCTTTCGATGGCAGTCGAGTCACCAGAAATTGGACGTCTCCATGATATACATCTTCTACATCTCCTGGTCGGAACAAGTCTCTTCAACCTTTTTTGGTTCTCAATCTGATTTTGGCTTCAGATTCACCCTTCGTCCTTCTCTCTTTGATCTTGTTTTCTTTTTCTCATTTCTGCCAAGACCCTAAGTTTGCAATCTTCATGATCAATTGATTGTTCTTGGATATAATTCAAGTCTTCTTGAATTGATTCCTTGATGCTTTTCCACTCTTCTTGAACCACATCCATTGAAGACTTCATCGAAGTAATATCCTCTATCTTTTGCGCTATGACAAGCATGCTTCTGGTCAATCCCATAATCGACTACTCTAATACCATTTGTTACAAATTGCTAATAATTATCAAGCCAGAGTCGCTCATAATCGAATGACTTTGGCTTTTGAGAGGCCAAGAACTCTCCCAAGGGTTGCACCCAATCGATTACAAAACTCATACCTAATCGATTCCACCTTCTTTCTATTTATACTTCTTCTAACAACCGACTAACCTCACTTATTGACAAATTGACCAAACCCTCACAATTGACTTATTTACCGACCCACTATTATCTATATGTGTAACAATATCGTAACAGAATGCTGGAAGGAACCCTTGAATAAGCCGATTTCTAATCCAATGTCACAAGTGTGCATCAATAACTTGGATCTCTTGGTCAAAACTGAGTCTTTGTATGTTAGATATGCCCAACTTTCCTATTAGATCACCAAGCATACAACACTTGATTACTTGAGGGCGTTCATCGGCATGTTGTTTGCTCTTATCAACTTAAAGCCTCATATAATTAATGTTGCGTATTATCTTCATTAGATGTTTCTCTATATGTTGTGCTAGATTTTGAGCTGTACTATTAGCAAATTACTTGATAATCTAAATAAATATGTTGAACTTTGTTTCTGCATTGTGATGACTAAAGTTGGCTTTTAAATCTTTGATGCAACTAAATTGCACAAACAATGATACAACATGCAGACTTACACCACTGCCATCAAACTTCTAGCCTAGCTGATGTAGGTAAGGTCTTCGTCATGTGATGATCATGCCTTTTAAAAGAGACTCCTCGTTAGAGCTTGTGATGAGTATATAACATATTTTATTAGATAATATATAATATTATATATACACACATCAAATTAGGGTAGTTTCGTAATACAACCATTTAGTCTCATTCCCTTCTTTTTTGTTCCACGTATTTTGATGGAACAAAAACACTACATTTTTGTCCCACTAAGTCCCATCTTGTTCCGTCTAATGTTGCATGAGACATGGGACAATGGAGTTGCCTTCTATCGTGCACATTCATCCTGCCTTTCATGTCTCACAATTCAAATATGCTATGCTTGACATCCCTGCTACACTTAGTCTGCCTCATCAAATTAATGCTGGCTTGGAGTTTGAATGATCACTACACCTTCGGGATCACAAATGGAAGTCTTATTACAATGGAAGGATTTGACTGAATGTGATTCCACATGGGAAGATATGTGTACTATGCAGGCAACCTTTCCTCACTTTCCACCTCTGGAGAAGGGTCCTCCCTAAAGAAAAAGGTTCAATTTACTTTCACTAGGAGGAAGAAACAACATGAGGTGATTAGAGAGAGTAATGGTATTTTACTCTTTTAAGTTAGGCATTTTAGTAGAAATAATAGTAGCATTGGAGAATAAGATATGAGAAAAAGAATTGATCCTCTGGATCGTAAGAAGATACTAACCTCTCGAAAGCATACCACCAATCTGCCCACCCATTTGATTTCTTCGTGTCCTCAAATGTGATTCATAACAATTATTCGCTTGCATCTTTTAACAAGTGATTTAAATGATGTTGAATGAACAAAGTATGTTTACTCGTATGTTGCTCTTGAAGAAACCATATATAGGATCATTACTATTCATTTTTACAAGGAGTAAAATATGGATTTGGTCCCTGTGGTTTACACTTTCTACCTATAGTGGTCCCAAAATAAAAATAAATACAAGGATGGTACCCCCTGGTACGCATGTCTGCACCTATCGTGTCCCTCCTTCTAACGAAATTAAAAAGATCCCATTAACCTAGTTAAGTCTAGGGTGACGTTTGGTTCGCAGAATGCTTTTGGATGAAATGGAATCTGTTAAAAGAATTTGACTTGAAGGAATTGGAATGGAATGTTGTCAGGTTTGACCACCCGTTGGTTGGCAGACATTAGAATGGAATCTGTTTGTTTGGTTCACAGATTGTAACTTTGGAATTGGAATGAAAAATTGATAAATGACCAAAATGCCCTTTTTGAAAATTTTAATTTTTTTAAAACTAAAAATACTTTAATAAAATAATTATTTAATATGTAAAACAATATAAAATACACAACCCCAATATAACCATAAGCGAAACGACATTACTAAATCAATGGTTGGTCGGCGGTCGTTCAGATCGGTGGTGGTCTACACGGTGGTGGTCCGCAGGTGGTTCAGATGGCGGTGGTCGGCAGATGGATGGTGATCTGCGGTTGTTCAGATGGATGATGGTTCAGATCGGCGGTGGCGACGGTGGGTCAGATCGGTGGTTATTCAAATCGTTGGTGGCCGGCAGTGTGATTCAGACCGGTGGTAGTTGGCAATGATTCAAATCGGTGGTGGTTCATGGTGCTTCACGTGGCGGTGGTCGGATGTGGTTCAGATCGGTGATGGTTGGCGGTGGCCGGTGTGATTTAGATCGATAATAGTTGGCTGTGGTTCAGATCGGTGGTGGTCTCTGGTTGTTCAAATGGCGATGGTCGACAGTGGTTCAGATTGGTGGTGGTCCATGGTGGTTCAGATCAGCGGTAGTTTAGATCGGTGGTGGTCGACGGTGGTTTAGATCGGTGGTGGTCGACGGTGGTTTAGATCGGTGGTGGTCGACGGTGGTTCAGATGGCGATGGTCAGCATTGGTCAGATAGCGGTGGTTAGCGGTGATTCAGGTCGAATGTGGTCGACGATGGTCATATTGGGTTTTATGAGATTAGGGTATATTGGATTAAGGGCATATTAAGTATTATAAAAATAGAGAATTTCATTCAATCAAAATACCATGTAGTTGTTATGGAATGTTAAATTCTTTTATTTGTGGAATTTGTAGGATTTTGAAGATTCTTTTCGTGAAAAAGAATGAACCAAACGAGGGAAAGGAATTTGGTCAATGGAATTCAACACTCCAATTCCATAACCAAACGCTCCCTAAGGGTATTTTAGTCTTCTCACATTTTTTGTTGTTACCTTGTTAAAAATTAAGAAAAGATATATATATATATACATATATATATATATATGTATATATATAAAGCATTACATACATTATACATATATACACCTATAGGGACGTCTGTTTATCTTCATTCTTCACCTACTACTCCAACCTACGTCGCCTCATCTTCTCATCTTGATTCAAAGACCTCACCACCTTTTTTATGAATGTGAAAGTATTCAAGAAGAGATAGGAGATGGCATCAAACGGAAATGGAAATGTGATCGGAAAAGGTAATGGAGTGTCAATCGGTAGAAGCGACTGCCAAATATACAAATGCATAAGGGACAGAGCGAGATAAATTAAGCTGATGGTGCAACGATGGTGAAATCACAGGTTATCTATGAGCTGCACTCTCTTCAGAAGAAGAAATCAACACCAAACAACACTCTGCTTCATGGTGTACAAGGTGCTTTCACAACTTTGACCAAATAGGAATGCCACAGACAACAGCTCTTCCTCGACCTGGGGGTCTAGTTTACCGAATTTTTGGGTTTTGATTCATAGTCCAAGCATCTCGTTTATGGGTTTAACGGTCCAAGCATCTCGTAGCTTTCGGGTTCGTTTTTAGGCTGGAATATGGGTTTGAACCTGTGTTTAGATTTCGATTTTGGGTGTGAAGCTTTTTCCGGTTTTGTTTTTAGGTTTAAATCTGAGTTTCGATTTTGGATTTGAATCCTTCTTTTTCCGTTTCTAGGTTCCATTCCCGGTTTTGATTTTGGGTTTGAACGTGTGATCCAATTTCTGGGTTTGTACCCGGATTTTGATTTCATTTATGGTACGGGGGTTCTGTCTAATTATGATTTAGTGTTTGTTTTTTAATTCAATATAGGTCTTTGATTTGTATGGATCTGTATCACAAGATTTTGGATGAATTTGAGCAAAATTGTCAACGTGTTATTAATGCTCATTGATGTTCTTGTGCTATTTAAGGTGGTTCTTGTATTCATGAAAATGTTCATAGTGTTCTTGAATATATACAGGTGTTGTATTCATAGGTATTCAAATATGTGTTCTTGAATATATAGGGGCCTAATCAAATGAGAACTGTTTTGTTTGTTGTAACCGTGAGATCCAATCCCAACCACAAATCTAAGGTTAAATTAAGAAATTAATAATTTTGGTAATTTTGACTTAAAATATTAATTAAGGGCACATTAGGGATTTTATAAATATCCTCTCTCCTCCCTCTTTCCTCTCTCCTCTCTTCTCTCTCCGGTGAATCTTATTCGGCGAACCTTATTCCGATGAATCTTATGTGAACACAAGATACACACTGTGATACCTACAAACGGTATTCACTGTGATACCCAGATATACATACAAGATGCACAATGTGATACCCTTTGTAAAGCAATGAAAATAACGAAAATGCACACTTGATACATTTCATAAAACAAAGAAAATACATTGTGATACACGTGAAACGTTGTGAACGTTATCACTATTTGATTCACAAATGCCTTTAAAATACGATGTATATTAGGTAATTGATATACTAGGTAACTAATTTTAATTAAATATAACCTTCTAAAAAATTTAATTAAATATTTTTCATTAGTTGTCAAAAATAGAATTACTATATTACCCTTTTAGCTTATTTAAGAAATATCCTCAAATATCTTAAACGAGTGGTTAACATTTGATCTCACGGTTACCACAAAGTAATCAATTTTCCCTTGAATGGGCCCCAAATGTTCAGTGTTATTGAATATATACAGGTGTTCTTGTATTCATAGGTGTTCAAATGTGTTCTTGAATATATATATATATATATATATATGTATATATATATATATAGGTGGTCTTGAATTCATAGATGTTCATAGTGTCCTTGAGTATATACAGGTGTTCTTGTATATATATAAATATATACATACATAAAAAACAAAATAGAATAAAGATAAAAATGTGAAATTAACTGGGTTAACAGAATCTTTTTGATTTCGTTAGAGGGAGCCAGGGAGGAACTCAACAGGTGTGAAAATGTCAACCAGGAGTATGATTTTGGGACCAATGTGTGTAGAAAGTGTAAACCATATGGTCCAAATCTTTAATTTACTCTTCATACAAGTCAATCTAAAATTTGCTTATAATCCATCTGGTCTGTTTGGTGTTCGTTGTATTTCGATTAACATTTTCACCGCCTTATTGCCAAGAGACACCATCTCTGAAGCTATAGTTTTAGAAGTGGCATGGTATGTGTCCTACTGTGTACTAGCGCTATGAGAGTAGAGAGTAGGACATATACCGCTAGTTCTATGCACTTAAACAACTCATTTTTGGTACTTTTTTCTTCTGGTCCCATAGGTATTGCAACATTAGACCCTGCATGCTGATTAGTAAAATAATTGACCTTTTCGATGAATTTAGAAACAAATCGTAGGCACAGTTATAAGTTTTTAATTTGAAGTATGATGAGTTACGGGCCGTTTGGTTAGTTTTCCATGAAGTCTTGAATGGATACAGTTGTCTTTGTGGATTAATATGCATGTATAGATTAGATTCTGAAGGTTTTTTATGGATGGAAGGAGTGTTTTTTTAACTTGGAAAGACTTGGCTTTCTACACCCTAGAACCCTACTGAATAAGCCACTGCCAAAAAGTCATGCATAGCTGACCGAATAAGCTGCGAGTCCCATTAAACTGCTAACAAACAAGCCCTTGCCTATAATTTATAGTCTTCAACTGATGGATTTTTGTAAAAATATGTGAAAAGTTGAATGTTTTGAATTTTATCTTACAGTTAACTGATTTGGCTGTTTCAGATCTCTGATGCGAAAATCACCATAACCGACCCGAAACCTGGAGCAAAAGAAACTTTGATCATAATATCCGGCACACCTGAGCAGGCTCATGCTGCACAGTCCCTTATTCAAGCTTTTGTGATTAGCGAGAGTGAAGGTTCTTGATAATCATCTACGGAAGAATGCAGAATGTTTTTGCTGTTTATTTGAAGGTATGAGTGGTACTAGCTAGGGGAGAATATGTTAGATTCAAGATTTGCCTGCTCTTCTCATACTACACATATTTAGTAGGTTGTTGAGTTTTTCAACCTTATAATTATATATATATATATATATATATATATATATTATTTCTTTATTAAATTTTTTTAGTATTTATGCCAGCATCTGATATATGTGACTTTTCGTAATTCTAGTGCTCACAACACAAGCGTAACGAGTGTTTACTGGTGGTAAAATTGTTAACTAAAATCGTCATCTCCGGTGGATGTTTGACGTGGCAAACCGTAATCCGCATGCATGACAATTATGGAATGTTGCCATTTTCACTTCATGGTACTTGGACCATAATATGTTCTGTGAATATGATCATAACTCACAATACCGCAAATACTTGCAGACACTCTTCACCTTCTGTGCCAATGACCCAAAGAAAGAGGTTATCTTGGTGACATGGTTTGTTGGTAATACCACCATTGGCGTCGATGCCAAGTATATATTACGAGTTCAAATGAAGCGTTGCAATAGTAAAGGAAGGTGGTGAACCCCAAGGGTCTCCTTTGGTGATAACCATAACAATCCATCGGAAGAATCATGACGACAAGTGCACAAAATGCAATAAGAATGCGAAGACAACCAACTACGCATTACCGTTAGCATCAAGCAAGTTCTTGTACAAGTTGCATAACAAAAACAACTGCTAGTAATATGTTTCACGTATTGTTTATGATTCTATTCTGTTTTGAACGGTTGATATTTCTTGAGATCAGTCACGAGTCCCTGCACCGATCCCGCAGCCGCGACCAAAGACACTACTAAACAAGACCAAGTCAGGATCTTTAGCCACACCCAAGTGAATGAAAACCTTGGAATCTTAGCCCTAGCGATATACATCTCTATTGGGAAGTAAACTGTCAAAGGGTAAAATGAACCTGCCCCTATCAACCCTAAAAAGCTATTGAAAAAGGGGAAAATCATCGCTATCAACGCAGTTAACATCACATACAGTGTCCTCCACACCAACCGAAACATGTTAACACAGTATTCTCCATGAAATGGCACATTAACAACGTGTTCCCTCGTTATAAACTTGCTCTCGGGCCATCGTTGCTTACACTTCATCTCGACAAAACCGAATATTGGTTGACAGAAGACCTGCGGGTTTTACTTTAATTTTTCAGTAACGGAACTGTATGGATTTTTAATTTTTTTGGAAAAGAAAATGATGCATTTGACCTGATATGCACCAATAAGGTGGATGGCAATGCAAACATTGGCGAAGTCGATGAGCCAAAAAGGTTCGAAGAAACCGAACCCGGTCAAGAAGTTGCCTGGTGCATCGTTTCCAAATGCTGCATAACCAACACATCCGCAAAGGACATAAAACAAAGTCGTCGTCAAAATTCCAACAAGCGATGCCCGTTTCATGGCCTTGTTTTCCGATGGATACGATTTCAATGTGTCCTGTATTCGAAATAATTCAAAACTACATTAAGTTTAGTAATATATGTGTGTATATTATATATATATATATATATATATATATAGGGTCAGGGGAAAACCGTAAAAATATGAAAAAATGAGGAACACCCTAGTAAGTGTTCATCTTGACAGCATACACATGTGCATACCGATAATTTAAGCAATTTGTCTGATATGCACATGTGCACAACATACACGCATGCATAAAAACCCAAAAATAACTTCACATATGGTTACTAGTGTTTTTTTGTTTTCATTTTTTTGACACCCCTCTCTCTCTCTCTCTCTCTCTCTCTATATATATATATATATATATATATATACCGAATCATACATATTTTAATATGTTTCGTTTTTATTATATGGTTTTGGTGACACTAAACCTAAATAAGGTTTGAACCAAATCTTATATAAATGAATCTGCCAATTCTAAAGCACATGCATATGCCCTCGGCCAACTCATATGTGACCATTCAGACAAAAACAATTTACATTCTTTATGATTCAGACACCAAGTAGTTTCCTAAAATGAAGACATTCATATTATTGATTATAAATACAAATCCTTCAAAACACAAATTTAACAAAAGATAGAACCATATTTTATGTAAATTGTGTTAGCAAATTAAATTAATGGGTTTTGAATTATTTTTCTCAATCAAATCAAATAATTTCGGTTTGGAATTAATCATGTTAACAAATATGCGATGTTACCTCACATTAATTATTGAAATCATATAAAATGAGATATTCAATATTTAATTATATTTATATACAATTAGTTATACGAATTCGAATATAAAGCTTTAATAAGTTTTACATACACATAATTTATTTGTAATCTTGAATTTTAAGTAACATCACTAAACAGTATTTGATACATAAAAAATGATTTTTATAAAATATTTTATAATATATAAATATAATCTTAATTGTGAGGCATAAAATTCAACAAATATACATCTTTTTTCCAAAAAGGTTGGTTTTTCACCTTGTCTACCCTAAGGCCTACCCCCTAACCCCTATGTCCCAACTTCTTCGAATACTCCAAACACATTTGGTGGCCTAAAATTATGATTGTTTCAAGTCCATGAATTAATGGTCCACAAGAATCTAACTTTTTCTCCCTGCATTTTACCCTCAGTCCAAAATCAACAAACTTTTGTCGCCATCAGGAATCAAAAACACGTACATGCTTTTTTATAATCTCATAAATTCCAAAATATAAACCATATATATATATATATATATATATATATATAATGCATTTAAATATAAAACTTTCTTATAAATAAAAAATTATAAAATATTTTATCCTTTAAATTATGATATTGGTTGTAAATAAAATGATATTTTGATAACTAAACGAGAAATATGAAGGTTGAAGCCTATAAAAAGCATCTATCATCAAATAGGGTTTTCTTTTTTTAAGAAATAGTTCATCTTTAAATCTCAAAAGAAGTTTTCACAACTTCAGTCTTCATTCTATCTTTGAAAGATCAATGGTATTTGTAAATATTAAAAATATCATCGTATATACTTTTCAAACAAGAAAAAACTATAAAACGAACTTATCAAAATTGAACTATATAAAAAGACATGATGTATTGAATATTGAAATTACTTTGTAAGTTTAAGCAATCTATTAAATGCTAGATTAGCCTCTTTAACATACACCGGGTTTTGAAAACATAAAATAGTTGATGAACGAATATTGTAGATAGTACGACTTTATAATGTCAGAAAAAAAGGAAAAGATGGGGATGATAGAGTGGGGGCTTTAAAAGCTTGTAAATAATGCATAGGTGACAGTTAAAATTCAACAACAATAATAAATAATATATTATAGATAGATAAGAGTGTAAAATATAAAATAAAAAATAAACAAATTAAGATACTAAAAACGTCAATATTTATTTATCATATTTAATAATATTATTAAATTCAATAATATTCAATATTTGATTTATTTTGAAGGTATTGAAGAACCGATTATAATAGTATAATTTATAAAAAATAAACGTTTTCAAAATATATTTTTGTTAATATATAGTTACATATGTTAATATGAGAATGTGTAAAATAAAAATAGGAAAAAAAAAGAGATAAATTAAATTATATAACTAATTATAAAGGTATAAAGTGTAATTTAATAATAAAAAATAATTTTATTTTTAATTATCATGTTGAACGTGGAGGTTGTAATTAAAGGTTCAATATTTATACATAATTGATCAAAATTTATACCTCTTAAAAATTCAATAATAACCGTTTAACATATTTTACAATATAATATAGATAGTATAAATAGATAACAGTGTAAATTAGGAAATAAAAAAAATTAAATATAAGTTCTAAAATAACTCACTATATATTTATGCTATTTAATAACATGATAAAATTTAAAATATTCAATATTGATTTATTTTAAAGGTGTTGATGACAAGATTATAATTATATAATTTGAAAAAAAAAATATTTCTTAATAAAATTTTAGTTCATATACGATTATTTATTTTAATATGACAAAAATATAAAATAAAAAATGGAAAAATTAGTGGTATGAAATAAATTCTATAACCTATTATAAGATTATCAATTGCAATTTAATTTTTTTTATCTTTTATATTATCTTGAGATGTGAGATTTAAAGTTATATGTTCTACAACTTTAAATTTGTAAATAAATTGTGTAAAATAGAAATAAAAAAAGTAAGAAATATAAAACAAATAAAATACAATAACTATAAGGTATAAAATGAAAGTTTTAAAAATAATTCACTACTTATTTATGTTATTTAATAATATGAGATTAAATTGAAAAAAATTCAATATTGGACTCATTTCGAAGGCACTGATGAGATGATTATAATGATTTAATTTGTAAAAAATGAAATGTATTTTTTTAATATATTTTAGTTAATATATGATAAATATGTTAATGGTGTAAAATAAAAAAAAATATATAAAATAAATTAAATAATTAATTATAAGGGTGTAAAATGTACGTGATACATAAGAGAGGGAAGTTTCGATACAACCCTCATCATTGATAAGGTGTCATCAGTTACGTATATAGTAATGTGATCAAATAAATGACGTGTTTTAAAAGGTTTGGTGTGAAGGATTGTCGTCATTGATGCACATGGGATCTAGATCTCTGGATGATATTGACATTCTTTTAACTTAAAGGGCTGATTTTGACATATGTAGAAGGTTTTGGGCTTGCTTCGTAATTTGGGTATTTGACATAGAGAATGTGTTGATATTGAAATTTTCTAAAATAAAAAATTCAGTTTTATTTAATTTAATTTTTAATTTTTTTTCCTCGAAAAAGCCCCAAGATACGAAGTAGATAAAGACATTTCAACAGCTGTCAATAGTGCAATGTGTGATTTTGACATCTCATGTGTATTATCATATATATATATATATATATATATATTAAAAACATTTATATATCATTTTAATTAATAAAAATAAAAAGACTACTAATTAATAATCAATAAAATAAAATAAAGGAAAAGCAATATAAATAAATGTAAGAACCTGGATTTCGATAAGAACAGTCGAGAAAGCATAAGCGAAAGCAATGTCTCCAATGGCTTGAAACGTTCTCCAGACCTTCTCTGAACCCGACACGTCTACCCCTACTTCCACTCCTGTTAGCCGAGTCCTTGAATGCCCTCCTCCTCCTATTCATCCAATTCATTTATTATTGAATACTTAAATTGGAATTCTAACCAATTTTTTTGGATTAGGTTGATTCAAATGTCACTACTTCTGCAATATCTAGGTTTACAGTATTACAGATCTAGCTAAAGATCAAAAAAAAAATTAAATTCAACACAGATATGCAATTGCTTAGTTGAATTTGACTTTTTTTTAATCTTTTAACCAGGTTTGCATATCAATAAATATAGTTAAAATTGGATCCGTCAACCATAAGTAAATTAAGATTGATTTTGTAATATTAGGGGGTGTTTGGGATTGCTTATTAGAAACAACTTACGTTTTTTTTTTATCAAAGTGTTTATCATCTTATTATAAGTTAGAATGATTAAACTTTTTAAAAACTTCTTATTAGAGTTTGACACCGGTATAAGTTGTTTATCCAAACATTCAAAAGTGTTTATTACCGGTATCACACCGGAATAAGTCAATAAGTTATTTTTATAAGCAGTCTCAAACACCCCTTTAAACCGGTAAATTGCAAATGTTTTAAGAAATTTAAACGTTTATTCATTTTATTTTATTTGTTTTTAAGGGTTTTATAGAGGTGAAATCAAATAAAAACAATAAAAATGTTTGAAATTTGTGGGAATTAGTTTTAATCATTAAATGAGTAATGAGTTTTATTCACATATGAAACAACATTTGTATGTTTTATGTGTGAAACGATAAATATGAAATCAGATTCACAATTCTCGATGTTTTTTTGATTCTCATTGAATTTTTTGCTTCCTAGTTATGATCACCTTCGCTTTAGCAAAAAATACATGCGAAAACGTATCAAAAAGTGGTCGTTCATAAATATAAGTATACATACTAGCTAGTGACGGAATATTTTGTTTTCATATATGGTTTTTACGTAAAATAAAGAGTTACCGGCAACTTTTGCAATGGAAAGGCCGAGTCCGATAAGAGAGTAAGAAAAAGACATCACAGCAGCCAATATCGATAGCCACGACAAGTTGTGAAAATTTGGTATCTGACTTAACAATATCTGAATTATCGCAAACAAAATCATGTACGGATAATCCGATTGTTTGCAGTCGGCCTCGTGTCCACGCTCATGATAACAATTCGATTTCTTCACCGCCCTACAAAATTAATTCAAACAAAAAAGAAAAAAGAAATTAACCAAACACATCTTAAATTCAAAATAAACACACACAAAAAAAACCCTTGAAAATTTAAAAAAATACATGTTTTAAAACATGAAACTCCGGTCTTACACTATACTTATAGAAGCTGTGATCGTGTATCCAATTGTAACTCCCACAAGATTCACATACTGTGCAATCCCACACAGTTGCACCTTTCTACCACCTGTTTGGGAGGGTGAAAAGACGGTTCTACCCTTTGGTCAGAAACCCTTAAAAAAGAAAAAAGAATCTATGGAAATTAAAGATTTTAATGAAGTTGCACCTAGACTGGCTTGAACCACATCCATATAGGTATAGTTACGTTTCCCTGTAACAGGATCTGGTGCACGATAGGCGTCGGCAAGAAGGGTTGAAGTGAAGTAAGTAATGAAGGAAAACGTCATCAGAACTGCCGGACCAGCGATCCAACCAAGCTGAGCTATGGCCCATGCAAGTGACAACACTCCAGAACCAATAACAGCAGTTATAATGTGAGCACTTGCAGTTAACCAAGTACCTGCACGCACCAGGAGATTAATTCATTCACTCATTACTAATTTGAGTTATATGTATGTATATATATGCTTAATCTTACCAGTTCGTTTTGGGCGACCATCGTCATCGAGGTTCTTGTGATTGAGCTCGTTTTGGATGTGAAGGGTTGATGGGGTGGTGGTGTCCATGGCTATTGGGTTGGTTTGGAAATGGTGGAAGAAAGTGAAGGGTGGAAGGGTTTTAAAGGGAGGAAGAAGGGTAAAAATGTCATGAGAGCATTTAATGATAATGAAATGAAGGTATTTGAGAAGAAAAACAAGTCAGACTTCTAAGTTTGTTTCTTCATGTCTTAGTATCTTTTAAAGTTGGAATTCACCTAACTTATTTACATGTTTTTTTATATATAATGAATAGTCAACACACAGTTAATGTGAGAAGTGTAAGAAAAGATTCAGATCTTTGATCATTTTTAATCTAAATCTATCTATGAAATATGTTTGATAAGGGATTGATACACCGGTGCATCTCGTCCTTATGTGTATTCAAGAGTGGAAATTCATTCTTACGCTTTTCATCTTACCTTTCCTTCTCATTAGAATCCAACCTTATAATGAATTGTATTTATTATGATGAAATAAGTTTTATTTAGATTTTTATTGTAAGAAAATTATTTTTAAAACTAAAATACCATTCCTTTGATACAATTACTATAATAATATTGAGTTTGTAGGTTTAAATATCTTAATAAACTGTTCTGTATAACCAAATAATTGTGATTTTGATGTAAAAGCGTTGTATATAAGTTCATATATGAAGCTTTTGAGTGTTTTAACAAGATTTTTTTAGATATTTTTAAAATAAAACGTGGTATTTATTTTTTTACATTATACTTTTGAGAAGTGTCATATATATATATATATATATATATATATATATATATATAGGAGCGTTCAAATAAGAACCACTCAATTTGTACAAACCGTGAAAACCTCATTCAACCAATCATAATTTTTCATTTTGTTCATTTTTTTGTAATTATGAGAGGTTGATTAACCATTTTTATTGTGGAGGGTGTTAATCATGG